>NC_060143.1:426135658-426443358 GCF_021461385.2 Schistocerca piceifrons | reverse complement strand
TGCATTACTCTTTCAGTGGTACTTTCTCACGATCCTAATCGATTCAATGACAGAGTGCAAGGCAACTTTTAACTCACACATCAAGTACAGCACAAGAAGACACAGTGTGTGACCATGTAAATTATTGATTAGCTCCTATTCATCCAAAGGCGCCAGAAGACAATAGTGACTGCAAAAAGAGACACAGTAGCCTCACGAACCATTAAAAACACCATTCATATTGCACACTTTGAAACACAGCAGTGTAGGTCACTACTAGCGCATGGATGGGTGAATGCGAGTTGTGTGAGGTAGTAGTAGGAATGATGGACATAGTTCCGTTTTCAGTACAATACCAGGTGATATATTTGTGTTGATCCAAGTTTACACAGGGCAGGTCTACTTGGCAACAGTGAAACACTGTGATGGAGATGTGTGAATGAGCCTAAAATGTTGAGGGGACATGTGGTAAGAGAAACCAGGTTAGCATTGTGTTAGTAGCTGTAGTTATGTTCCTGTGAAATGTCAGTCAGATGTATTCCAGTTTGGTGAATGTTGTTATTACAGGAAGAATTGCTAGTGCAAAACAAAGAGTGATAGATTTAGTATCTGAAAGCAGTTAATAACTGAGTAGCTACTGGTGTCATGTGACACAAACTGGTTTGTGATGTTGCTGTCTATTCCAAAATCCTGAAGCTTGCTAGTGTTTTGTGTCTTGACTGCCTCTGTATCTGCTTATGTGCTAGAGCTTCTGTGTATGTGACATGATGAATATTGCATGCAGGGTTTGTCCAATCTTTCTGCTAGACACAGGATGAGAGGTGCATCAGCTGTAATTGTGAACAGCATCGACTTGTATGACATTGATGGGATTCAAAGTGCTGTCAAAATAGTAGAGCCTCACATCTAAATACTATATGTTAATACTAGCATACTGGTCTGCTTTCTAAACACTTCAGTGTTGTGGTATTCATTGGCTGACACTTTTGAATTTAATTTAGGTAACTATATGTAGTGGCAGATTGCCAGACATGTGGGAAAATACTTTGTGCGTCACACCAGTGAAATTTGTACATGACATGCTTGTGCACCACAGATTTGCTGTAATAGTTGGTTTTTAGGTGAAGGGCAGTGGCTTATTACACAGGCAGATATGCTTCAGTTAAGAATCTGATGAGGTGTCACCTGCAGTCTGTATTATGAGGCTGCAGCTGGATAGCAAGGCCACTAGGAAAGTTACTTGAAACATAATGTTAAATGAACTTCCTGTAAAGGGGTAGCTTACACACTTAATGATTAAAGAGACATCTTCCTTCCCATGTTTATTTATGGTGCTGAAACAATTATGGCATCAGCTGCAGCCATGAAGATGAATAAAGTTAATTGTTGTGGGTCTGTGTGCAGTCAGTATGTGATAGTGGCATACAGGCACCAGAAGCTTTGTAGGCGTTAGAGAAAAATAAATATTAGGTAATGCAAGCTAATTTTAGAGCGCTAGAGTGTATTTAAGCAGTAGTGTGAGTGAAAGTATGTGAGTGAGAAAGATTTGGAACATGCAGCTATCTAGTGTAAAGTTGATGTAAGGTTTCCAAATGTTGTGTGTGGCAGTAGGTGTGTGTTATGAAATGACGTGATTGAGACAGTAGGAAGAGATGTTGTGACAGCAGAGTGTGATACTGAGGAAGAGAAGAGGCTTTTGCCTGTGCTAGGCTTAGTCTTAGACTGGCTGTGATTTGTGTCAGGTTTGTGAATGAGCTGAAGGGGTGCTAGTGACATGTACTTGTGTCAGTGTAGTTGTGGTTTTGGTGTGCTTGCTGAGTTGTTATTAGAGTGACATTTTAGATGTGCATTGGTGATGTAAGGGATAGGTTTATTGCCAGTTTTATCATGTTCTGTTGTGAATGAAAGAGAGTGGAGGAGAACTGCGTAAATGGACAGCATAGTTTGTGACAAGTGGGTGCAGATATGAAGCGAAACTTGTGTAGGTGGCTGAGGGTATTAGCAGCTGATGTGAGACATGAGAGAGTGAGATTGCGAAAAAAACGTGGAACGCTTCACGCTTTTGCGTGTCATCCTTGCGCAGGGGCCATGCTAATCTTCTCTGTATCGTTCCAATTTTAGTATATGTACCGCCGAAGCGAGTACATTCGAGGAGCCCTCTGAAATTGTATATATAGTTGTGGCGTCGCGTCAAATATGGTTCGGCTTGGACGTAGCTTTACGCAGCTCTGGCGAGGAACACAAGGCCTGCCGAGTGCCAATCTGTGAATTAATTACTGCGAGGTGTCGTTCTTAGTAAGTGGCAGCTCTGTTAACTGTATTATTTGGCAGTATTGGATGTAAAACTTAGATCGTAGAGTCGCTTGCTCTCGCAGCATCCACCCAGAGCAGCAGCAGCAGGTTCACACAGCTGCCGCTAGGCGGCAGCAAGACGTGATGGCACGTATTGTCGCCATGTTCTCACATTCCGAGTTTAGTGTCTTATAGGCATACCTATGAAACACACTTCTCTAATGTGTGGGATAAATGGCGCTGATTGGAGCTGGTAGCAGGTCTTGAAGACTCTCAAAACAAGCGAATATTTTTGCGAAACTGTCTTCACTGCTAACACAAATTGCATTACTCTTTCAGTGGTACTTTCTCACGATACTAATCGATTCAATGACAGAGTGCAAGGCAACTTTTAACTCACACATCAAGTACAGCACAAGAAGACACAGTGTGTGACCATGTAAATTATTGAGTAGCTCCTATTCATCCAATGGCGCCAGAAGACAATAGTGACTGCAAAAAGAGACACAGTAGCCTCACGAACCATTAAAAACACCATTCATATTGCACACTTTGAAACACAGCAGTGTAGGTCACTACTAGCGCATGGATGGGTGAATGCGAGTTGTGTGAGGTAGTAGTAGGAATGATGGACATAGTTCCGTTTTCAGTACAATACCAGGTGATATATTTGTGTTGATCCAAGTTTACACAGGGCAGGTCTACTTGGCAACAGTGAAACACTGTGATGGAGATGTGTGAATGAGCCTAAAATGTTGAGGGGACATGTGGTAAGAGAAACCAGGTTAGCATTGTGTTAGTAGCTGTAGTTATGTTCCTGTGAAATGTCAGTCAGATGTAATCCAGTTTGGTGAATGTTGTTATTACAGGAAGAATTGCTAGTGCAAAACAAAGAGTGATAGATTTAGTATCTGAAAGCAGTTAATAACTGAGTAGCTACTGGTGTCATGTGACACAAACTGGTTTGTGATGTTGCTGTCTATTCCAAAATCCTGAAGCTTGCTAGTGTTTTGTGTCTTGACTGCCTCTGTATCTGCTTATGTGCTAGAGCTTCTGTGTATGTGACATGACGAATATTGCATGCAGGGTTTGTCCAATCTTTCTGCTAGACACAGGATGAGAGGTGCATCAGCTGTAATTGTGAACAGCATCGACTTGTATGACATTGATGGGATTCAAAGTGCTGTCAAAATAGTAGAGCCTCACATCTAAATACTATATGTTAATACTAGCATACTGGTCTGCTTTCTAAACACTTCAGTGTTGTGGTATTCATTGGCTGACACTTTTGAATTTAATTTAGGTAACTATATGTAGTGGCAGATTGCCAGACATGTGGGAAAATACTTTGTGCGTCACACCAGTGAAATTTGTACATGACATGCTTGTGCACCACAGATTTGCTGTAATAGTTGGTTTTTAGGTGAAGGGCAGTGGCTTATTACACAGGCAGATATGCTTCAGTTAAGAATCTGATGAGGTGTCACCTGCAGTCTGTATTATGAGGCTGCAGCTGGATAGCAAGGCCACTAGGAAAGTTACTTGAAACATAATGTTAAATGAACTTCCTGTAAAGGGGTAGCTTACACACTTAATGATTAAAGAGACATCTTCCTTCACATGTTTATTTATGGTGCTGAAACAATTATGGCATCAGCTGCAGCCATGAAGATGAATAAGGTTAAATGTTGTGGGTCTGTGTGCAGTCAGTATGTGATAGTGGCATACAGGCACCAGAAGCTTTGTAGGCGTTAGAGAAAAATAAATATTAGGTAATGCAAGCTAATTTTAGAGCGCTAGAGTGTATTTAAGCAGTAGTGTGAGTGAAAGTATGTGAGTGAGAAAGATTTGGAACATGCAGCTATCTTGTGTAAAGTTGATGTAAGGTTTCCAAATGTTGTGTGTGGCAGTAGGTGTGTGTTATGAAATGACGTGATTGAGACAGTAGGAAGAGATGTTGTGACAGCAGAGTGTGATACTGAGGAAGAGAAGAGGCTTTTGCCTGTGCTAGGCTTAGTCTTAGACTGGCTGTGATTTGTGTCAGGTTTGTGAATGAGCTGAAGGGGTGCTAGTGACATGTACTTGTGTCAGTGTAGTTGTGGTTTTGGTGTGCTTGCTGAGTTGTTATTAGAGTGACATTTTAGATGTGCATTGGTGATGTAAGGGATAGGTTTATTGCCAGTTTTATCATGTTCTGTTGTGAATGAAAGAGAGTGGAGGAGAACTGCGTAAATGGACAGCATAGTTTGTGACAAGTGGGTGCAGATATGAAGCGAAACTTGTGTAGGTGGCTGAGGGTATTAGCAGCTGATGTGAGACATGAGAGAGTGAGATTGCGAAAAAAACGTGGAACGCTTCACGATTTTGCGTGTCATCCTTGCGCAGGGGCCATGCTAATCTTCTCTGTATCGTTCCAATTTTAGTATATGTACCGCCGAAGCGAGTACATTCGAGGAGCCCTCTGAAATTGTATATATAGTTATGGCGTCGCGTCAAATATGGTTCGGCTTGGACGTAGCTTTACGCAGCTCTGGCGAGGAACACAAGGCCTGCCGAGTGCTAATCTGTGAATTAATTACTGTGAGGTGTCGTTCTTAGTAAGTGGCAGCTCTGTTAACTGTATTATTTGGCAGTATTGGATGTAAAACTTAGATCGTAGAGTCGCTTGCTCTCGCAGCATCCACCCAGAGCAGCAGCAGCAGGTTCACACAGCTGCCGCTAGGCGGCAGCAAGACGTGATGGCACGTATTGTCGCCATGTTCTCACATTCCGAGTTTAGTGTCTTATAGGCATACCTATGAAACACACTTCTCTAATGTGTGGGATAAATGGCGCTGATTGGAGCTGGTAGCAGGTCTTGAAGACTCTCAAAACAAGCGAATATTTTTGCGAAACTGTCTTCACTGCTAACACAAATTGCATTACTCTTTCAGTGGTACTTTCTCACGATACTAATCGATTCAATGACAGAGTGCAAGGCAACTTTTAACTCACACATCAAGTACAGCACAAGAAGACACAGTGTGTGACCATGTAAATTATTGAGTAGCTCCTATTCATCCAATGGCGCCAGAAGACAATAGTGACTGCAAAAAGAGACACAGTAGCCTCACGAACCATTAAAAACACCATTCATATTGCACACTTTGAAACACAGCAGTGTAGGTCACTACTAGCGCATGGATGGGTGAATGCGAGTTGTGTGAGGTAGTAGTAGGAATGATGGACATAGTTCCGTTTTCAGTACAATACCAGGTGATATATTTGTGTTGATCCAAGTTTACACAGGGCAGGTCTACTTGGCAACAGTGAAACACTGTGATGGAGATGTGTGAATGAGCCTAAAATGTTGAGGGGACATGTGGTAAGAGAAACCAGGTTAGCATTGTGTTAGTAGCTGTAGTTATGTTCCTGTGAAATGTCAGTCAGATGTAATCCAGTTTGGTGAATGTTGTTATTACAGGAAGAATTGCTAGTGCAAAACAAAGAGTGATAGATTTAGTATCTGAAAGCAGTTAATAACTGAGTAGCTACTGGTGTCATGTGACACAAACTGGTTTGTGATGTTGCTGTCTATTCCAAAATCCTGAAGCTTGCTAGTGTTTTGTGTCTTGACTGCCTCTGTATCTGCTTATGTGCTAGAGCTTCTGTGTATGTGACATGACGAATATTGCATGCAGGGTTTGTCCAATCTTTCTGCTAGACACAGGATGAGAGGTGCATCAGCTGTAATTGTGAACAGCATCGACTTGTATGACATTGATGGGATTCAAAGTGCTGTCAAAATAGTAGAGCCTCACATCTAAATACTATATGTTAATACTAGCATACTGGTCTGCTTTCTAAACACTTCAGTGTTGTGGTATTCATTGGCTGACACTTTTGAATTTAATTTAGGTAACTATATGTAGTGGCAGATTGCCAGACATGTGGGAAAATACTTTGTGCGTCACACCAGTGAAATTTGTACATGACATGCTTGTGCACCACAGATTTGCTGTAATAGTTGGTTTTTAGGTGAAGGGCAGTGGCTTATTACACAGGCAGATATGCTTCAGTTAAGAATCTGATGAGGTGTCACCTGCAGTCTGTATTATGAGGCTGCAGCTGGATAGCAAGGCCACTAGGAAAGTTACTTGAAACATAATGTTAAATGAACTTCCTGTAAAGGGGTAGCTTACACACTTAATGATTAAAGAGACATCTTCCTTCACATGTTTATTTATGGTGCTGAAACAATTATGGCATCAGCTGCAGCCATGAAGATGAATAAGGTTAAATGTTGTGGGTCTGTGTGCAGTCAGTATGTGATAGTGGCATACAGGCACCAGAAGCTTTGTAGGCGTTAGAGAAAAATAAATATTAGGTAATGCAAGCTAATTTTAGAGCGCTAGAGTGTATTTAAGCAGTAGTGTGAGTGAAAGTATGTGAGTGAGAAAGATTTGGAACATGCAGCTATCTTGTGTAAAGTTGATGTAAGGTTTCCAAATGTTGTGTGTGGCAGTAGGTGTGTGTTATGAAATGACGTGATTGAGACAGTAGGAAGAGATGTTGTGACAGCAGAGTGTGATACTGAGGAAGAGAAGAGGCTTTTGCCTGTGCTAGGCTTAGTCTTAGACTGGCTGTGATTTGTGTCAGGTTTGTGAATGAGCTGAAGGGGTGCTAGTGACATGTACTTGTGTCAGTGTAGTTGTGGTTTTGGTGTGCTTGCTGAGTTGTTATTAGAGTGACATTTTAGATGTGCATTGGTGATGTAAGGGATAGGTTTATTGCCAGTTTTATCATGTTCTGTTGTGAATGAAAGAGAGTGGAGGAGAACTGCGTAAATGGACAGCATAGTTTGTGACAAGTGGGTGCAGATATGAAGCGAAACTTGTGTAGGTGGCTGAGGGTATTAGCAGCTGATGTGAGACATGAGAGAGTGAGATTGCGAAAAAAACGTGGAACGCTTCACGATTTTGCGTGTCATCCTTGCGCAGGGGCCATGCTAATCTTCTCTGTATCGTTCCAATTTTAGTATATGTACCGCCGAAGCGAGTACATTCGAGGAGCCCTCTGAAATTGTATATATAGTTATGGCGTCGCGTCAAATATGGTTCGGCTTGGACGTAGCTTTACGCAGCTCTGGCGAGGAACACAAGGCCTGCCGAGTGCTAATCTGTGAATTAATTACTGTGAGGTGTCGTTCTTAGTAAGTGGCAGCTCTGTTAACTGTATTATTTGGCAGTATTGGATGTAAAACTTAGATCGTAGAGTCGCTTGCTCTCGCAGCATCCACCCAGAGCAGCAGCAGCAGGTTCACACAGCTGCCGCTAGGCGGCAGCAAGACGTGATGGCACGTATTGTCGCCATGTTCTCACATTCCGAGTTTAGTGTCTTATAGGCATACCTATGAAACACACTTCTCTAATGTGTGGGATAAATGGCGCTGATTGGAGCTGGTAGCAGGTCTTGAAGACTCTCAAAACAAGCGAATATTTTTGCGAAACTGTCTTCACTGCTAACACAAATTGCATTACTCTTTCAGTGGTACTTTCTCACGATACTAATCGATTCAATGACAGAGTGCAAGGCAACTTTTAACTCACACATCAAGTACAGCACAAGAAGACACAGTGTGTGACCATGTAAATTATTGAGTAGCTCCTATTCATCCAATGGCGCCAGAAGACAATAGTGACTGCAAAAAGAGACACAGTAGCCTCACGAACCATTAAAAACACCATTCATATTGCACACTTTGAAACACAGCAGTGTAGGTCACTACTAGCGCATGGATGGGTGAATGCGAGTTGTGTGAGGTAGTAGTAGGAATGATGGACATAGTTCCGTTTTCAGTACAATACCAGGTGATATATTTGTGTTGATCCAAGTTTACACAGGGCAGGTCTACTTGGCAACAGTGAAACACTGTGATGGAGATGTGTGAATGAGCCTAAAATGTTGAGGGGACATGTGGTAAGAGAAACCAGGTTAGCATTGTGTTAGTAGCTGTAGTTATGTTCCTGTGAAATGTCAGTCAGATGTAATCCAGTTTGGTGAATGTTGTTATTACAGGAAGAATTGCTAGTGCAAAACAAAGAGTGATAGATTTAGTATCTGAAAGCAGTTAATAACTGAGTAGCTACTGGTGTCATGTGACACAAACTGGTTTGTGATGTTGCTGTCTATTCCAAAATCCTGAAGCTTGCTAGTGTTTTGTGTCTTGACTGCCTCTGTATCTGCTTATGTGCTAGAGCTTCTGTGTATGTGACATGATGAATATTGCATGCAGGGTTTGTCCAATCTTTCTGCTAGACACAGGATGAGAGGTGCATCAGCTGTAATTGTGAACAGCATCGACTTGTATGACATTGATGGGATTCAAAGTGCTGTCAAAATAGTAGAGCCTCACATCTAAATACTATATGTTAATACTAGCATACTGGTCTGCTTTCTAAACACTTCAGTGTTGTGGTATTCATTGGCTGACACTTTTGAATTTAATTTAGGTAACTATATGTAGTGGCAGATTGCCAGACATGTGGGAAAATACTTTGTGCGTCACACCAGTGAAATTTGTACATGACATGCTTGTGCACCACAGATTTGCTGTAATAGTTGGTTTTTAGGTGAAGGGCAGTGGCTTATTACACAGGCAGATATGCTTCAGTTAAGAATCTGATGAGGTGTCACCTGCAGTCTGTATTATGAGGCTGCAGCTGGATAGCAAGGCCACTAGGAAAGTTACTTGAAACATAATGTTAAATGAACTTCCTGTAAAGGGGTAGCTTGCACACTTAATGATTAAAGAGACATCTTCCTTCACATGTTTATTTATGCTGCTGAAACAATTATGGCATCAGCTGCAGCCATGAAGATGAATAAGGTTAAATGTTGTGGGTCTGTGTGCAGTCAGTATGTGATAGTGGCATACAGGCACCAGAAGCTTTGTAGGCGTTAGAGAAAAATAAATATTAGGTAATGCAAGCTAATTTTAGAGCGCTAGAGTGTATTTAAGCAGTAGTGTGAGTGAAAGTATGTGAGTGAGAAAGATTTGGAACATGCAGCTATCTAGTGTAAAGTTGATGTAAGGTTTCCAAATGTTGTGTGTGGCAGTAGGTGTGTGTTATGAAATGACGTGATTGAGACAGTAGGAAGAGATGTTGTGACAGCAGAGTGTGATACTGAGGAAGAGAAGAGGCTTTTGCCTGTGCTAGGCTTAGTCTTAGACTGGCTGTGATTTGTGTCAGGTTTGTGAATGAGCTGAAGGGGTGCTAGTGACATGTACTTGTGTCAGTGTAGTTGTGGTTTTGGTGTGCTTGCTGAGTTGTTATTAGAGTGACATTTTAGATGTGCATTGGTGATGTAAGGGATAGGTTTATTGCCAGTTTTATCATGTTCTGTTGTGAATGAAAGAGAGTGGAGGAGAACTGCGTAAATGGACAGCATAGTTTGTGACAAGTGGGTGCAGATATGAAGCGAAACTTGTGTAGGTGGCTGAGGGTATTAGCAGCTGATGTGAGACATGAGAGAGTGAGATTGCGAAAAAAACGTGGAACGCTTCACGATTTTGCGTGTCATCCTTGCGCAGGGGCCATGCTAATCTTCTCTGTATCGTTCCAATTTTAGTATATGTACCGCCGAAGCGAGTACATTCGAGGAGCCCTCTGAAATTGTATATATAGTTATGGCGTCGCGTCAAATATGGTTCGGCTTGGACGTAGCTTTACGCAGCTCTGGCGAGGAACACAAGGCCTGCCGAGTGCTAATCTGTGAATTAATTACTGTGAGGTGTCGTTCTTAGTAAGTGGCAGCTCTGTTAACTGTATTATTTGGCAGTATTGGATGTAAAACTTAGATCGTAGAGTCGCTTGCTCTCGCAGCATCCACCCAGAGCAGCAGCAGCAGGTTCACACAGCTGCCGCTAGGCGGCAGCAAGACGTGATGGCACGTATTGTCGCCATGTTCTCACATTCCGAGTTTAGTGTCTTATAGGCATACCTATGAAACACACTTCTCTAATGTGTGGGATAAATGGCGCTGATTGGAGCTGGTAGCAGGTCTTGAAGACTCTCAAAACAAGCGAATATTTTTGCGAAACTGTCTTCACTGCTAACACAAATTGCATTACTCTTTCAGTGGTACTTTCTCACGATACTAATCGATTCAATGACAGAGTGCAAGGCAACTTTTAACTCACACATCAAGTACAGCACAAGAAGACACAGTGTGTGACCATGTAAATTATTGAGTAGCTCCTATTCATCCAATGGCGCCAGAAGACAATAGTGACTGCAAAAAGAGACACAGTAGCCTCACGAACCATTAAAAACACCATTCATATTGCACACTTTGAAACACAGCAGTGTAGGTCACTACTAGCGCATGGATGGGTGAATGCGAGTTGTGTGAGGTAGTAGTAGGAATGATGGACATAGTTCCGTTTTCAGTACAATACCAGGTGATATATTTGTGTTGATCCAAGTTTACACAGGGCAGGTCTACTTGGCAACAGTGAAACACTGTGATGGAGATGTGTGAATGAGCCTAAAATGTTGAGGGGACATGTGGTAAGAGAAACCAGGTTAGCATTGTGTTAGTAGCTGTAGTTATGTTCCTGTGAAATGTCAGTCAGATGTAATCCAGTTTGGTGAATGTTGTTATTACAGGAAGAATTGCTAGTGCAAAACAAAGAGTGATAGATTTAGTATCTGAAAGCAGTTAATAACTGAGTAGCTACTGGTGTCATGTGACACAAACTGGTTTGTGATGTTGCTGTCTATTCCAAAATCCTGAAGCTTGCTAGTGTTTTGTGTCTTGACTGCCTCTGTATCTGCTTATGTGCTAGAGCTTCTGTGTATGTGACATGATGAATATTGCATGCAGGGTTTGTCCAATCTTTCTGCTAGACACAGGATGAGAGGTGCATCAGCTGTAATTGTGAACAGCATCGACTTGTATGACATTGATGGGATTCAAAGTGCTGTCAAAATAGTAGAGCCTCACATCTAAATACTATATGTTAATACTAGCATACTGGTCTGCTTTCTAAACACTTCAGTGTTGTGGTATTCATTGGCTGACACTTTTGAATTTAATTTAGGTAACTATATGTAGTGGCAGATTGCCAGACATGTGGGAAAATACTTTGTGCGTCACACCAGTGAAATTTGTACATGACATGCTTGTGCACCACAGATTTGCTGTAATAGTTGGTTTTTAGGTGAAGGGCAGTGGCTTATTACACAGGCAGATATGCTTCAGTTAAGAATCTGATGAGGTGTCACCTGCAGTCTGTATTATGAGGCTGCAGCTGGATAGCAAGGCCACTAGGAAAGTTACTTGAAACATAATGTTAAATGAACTTCCTGTAAAGGGGTAGCTTGCACACTTAATGATTAAAGAGACATCTTCCTTCACATGTTTA
Organism: Schistocerca piceifrons; assembly: GCF_021461385.2. Lineage (NCBI taxonomy): Eukaryota > Metazoa > Arthropoda > Insecta > Orthoptera > Acrididae > Schistocerca > Schistocerca piceifrons. The sequence goes on along the minus strand of NC_060143.1, from coordinate 426,431,678 downwards.
TTTATGCTGCTGAAACAATTATGGCATCAGCTGCAGCCATGAAGATGAATAAGGTTAAATGTTGTGGGTCTGTGTGCAGTCAGTATGTGATAGTGGCATACAGGCACCAGAAGCTTTGTAGGCGTTAGAGAAAAATAAATATTAGGTAATGCAAGCTAATTTTAGAGCGCTAGAGTGTATTTAAGCAGTAGTGTGAGTGAAAGTATGTGAGTGAGAAAGATTTGGAACATGCAGCTATCTAGTGTAAAGTTGATGTAAGGTTTCCAAATGTTGTGTGTGGCAGTAGGTGTGTGTTATGAAATGACGTGATTGAGACAGTAGGAAGAGATGTTGTGACAGCAGAGTGTGATACTGAGGAAGAGAAGAGGCTTTTGCCTGTGCTAGGCTTAGTCTTAGACTGGCTGTGATTTGTGTCAGGTTTGTGAATGAGCTGAAGGGGTGCTAGTGACATGTACTTGTGTCAGTGTAGTTGTGGTTTTGGTGTGCTTGCTGAGTTGTTATTAGAGTGACATTTTAGATGTGCATTGGTGATGTAAGGGATAGGTTTATTGCCAGTTTTATCATGTTCTGTTGTGAATGAAAGAGAGTGGAGGAGAACTGCGTAAATGGACAGCATAGTTTGTGACAAGTGGGTGCAGATATGAAGCGAAACTTGTGTAGGTGGCTGAGGGTATTAGCAGCTGATGTGAGACATGAGAGAGTGAGATTGCGAAAAAAACGTGGAACGCTTCACGATTTTGCGTGTCATCCTTGCGCAGGGGCCATGCTAATCTTCTCTGTATCGTTCCAATTTTAGTATATGTACCGCCGAAGCGAGTACATTCGAGGAGCCCTCTGAAATTGTATATATAGTTATGGCGTCGCGTCAAATATGGTTCGGCTTGGACGTAGCTTTACGCAGCTCTGGCGAGGAACACAAGGCCTGCCGAGTGCTAATCTGTGAATTAATTACTGTGAGGTGTCGTTCTTAGTAAGTGGCAGCTCTGTTAACTGTATTATTTGGCAGTATTGGATGTAAAACTTAGATCGTAGAGTCGCTTGCTCTCGCAGCATCCACCCAGAGCAGCAGCAGCAGGTTCACACAGCTGCCGCTAGGCGGCAGCAAGACGTGATGGCACGTATTGTCGCCATGTTCTCACATTCCGAGTTTAGTGTCTTATAGGCATACCTATGAAACACACTTCTCTAATGTGTGGGATAAATGGCGCTGATTGGAGCTGGTAGCAGGTCTTGAAGACTCTCAAAACAAGCGAATATTTTTGCGAAACTGTCTTCACTGCTAACACAAATTGCATTACTCTTTCAGTGGTACTTTCTCACGATACTAATCGATTCAATGACAGAGTGCAAGGCAACTTTTAACTCACACATCAAGTACAGCACAAGAAGACACAGTGTGTGACCATGTAAATTATTGAGTAGCTCCTATTCATCCAATGGCGCCAGAAGACAATAGTGACTGCAAAAAGAGACACAGTAGCCTCACGAACCATTAAAAACACCATTCATATTGCACACTTTGAAACACAGCAGTGTAGGTCACTACTAGCGCATGGATGGGTGAATGCGAGTTGTGTGAGGTAGTAGTAGGAATGATGGACATAGTTCCGTTTTCAGTACAATACCAGGTGATATATTTGTGTTGATCCAAGTTTACACAGGGCAGGTCTACTTGGCAACAGTGAAACACTGTGATGGAGATGTGTGAATGAGCCTAAAATGTTGAGGGGACATGTGGTAAGAGAAACCAGGTTAGCATTGTGTTAGTAGCTGTAGTTATGTTCCTGTGAAATGTCAGTCAGATGTAATCCAGTTTGGTGAATGTTGTTATTACAGGAAGAATTGCTAGTGCAAAACAAAGAGTGATAGATTTAGTATCTGAAAGCAGTTAATAACTGAGTAGCTACTGGTGTCATGTGACACAAACTGGTTTGTGATGTTGCTGTCTATTCCAAAATCCTGAAGCTTGCTAGTGTTTTGTGTCTTGACTGCCTCTGTATCTGCTTATGTGCTAGAGCTTCTGTGTATGTGACATGATGAATATTGCATGCAGGGTTTGTCCAATCTTTCTGCTAGACACAGGATGAGAGGTGCATCAGCTGTAATTGTGAACAGCATCGACTTGTATGACATTGATGGGATTCAAAGTGCTGTCAAAATAGTAGAGCCTCACATCTAAATACTATATGTTAATACTAGCATACTGGTCTGCTTTCTAAACACTTCAGTGTTGTGGTATTCATTGGCTGACACTTTTGAATTTAATTTAGGTAACTATATGTAGTGGCAGATTGCCAGACATGTGGGAAAATACTTTGTGCGTCACACCAGTGAAATTTGTACATGACATGTTTGTGCACCACAGATTTGCTGTAATAGTTGGTTTTTAGGTGAAGGGCAGTGGCTTATTACACAGGCAGATATGCTTCAGTTAAGAATCTGATGAGGTGTCACCTGCAGTCTGTATTATGAGGCTGCAGCTGGATAGCAAGGCCACTAGGAAAGTTACTTGAAACATAATGTTAAATGAACTTCCTGTAAAGGGGTAGCTTGCACACTTAATGATTAAAGAGACATCTTCCTTCACATGTTTATTTATGCTGCTGAAACAATTATGGCATCAGCTGCAGCCATGAAGATGAATAAGGTTAAATGTTGTGGGTCTGTGTGCAGTCAGTATGTGATAGTGGCATACAGGCACCAGAAGCTTTGTAGGCGTTAGAGAAAAATAAATATTAGGTAATGCAAGCTAATTTTAGAGCGCTAGAGTGTATTTAAGCAGTAGTGTGAGTGAAAGTATGTGAGTGAGAAAGATTTGGAACATGCAGCTATCTAGTGTAAAGTTGATGTAAGGTTTCCAAATGTTGTGTGTGGCAGTAGGTGTGTGTTATGAAATGACGTGATTGAGACAGTAGGAAGAGATGTTGTGACAGCAGAGTGTGATACTGAGGAAGAGAAGAGGCTTTTGCCTGTGCTAGGCTTAGTCTTAGACTGGCTGTGATTTGTGTCAGGTTTGTGAATGAGCTGAAGGGGTGCTAGTGACATGTACTTGTGTCAGTGTAGTTGTGGTTTTGGTGTGCTTGCTGAGTTGTTATTAGAGTGACATTTTAGATGTGCATTGGTGATGTAAGGGATAGGTTTATTGCCAGTTTTATCATGTTCTGTTGTGAATGAAAGAGAGTGGAGGAGAACTGCGTAAATGGACAGCATAGTTTGTGACAAGTGGGTGCAGATATGAAGCGAAACTTGTGTAGGTGGCTGAGGGTATTAGCAGCTGATGTGAGACATGAGAGAGTGAGATTGCGAAAAAAACGTGGAACGCTTCACGATTTTGCGTGTCATCCTTGCGCAGGGGCCATGCTAATCTTCTCTGTATCGTTCCAATTTTAGTATATGTACCGCCGAAGCGAGTACATTCGAGGAGCCCTCTGAAATTGTATATATAGTTATGGCGTCGCGTCAAATATGGTTCGGCTTGGACGTAGCTTTACGCAGCTCTGGCGAGGAACACAAGGCCTGCCGAGTGCTAATCTGTGAATTAATTACTGTGAGGTGTCGTTCTTAGTAAGTGGCAGCTCTGTTAACTGTATTATTTGGCAGTATTGGATGTAAAACTTAGATCGTAGAGTCGCTTGCTCTCGCAGCATCCACCCAGAGCAGCAGCAGCAGGTTCACACAGCTGCCGCTAGGCGGCAGCAAGACGTGATGGCACGTATTGTCGCCATGTTCTCACATTCCGAGTTTAGTGTCTTATAGGCATACCTATGAAACACACTTCTCTAATGTGTGGGATAAATGGCGCTGATTGGAGCTGGTAGCAGGTCTTGAAGACTCTCAAAACAAGCGAATATTTTTGCGAAACTGTCTTCACTGCTAACACAAATTGCATTACTCTTTCAGTGGTACTTTCTCACGATACTAATCGATTCAATGACAGAGTGCAAGGCAACTTTTAACTCACACATCAAGTACAGCACAAGAAGACACAGTGTGTGACCATGTAAATTATTGATTAGCTCCTATTCATCCAATGGCGCCAGAAGACAATAGTGACTGCAAAAAGAGACACAGTAGCCTCACGAACCATTAAAAACACCATTCATATTGCACACTTTGAAACACAGCAGTGTAGGTCACTACTAGCGCATGGATGGGTGAATGCGAGTTGTGTGAGGTAGTAGTAGGAATGATGGACATAGTTCCGTTTTCAGTACAATACCAGGTGATATATTTGTGTTGATCCAAGTTTACACAGGGCAGGTCTACTTGGCAACAGTGAAACACTGTGATGGAGATGTGTGAATGAGCCTAAAATGTTGAGGGGACATGTGGTAAGAGAAACCAGGTTAGCATTGTGTTAGTAGCTGTAGTTATGTTCCTGTGAAATGTCAGTCAGATGTAATCCAGTTTGGTGAATGTTGTTATTACAGGAAGAATTGCTAGTGCAAAACAAAGAGTGATAGATTTAGTATCTGAAAGCAGTTAATAACTGAGTAGCTACTGGTGTCATGTGACACAAACTGGTTTGTGATGTTGCTGTCTATTCCAAAATCCTGAAGCTTGCTAGTGTTTTGTGTCTTGACTGCCTCTGTATCTGCTTATGTGCTAGAGCTTCTGTGTATGTGACATGATGAATATTGCATGCAGGGTTTGTCCAATCTTTCTGCTAGACACAGGATGAGAGGTGCATCAGCTGTAATTGTGAACAGCATCGACTTGTATGACATTGATGGGATTCAAAGTGCTGTCAAAATAGTAGAGCCTCACATCTAAATACTATATGTTAATACTAGCATACTGGTCTGCTTTCTAAACACTTCAGTGTTGTGGTATTCATTGGCTGACACTTTTGAATTTAATTTAGGTAACTATATGTAGTGGCAGATTGCCAGACATGTGGGAAAATACTTTGTGCGTCACACCAGTGAAATTTGTACATGACATGCTTGTGCACCACAGATTTGCTGTAATAGTTGGTTTTTAGGTGAAGGGCAGTGGCTTATTACACAGGCAGATATGCTTCAGTTAAGAATCTGATGAGGTGTCACCTGCAGTCTGTATTATGAGGCTGCAGCTGGATAGCAAGGCCACTAGGAAAGTTACTTGAAACATAATGTTAAATGAACTTCCTGTAAAGGGGTAGCTTGCACACTTAATGATTAAAGAGACATCTTCCTTCACATGTTTATTTATGCTGCTGAAACAATTATGGCATCAGCTGCAGCCATGAAGATGAATAAGGTTAAATGTTGTGGGTCTGTGTGCAGTCAGTATGTGATAGTGGCATACAGGCACCAGAAGCTTTGTAGGCGTTAGAGAAAAATAAATATTAGGTAATGCAAGCTAATTTTAGAGCGCTAGAGTGTATTTAAGCAGTAGTGTGAGTGAAAGTATGTGAGTGAGAAAGATTTGGAACATGCAGCTATCTAGTGTAAAGTTGATGTAAGGTTTCCAAATGTTGTGTGTGGCAGTAGGTGTGTGTTATGAAATGACGTGATTGAGACAGTAGGAAGAGATGTTGTGACAGCAGAGTGTGATACTGAGGAAGAGAAGAGGCTTTTGCCTGTGCTAGGCTTAGTCTTAGACTGGCTGTGATTTGTGTCAGGTTTGTGAATGAGCTGAAGGGGTGCTAGTGACATGTACTTGTGTCAGTGTAGTTGTGGTTTTGGTGTGCTTGCTGAGTTGTTATTAGAGTGACATTTTAGATGTGCATTGGTGATGTAAGGGATAGGTTTATTGCCAGTTTTATCATGTTCTGTTGTGAATGAAAGAGAGTGGAGGAGAACTGCGTAAATGGACAGCATAGTTTGTGACAAGTGGGTGCAGATATGAAGCGAAACTTGTGTAGGTGGCTGAGGGTATTAGCAGCTGATGTGAGACATGAGAGAGTGAGATTGCGAAAAAAACGTGGAACGCTTCACGATTTTGCGTGTCATCCTTGCGCAGGGGCCATGCTAATCTTCTCTGTATCGTTCCAATTTTAGTATATGTACCGCCGAAGCGAGTACATTCGAGGAGCCCTCTGAAATTGTATATATAGTTATGGCGTCGCGTCAAATATGGTTCGGCTTGGACGTAGCTTTACGCAGCTCTGGCGAGGAACACAAGGCCTGCCGAGTGCTAATCTGTGAATTAATTACTGTGAGGTGTCGTTCTTAGTAAGTGGCAGCTCTGTTAACTGTATTATTTGGCAGTATTGGATGTAAAACTTAGATCGTAGAGTCGCTTGCTCTCGCAGCATCCACCCAGAGCAGCAGCAGCAGGTTCACACAGCTGCCGCTAGGCGGCAGCAAGACGTGATGGCACGTATTGTCGCCATGTTCTCACATTCCGAGTTTAGTGTCTTATAGGCATACCTATGAAACACACTTCTCTAATGTGTGGGATAAATGGCGCTGATTGGAGCTGGTAGCAGGTCTTGAAGACTCTCAAAACAAGCGAATATTTTTGCGAAACTGTCTTCACTGCTAACACAAATTGCATTACTCTTTCAGTGGTACTTTCTCACGATACTAATCGATTCAATGACAGAGTGCAAGGCAACTTTTAACTCACACATCAAGTACAGCACAAGAAGACACAGTGTGTGACCATGTAAATTATTGAGTAGCTCCTATTCATCCAATGGCGCCAGAAGACAATAGTGACTGCAAAAAGAGACACAGTAGCCTCACGAACCATTAAAAACACCATTCATATTGCACACTTTGAAACACAGCAGTGTAGGTCACTACTAGCGCATGGATGGGTGAATGCGAGTTGTGTGAGGTAGTAGTAGGAATGATGGACATAGTTCCGTTTTCAGTACAATACCAGGTGATATATTTGTGTTGATCCAAGTTTACACAGGGCAGGTCTACTTGGCAACAGTGAAACACTGTGATGGAGATGTGTGAATGAGCCTAAAATGTTGAGGGGACATGTGGTAAGAGAAACCAGGTTAGCATTGTGTTAGTAGCTGTAGTTATGTTCCTGTGAAATGTCAGTCAGATGTAATCCAGTTTGGTGAATGTTGTTATTACAGGAAGAATTGCTAGTGCAAAACAAAGAGTGATAGATTTAGTATCTGAAAGCAGTTAATAACTGAGTAGCTACTGGTGTCATGTGACACAAACTGGTTTGTGATGTTGCTGTCTATTCCAAAATCCTGAAGCTTGCTAGTGTTTTGTGTCTTGACTGCCTCTGTATCTGCTTATGTGCTAGAGCTTCTGTGTATGTGACATGATGAATATTGCATGCAGGGTTTGTCCAATCTTTCTGCTAGACACAGGATGAGAGGTGCATCAGCTGTAATTGTGAACAGCATCGACTTGTATGACATTGATGGGATTCAAAGTGCTGTCAAAATAGTAGAGCCTCACATCTAAATACTATATGTTAATACTAGCATACTGGTCTGCTTTCTAAACACTTCAGTGTTGTGGTATTCATTGGCTGACACTTTTGAATTTAATTTAGGTAACTATATGTAGTGGCAGATTGCCAGACATGTGGGAAAATACTTTGTGCGTCACACCAGTGAAATTTGTACATGACATGCTTGTGCACCACAGATTTGCTGTAATAGTTGGTTTTTAGGTGAAGGGCAGTGGCTTATTACACAGGCAGATATGCTTCAGTTAAGAATCTGATGAGGTGTCACCTGCAGTCTGTATTATGAGGCTGCAGCTGGATAGCAAGGCCACTAGGAAAGTTACTTGAAACATAATGTTAAATGAACTTCCTGTAAAGGGGTAGCTTGCACACTTAATGATTAAAGAGACATCTTCCTTCACATGTTTATTTATGCTGCTGAAACAATTATGGCATCAGCTGCAGCCATGAAGATGAATAAGGTTAAATGTTGTGGGTCTGTGTGCAGTCAGTATGTGATAGTGGCATACAGGCACCAGAAGCTTTGTAGGCGTTAGAGAAAAATAAATATTAGGTAATGCAAGCTAATTTTAGAGCGCTAGAGTGTATTTAAGCAGTAGTGTGAGTGAAAGTATGTGAGTGAGAAAGATTTGGAACATGCAGCTATCTAGTGTAAAGTTGATGTAAGGTTTCCAAATGTTGTGTGTGGCAGTAGGTGTGTGTTATGAAATGACGTGATTGAGACAGTAGGAAGAGATGTTGTGACAGCAGAGTGTGATACTGAGGAAGAGAAGAGGCTTTTGCCTGTGCTAGGCTTAGTCTTAGACTGGCTGTGATTTGTGTCAGGTTTGTGAATGAGCTGAAGGGGTGCTAGTGACATGTACTTGTGTCAGTGTAGTTGTGGTTTTGGTGTGCTTGCTGAGTTGTTATTAGAGTGACATTTTAGATGTGCATTGGTGATGTAAGGGATAGGTTTATTGCCAGTTTTATCATGTTCTGTTGTGAATGAAAGAGAGTGGAGGAGAACTGCGTAAATGGACAGCATAGTTTGTGACAAGTGGGTGCAGATATGAAGCGAAACTTGTGTAGGTGGCTGAGGGTATTAGCAGCTGATGTGAGACATGAGAGAGTGAGATTGCGGAAAAAATGTGGAACGCTTCACGATTTTGCGTGTCATCCTTGCGCAGGGGCCATGCTAATCTTCTCTGTATCGTTCCAATTTTAGTATATGTACCGCCGAAGCGAGTACATTCGAGGAGCCCTCTGAAATTGTATATATAGTTATGGCGTCGCGTCAAATATGGTTCGGCTTGGACGTAGCTTTACGCAGCTCTGGCGAGGAACACAAGGCCTGCCGAGTGCTAATCTGTGAATTAATTACTGTGAGGTGTCGTTCTTAGTAAGTGGCAGCTCTGTTAACTGTATTATTTGGCAGTATTGGATGTAAAACTTAGATCGTAGAGTCGCTTGCTCTCGCAGCATCCACCCAGAGCAGCAGCAGCAGGTTCACACAGCTGCCGCTAGGCGGCAGCAAGACGTGATGGCACGTATTGTCGCCATGTTCTCACATTCCGAGTTTAGTGTCTTATAGGCATACCTATGAAACACACTTCTCTAATGTGTGGGATAAATGGCGCTGATTGGAGCTGGTAGCAGGTCTTGAAGACTCTCAAAACAAGCGAATATTTTTGCGAAACTGTCTTCACTGCTAACACAAATTGCATTACTCTTTCAGTGGTACTTTCTCACGATACTAATCTATTTAATGACAGAGTGCAAGGCAACTTTTAACTCACACATCAAGTACAGCACAAGAAGACACAGTGTGGGACCATCTAAATTATTGAGCAACTCCTATTCATCCAATGGCGCCAGAAGACAATAGTGACTGCAAAAAGAGACACAGTAGCCTCACGAACCATTAAAAACACCATTCATATTGCACACTTTGAAACACAGCAGTGTAGGTCACTACTAGCGCATGGATGGGTGAATGCGAGTTGTGTGAGGTAGTAGTAGGAATGATGGACATAGTTCCGTTTTCAGTACAATACCAGGTGATATATTTGTGTTGATCCAAGTTTACACAGGGCAGGTCTACTTGGCAACAGTGAAACACTGTGATGGAGATGTGTGAATGAGCCTAAAATGTTGAGGGGACATGTGGTAAGAGAAACCAGGTTAGCATTGTGTTAGTAGCTGTAGTTATGTTCCTGTGAAATGTCAGTCAGATGTAATCCAGTTTGGTGAATGTTGTTATTACAGGAAGAATTGCTAGTGCAAAACAAAGAGTGATAGATTTAGTATCTGAAAGCAGTTAATAACTGAGTAGCTACTGGTGTCATGTGACACAAACTGGTTTGTGATGTTGCTGTCTATTCCAAAATCCTGAAGCTTGCTAGTGTTTTGTGTCTTGACTGCCTCTGTATCTGCTTATGTGCTAGAGCTTCTGTGTATGTGACATGATGAATATTGCATGCAGGGTTTGTCCAATCTTTCTGCTAGACACAGGATGAGAGGTGCATCAGCTGTAATTGTGAACAGCATCGACTTGTATGACATTGATGGGATTCAAAGTGCTGTCAAAATAGTAGAGCCTCACATCTAAATACTATATGTTAATACTAGCATACTGGTCTGCTTTCTAAACACTTCAGTGTTGTGGTATTCATTGGCTGACACTTTTGAATTTAATTTAGGTAACTATATGTAGTGGCAGATTGCCAGACATGTGGGAAAATACTTTGTGCGTCACACCAGTGAAATTTGTACATGACATGCTTGTGCACCACAGATTTGCTGTAATAGTTGGTTTTTAGGTGAAGGGCAGTGGCTTATTACACAGGCAGATATGCTTCAGTTAAGAATCTGATGAGGTGTCACCTGCAGTCTGTATTATGAGGCTGCAGCTGGATAGCAAGGCCACTAGGAAAGTTACTTGAAACATAATGTTAAATGAACTTCCTGTAAAGGGGTAGCTTGCACACTTAATGATTAAAGAGACATCTTCCTTCACATGTTTATTTATGCTGCTGAAACAATTATGGCATCAGCTGCAGCCATGAAGATGAATAAGGTTAAATGTTGTGGGTCTGTGTGCAGTCAGTATGTGATAGTGGCATACAGGCACCAGAAGCTTTGTAGGCGTTAGAGAAAAATAAATATTAGGTAATGCAAGCTAATTTTAGAGCGCTAGAGTGTATTTAAGCAGTAGTGTGAGTGAAAGTATGTGAGTGAGAAAGATTTGGAACATGCAGCTATCTTGTGTAAAGTTGATGTAAGGTTTCCAAATGTTGTGTGTGGCAGTAGGTGTGTGTTATGAAATGACGTGATTGAGACAGTAGGAAGAGATGTTGTGACAGCAGAGTGTGATACTGAGGAAGAGAAGAGGCTTTTGCCTGTGCTAGGCTTAGTCTTAGACTGGCTGTGATTTGTGTCAGGTTTGTGAATGAGCTGAAGGGGTGCTAGTGACATGTACTTGTGTCAGTGTAGTTGTGGTTTTGGTGTGCTTGCTGAGTTGTTATTAGAGTGACATTTTAGATGTGCATTGGTGATGTAAGGGATAGGTTTATTGCCAGTTTTATCATGTTCTGTTGTGAATGAAAGAGAGTGGAGGAGAACTGCGTAAATGGACAGCATAGTTTGTGACAAGTGGGTGCAGATATGAAGCGAAGCTTGTGTAGGTGGCTGAGGGTATTAGCAGCTGTTGTGAGACATGAGAGAGTGAGATTGCGAAAAAAATGTGGAACGCTTCACGATTTTGCGTGTCATCCTTGCGCAGGGGCCATGCTAATCTTCTCAGTATCGTTCCAATTTTAGTATATGTACCGCCGAAGCGAGTACATTCGAGGAGCCCTCTGAAATTGTATATATAGTTATGGCGTCGCGTCAAATATGGTTCGGCTTGGACGTAGCTTTACGCAGCTCTGGCGAGGAACACAAGGCCTGCCGAGTGCTAATCTGTGAATTAATTACTGTGAGGTGTCGTTCTTAGTAAGTGGCAGCTCTGTTAACTGTATTATTTGGCAGTATTGGATGTAAAACTTAGATCGTAGAGTCGCTTGCTCTCGCAGCATCCACCCAGAGCAGCAGCAGCAGGTTCACACAGCTGCCGCTAGGCGGCAGCAAGACGTGATGGCACGTATTGTCGCCATGTTCTCACATTTCGAGTTTAGTGTCTAATAGGCATACCTATGAAACACACTTCTCTAATGTGTGGGATAAATGGCGCTGATTGGAGCTGGTAGCAGGTCTTGAAGACTCTCAAAACAAGCGAATATTTTTGCGAAACTGTCTTCACTGCTAACACAAATTGCATTACTCTTTCAGTGGTACTTTCTCACGATACTAATCGATTTAATGACAGAGTGCAAGGCAACTTTTAACTCACACATCAAGTACAGCACAAGAAGACACAGTGTGTGACCATGCAAATTATTGAGTAGCTCCTATTCATCCAATGGCGCCAGAAGACAATAGTGACTGCAAAAAGAGACACAGTAGCCTCACGAACCATTAAAAACACCATTCATATTGCACACTTTGAAACACAGCAGTGTAGGTCACTACTAGCGCATGGATGGGTGAATGCGAGTTGTGTGAGGTAGTAGTAGGAATGATGGACATAGTTCCGTTTTCAGTACAATACCAGGTGATATATTTGTGTTGATCCAAGTTTACACAGGGCAGGTCTACTTGGCAACAGTGAAACACTGTGATGGAGATGTGTGAATGAGCCTAAAATGTTGAGGGGACATGTGGTAAGAGAAACCAGGTTAGCATTGTGTTAGTAGCTGTAGTTATGTTCCTGTGAAATGTCAGTCAGATGTAATCCAGTTTGGTGAATGTTGTTATTACAGGAAGAATTGCTAGTGCAAAACAAAGAGTGATAGATTTAGTATCTGAAAGCAGTTAATAACTGAGTAGCTACTGGTGTCATGTGACACAAACTGGTTTGTGATGTTGCTGTCTATTCCAAAATCCTGAAGCTTGCTAGTGTTTTGTGTCTTGACTGCCTCTGTATCTGCTTATGTGCTAGAGCTTCTGTGTATGTGACATGATGAATATTGCATGCAGGGTTTGTCCAATCTTTCTGCTAGACACAGGATGAGAGGTGCATCAGCTGTAATTGTGAACAGCATCGACTTGTATGACATTGATGGGATTCAAAGTGCTGTCAAAATAGTAGAGCCTCACATCTAAATACTATATGTTAATACTAGCATACTGGTCTGCTTTCTAAACACTTCAGTGTTGTGGTATTCATTGGCTGACACTTTTGAATTTAATTTAGGTAACTATATGTAGTGGCAGATTGCCAGACATGTGGGAAAATACTTTGTGCGTCACACCAGTGAAATTTGTACATGACATGCTTGTGCACCACAGATTTGCTGTAATAGTTGGTTTTTAGGTGAAGGGCAGTGGCTTATTACACAGGCAGATATGCTTCAGTTAAGAATCTGATGAGGTGTCACCTGCAGTCTGTATTATGAGGCTGCAGCTGGATAGCAAGGCCACTAGGAAAGTTACTTGAAACATAATGTTAAATGAACTTCCTGTAAAGGGGTAGCTTGCACACTTAATGATTAAAGAGACATCTTCCTTCACATGTTTATTTATGCTGCTGAAACAATTATGGCATCAGCTGCAGCCATGAAGATGAATAAGGTTAAATGTTGTGGGTCTGTGTGCAGTCAGTATGTGATAGTGGCATACAGGCACCAGAAGCTTTGTAGGCGTTAGAGAAAAATAAATATTAGGTAATGCAAGCTAATTTTAGAGCGCTAGAGTGTATTTAAGCAGTAGTGTGAGTGAAAGTATGTGAGTGAGAAAGATTTGGAACATGCAGCTATCTTGTGTAAAGTTGATGTAAGGTTTCCAAATGTTGTGTGTGGCAGTAGGTGTGTGTTATGAAATGACGTGATTGAGACAGTAGGAAGAGATGTTGTGACAGCAGAGTGTGATACTGAGGAAGAGAAGAGGCTTTTGCCTGTGCTAGGCTTAGTCTTAGACTGGCTGTGATTTGTGTCAGGTTTGTGAATGAGCTGAAGGGGTGCTAGTGACATGTACTTGTGTCAGTGTAGTTGTGGTTTTGGTGTGCTTGCTGAGTTGTTATTAGAGTGACATTTTAGATGTGCATTGGTGATGTAAGGGATAGGTTTATTGCCAGTTTTATCATGTTCTGTTGTGAATGAAAGAGAGTGGAGGAGAACTGCGTAAATGGACAGCATAGTTTGTGACAAGTGGGTGCAGATATGAAGCGAAACTTGTGTAGGTGGCTGAGGGTATTAGCAGCTGATGTGAGACATGAGAGAGTGAGATTGCGGAAAAAATGTGGAACGCTTCACGATTTTGCGTGTCATCCTTGCGCAGGGGCCATGCTAATCTTCTCTGTATCGTTCCAATTTTAGTATATGTACCGCCGAAGCGAGTACATTCGAGGAGCCCTCTGAAATTGTATATATAGTTATGGCGTCGCGTCAAATATTGTTCGGCTTGGACGTAGCTTTACGCAGCTCTGGCGAGGAACACAAGGCCTGCCGAGTGCTAATCTGTGAATTAATTACTGTGAGGTGTCGTTCTTAGTAAGTGGCAGCTCTGTTAACTGTATTATTTGGCAGTATTGGATGTAAAACTTAGATCGTAGAGTCGCTTGCTCTCGCAGCATCCACCCAGAGCAGCCGCAGCAGGTTCACACAGCTGCCGCTAGGCGGCAGCAAGACGTGATGGCACGTATTGTCGCCATGTTCTCACATTCCGAGTTTAGTGTCTTATAGGCATACCTATGAAACACACTTCTCTAATGTGTGGGATAAATGGCGCTGATTGGAGCTGGTAGCAGGTCTTGAAGACTCTCAAAACAAGCGAATATTTTTGCGAAACTGTCTTCACTGCTAACACAAATTGCATTACTCTTTCAGTGGTACTTTCTCACGATACTAATCGATTTAATGACAGAGTGCAAGGCAACTTTTAACTCACACATCAAGTACAGCACAAGAAGACACAGTGTGTGACCATGCAAATTATTGAGTAGCTCCTATTCATCCAATGGCGCCAGAAGACAATAGTGACTGCAAAAAGAGACACAGTAGCCTCACGAACCATTAAAAACACCATTCATATTGCACACTTTGAAACACAGCAGTGTAGGTCACTACTAGCGCATGGATGGGTGAATGCGAGTTGTGTGAGGTAGTAGTAGGAATGATGGACATAGTTCCGTTTTCAGTACAATACCAGGTGATATATTTGTGTTGATCCAAGTTTACACAGGGCAGGTCTACTTGGCAACAGTGAAACACTGTGATGGAGATGTGTGAATGAGCCTAAAATGTTGAGGGGACATGTGGTAAGAGAAACCAGGTTAGCATTGTCTTAGTAGCTGTAGTTATGTTCCTGTGAAATGTCAGTCAGATGTAATCCAGTTTGGTGAATGTTGTTATTACAGGAAGAATTGCTAGTGCAAAACAAAGAGTGATAGATTTAGTATCTGAAAGCAGTTAATAACTGAGTAGCTACTGGTGTCATGTGACACAAACTGGTTTGTGATGTTGCTGTCTATTCCAAAATCCTGAAGCTTGCTAGTGTTTTGTGTCTTGACTGCCTCTGTATCTGCTTATGTGCTAGAGCTTCTGTGTATGTGACATGATGAATATTGCATGCAGGGTTTGTCCAATCTTTCTGCTAGACACAGGATGAGAGGTGCATCAGCTGTAATTGTGAACAGCATCGACTTGTATGACATTGATGGGATTCAAAGTGCTGTCAAAATAGTAGAGCCTCACATCTAAATACTATATGTTAATACTAGCATACTGGTCTGCTTTCTAAACACTTCAGTGTTGTGGTATTCATTGGCTGACACTTTTGAATTTAATTTAGGTAACTATATGTAGTGGCAGATTGCCAGACATGTGGGAAAATACTTTGTGCGTCACACCAGTGAAATTTGTACATGACATGCTTGTGCACCACAGATTTGCTGTAATAGTTGGTTTTTAGGTGAAGGGCAGTGGCTTATTACACAGGCAGATATGCTTCAGTTAAGAATCTGATGAGGTGTCACCTGCAGTCTGTATTATGAGGCTGCAGCTGGATAGCAAGGCCACTAGGAAAGTTACTTGAAACATAATGTTAAATGAACTTCCTGTAAAGGGGTAGCTTGCACACTTAATGATTAAAGAGACATCTTCCTTCCCATGTTTATTTATGGTGCTGAAACAATTATGGCATCAGCTGCAGCCATGAAGATGAATAAAGTTAAATGTTGTGGGTCTGTGTGCAGTCAGTATGTGATAGTGGCATACAGGCACCAGAAGCTTTGTAGGCGTTAGAGAAAAATAAATATTAGGTAATGCAAGCTAATTTTAGAGCGCTAGAGTGTATTTAAGCAGTAGTGTGAGTGAAAGTATGTGAGTGAGAAAGATTTGGAACATGCAGCTATCTAGTGTAAAGTTGATGTAAGGTTTCCAAATGTTGTGTGTGGCAGTAGGTGTGTGTTATGAAATGACATGATTGAGACAGTAGGAAGAGATGTTGTGACAGCAGAGTGTGATACTGAGGAAGAGAAGAGGCTTTTGCCTGTGCTAGGCTTAGTCTTAGACTGGCTGTGATTTGTGTCAGGTTTGTGAATGAGCTGAAGGGGTGCTAGTGACATGTACTTGTGTCAGTGTAGTTGTGGTTTTGGTGTGCTTGCTGAGTTGTTATTAGAGTGACATTTTAGATGTGCATTGGTGATGTAAGGGATAGGTTTATTGCCAGTTTTATCATGTTCTGTTGTGAATGAAAGAGAGTGGAGGAGAACTGCGTAAATGGACAGCATAGTTTGTGACAAGTGGGTGCAGATATGAAGCGAAACTTGTGTAGGTGGCTGAGGGTATTAGCAGCTGATGTGAGACATGAGAGAGTGAGATTGCGAAAAAAACGTGGAACGCTTCACGATTTTGCGTGTCATCCTTGCGCAGGGGCCATGCTAATCTTCTCTGTATCGTTCCAATTTTAGTATATGTACCGCCGAAGCGAGTACATTCGAGGAGCCCTCTGAAATTGTATATGTAGTTATGGCGTCGCGTCAAATATGGTTCGGCTTGGACGTAGCTTTACGCAGCTCTGGCGAGGAACACAAGGCCTGCCGAGTGCTAATCTGTAAATTAATTACTGCGAGGTGTCGTTCTTAGTAAGTGGCAGCTCTGTTAACTGTATTATTTGGCAGTATTGGATGTAAAACGTAGATCGTAGAGTCGCTTGCTCTCGCAGCATCCACCCAGAGCAGCAGCAGCAGGTTCACACAGCTGCCGCTAGGCGGCAGCAAGACGTGATGGCACGTATTGTCGCCATGTTCTCACATTCCGAGTTTAGTGTCTTATAGGCATACCTATGAAACACACTTCTCTAATGTGTGGGATAAATGGCGCTGATTGGAGCTGGTAGCAGGTCTTGAAGACTCTCAAAACAAGCGAATATTTTTGCGAAACTGTCTTCACTGCTAACACAAATTGCATTACTCTTTCAGTGGTACTTTCTCACGATACTAATCGATTCAATGACAGAGTGCAAGGCAACTTTTAACTCACACATCAAGTACAGCACAAGAAGACACAGTGTGTGACCATGTAAATTATTGAGTAGCTCCTATTCATCCAATGGCGCCAGAAGACAATAGTGACTGCAAAAAGAGGCACAGTAGCCTCACGAACCATTAAAAACACCATTCATATTGCACACTTTGAAACACAGCAGTGTAGGTCACTACTAGCGCATGGATGGGTGAATGCGAGTTGTGTGAGGTAGTAGTAGGAATGATGGACATAGTTCCGTTTTCAGTACAATACCAGGTGATATATTTGTGTTGATCCAAGTTTACACAGGGCAGGTCTACTTGGCAACAGTGAAACACTGTGATGGAGATGTGTGAATGAGCCTAAAATGTTGAGGGGACATGTGGTAAGAGAAACCAGGTTAGCATTGTCTTAGTAGCTGTAGTTATGTTCCTGTGAAATGTCAGTCAGATGTAATCCAGTTTGGTGAATGTTGTTATTACAGGAAGAATTGCTAGTGCAAAACAAAGAGTGATAGATTTAGTATCTGAAAGCAGTTAATAACTGAGTAGCTACTGGTGTCATGTGACACAAACTGGTTTGTGATGTTGCTGTCTATTCCAAAATCCTGAAGCTTGCTAGTGTTTTGTGTCTTGACTGCCTCTGTATCTGCTTATGTGCTAGAGCTTCTGTGTATGTGACATGATGAATATTGCATGCAGGGTTTGTCCAATCTTTCTGCTAGACACAGGATGAGAGGTGCATCAGCTGTAATTGTGAACAGCATCGACTTGTATGACATTGATGGGATTCAAAGTGCTGTCAAAATAGTAGAGCCTCACATCTAAATACTATATGTTAATACTAGCATACTGGTCTGCTTTCTAAACACTTCAGTGTTGTGGTATTCATTGGCTGACACTTTTGAATTTAATTTAGGTAACTATATGTAGTGGCAGATTGCCAGACATGTGGGAAAATACTTTGTGCGTCACACCAGTGAAATTTGTACATGACATGCTTGTGCACCACAGATTTGCTGTAATAGTTGGTTTTTAGGTGAAGGGCAGTGGCTTATTACACAGGCAGATATGCTTCAGTTAAGAATCTGATGAGGTGTCACCTGCAGTCTGTATTATGAGGCTGCAGCTGGATAGCAAGGCCACTAGGAAAGTTACTTGAAACATAATGTTAAATGAACTTCCTGTAAAGGGGTAGCTTGCACACTTAATGATTAAAGAGACATCTTCCTTCACATGTTTATTTATGCTGCTGAAACAATTATGGCATCAGCTGCAGCCATGAAGATGAATAAGGTTAAATGTTGTGGGTCTGTGTGCAGTCAGTATGTGATAGTGGCATACAGGCACCAGAAGCTTTGTAGGCATTAGAGAAAAATAAATATTAGGTAATGCAAGCTAATTTTAGAGCGCTAGAGTGTATTTAAGCACTAGTGTGAGTGAAAGTATGTGAGTGAGAAAGATTTGGAACATGCAGCTATCTTGTGTAAAGTTGATGTAAGGTTTCCAAATGTTGTGTGTGGCAGTAGGTGTGTGTTATGAAATGACGTGATTGAGACAGTAGGAAGAGATGTTGTGACAGCAGAGTGTGATACTGAGGAAGAGAAGAGGCTTTTGCCTGTGCTAGGCTTAGTCTTAGACTGGCTGTGATTTGTGTCAGGTTTGTGAATGAGCTGAAGGGGTGCTAGTGACATGTACTTGTGTCAGTGTAGTTGTGGTTTTGGTGTGCTTGCTGAGTTGTTATTAGAGTGACATTTTAGATGTGCATTGGTGATGTAAGGGATAGGTTTATTGCCAGTTTTATCATGTTCTGTTGTGAATGAAAGAGAGTGGAGGAGAACTGCGTAAATGGACAGCATAGTTTGTGACAAGTGGGTGCAGATATGAAGCGAAGCTTGTGTAGGTGGCTGAGGGTATTAGCAGCTGTTGTGAGACATGAGAGAGTGAGATTGCGAAAAAATGTGGAACGCTTCACGATTTTGCGTGTCATCCTTGCGCAGGGGCCATGCTAATCTTCTCTGTATCGTTCCAATTTTAGTATATGTACCGCCGAAGCGAGTACATTCGAGGAGCCCTCTGAAATTGTATATATAGTTATGGCGTCGCGTCAAATATGGTTCGGCTTGGACGTAGCTTTACGCAGCTCTGGCGAGGAACACAAGGCCTGCCGAGTGCTAATCTGTGAATTAATTACTGTGAGGTGTCGTTCTTAGTAAGTGGCAGCTCTGTTAACTGTATTATTTGGCAGTATTGGATGTAAAACTTAGATCGTAGAGTCGCTTGCTCTCGCAGCATCCACCCAGAGCAGCAGCAGCAGGTTCACACAGCTGCCGCTAGGCGGCAGCAAGACGTGATGGCACGTATTGTCGCCATGTTCTCACATTCCGAGTTTAGTGTCTTATAGGCATACCTATGAAACACACTTCTCTAATGTGTGGGATAAATGGCGCTGATTGGAGCTGGTAGCAGGTCTTGAAGACTCTCAAAACAAGCGAATATTTTTGCGAAACTGTCTTCACTGCTAACACAAATTGCATTACTCTTTCAGTGGTACTTTCTCACGATACTAATCGATTTAATGACAGAGTGCAAGGCAACTTTTAACTCACACATCAAGTACAGCACAAGAAGACACAGTGTGTGACCATGTAAATTATTGAGTAGCTCCTATTCATCCAATGGCGCCAGAAGACAATAGTGACTGCAAAAAGAGACACAGTAGCCTCACGAACCATTAAAAACACCATTCATATTGCACACTTTGAAACACAGCAGTGTAGGTCACTACTAGCGCATGGATGGGTGAATGCGAGTTGTGTGAGGTAGTAGTAGGAATGATGGACATAGTTCCGTTTTCAGTACAATACCAGGTGATATATTTGTGTTGATCCAAGTTTACACAGGGCAGGTCTACTTGGCAACAGTGAAACACTGTGATGGAGATGTGTGAATGAGCCTAAAATGTTGAGGGGACATGTGGTAAGAGAAACCAGGTTAGCATTGTGTTAGTAGCTGTAGTTATGTTCCTGTGAAATGTCAGTCAGATGTAATCCAGTTTGGTGAATGTTGTTATTACAGGAAGAATTGCTAGTGCAAAACAAAGAGTGATAGATTTAGTATCTGAAAGCAGTTAATAACTGAGTAGCTACTGGTGTCATGTGACACAAACTGGTTTGTGATGTTGCTGTCTATTCCAAAATCCTGAAGCTTGCTAGTGTTTTGTGTCTTGACTGCCTCTGTATCTGCTTATGTGCTAGAGCTTCTGTGTATGTGACATGATGAATATTGCATGCAGGGTTTGTCCAATCTTTCTGCTAGACACAGGATGAGAGGTGCATCAGCTGTAATTGTGAACAGCATCGACTTGTATGACATTGATGGGATTCAAAGTGCTGTCAAAATAGTAGAGCCTCACATCTAAATACTATATGTTAATACTAGCATACTGGTCTGCTTTCTAAACACTTCAGTGTTGTGGTATTCATTGGCTGACACTTTTGAATTTAATTTAGGTAACTATATGTAGTGGCAGATTGCCAGACATGTGGGAAAATACTTTGTGCGTCACACCAGTGAAATTTGTACATGACATGCTTGTGCACCACAGATTTGCTGTAATAGTTGGTTTTTAGGTGAAGGGCAGTGGCTTATTACACAGGCAGATATGCTTCAGTTAAGAATCTGATGAGGTGTCACCTGCAGTCTGTATTATGAGGCTGCAGCTGGATAGCAAGGCCACTAGGAAAGTTACTTGAAACATAATGTTAAATGAACTTCCTGTAAAGGGGTAGCTTGCACACTTAATGATTAAAGAGACATCTTCCTTCACATGTTTATTTATGCTGCTGAAACAATTATGGCATCAGCTGCAGCCATGAAGATGAATAAGGTTAAATGTTGTGGGTCTGTGTGCAGTCAGTATGTGATAGTGGCATACAGGCACCAGAAGCTTTGTAGGCGTTAGAGAAAAATAAATATTAGGTAATGCAAGCTAATTTTAGAGCGCTAGAGTGTATTTAAGCAGTAGTGTGAGTGAAAGTATGTGAGTGAGAAAGATTTGGAACATGCAGCTATCTTGTGTAAAGTTGATGTAAGGTTTCCAAATGTTGTGTGTGGCAGTAGGTGTGTGTTATGAAATGACGTGATTGAGACAGTAGGAAGAGATGTTGTGACAGCAGAGTGTGATACTGAGGAAGAGAAGAGGCTTTTGCCTGTGCTAGGCTTAGTCTTAGACTGGCTGTGATTTGTGTCAGGTTTGTGAATGAGCTGAAGGGGTGCTAGTGACATGTACTTGTGTCAGTGTAGTTGTGGTTTTGGTGTGCTTGCTGAGTTGTTATTAGAGTGACATTTTAGATGTGCATTGGTGATGTAAGGGATAGGTTTATTGCCAGTTTTATCATGTTCTGTTGTGAATGAAAGAGAGTGGAGGAGAACTGCGTAAATGGACAGCATAGTTTGTGACAAGTGGGTGCAGATATGAAGCGAAGCTTGTGTAGGTGGCTGAGGGTATTAGCAGCTGTTGTGAGACATGAGAGAGTGAGATTGCGAAAAAAATGTGGAACGCTTCACGATTTTGCGTGTCATCCTTGCGCCGGGGCCATGCTAATCTTCTCTGTATCGTTCCAATTTTAGTATATGTACCGCCGAAGCGAGTACATTCGAGGAGCCCTCTGAAATTGTATATATAGTTATGGCGTCGCGTCAAATATGGTTCGGCTTGGACGTAGTTTTACGCAGCTCTGGCGAGGAACACAAGGCCTGCCGAGTGCTAATCTGTGAATTAATTACTGTGAGGTGTCGTTCTTAGTAAGTGGCAGCTCTGTTAACTGTATTATTTGGCAGTATTGGATGTAAAACTTAGATCGTAGAGTCGCTTGCTCTCGCAGCATCCACCCAGAGCAGCCGCAGCAGGTTCACACAGCTGCCGCTAGGCGGCAGCAAGACGTGATGGCACGTATTGTCGCCATGTTCTCACATTCCGAGTTTAGTGTCTTATAGGCATACCTATGAAACACACTTCTCTAATGTGTGGGATAAATGGCGCTGATTGGAGCTGGTAGCAGGTCTTGAAGACTCTCAAAACAAGCGAATATTTTTGCGAAACTGTCTTCACTGCTAACACAAATTGCATTACTCTTTCAGTGGTACTTTCTCACGATACTAATCGATTTAATGACAGAGTGCAAGGCAACTTTTAAGTCACACATCAAGTACAGCACAAGAAGACACAGTGTGTGACCATGCAAATTATTGAGTAGCTCCTATTCATCCAATGGCGCCAGAAGACAATAGTGACTGCAAAAAGAGACACAGTAGCCTCACGAACCATTAAAAACACCATTCATATTGCACACTTTGAAACACAGCAGTGTAGGTCACTACTAGCGCATGGATGGGTGAATGCGAGTTGTGTGAGGTAGTAGTAGGAATGATGGACATAGTTCCGTTTTCAGTACAATACCAGGTGATATATTTGTGTTGATCCAAGTTTACACAGGGCAGGTCTACTTGGCAACAGTGAAACACTGTGATGGAGATGTGTGAATGAGCCTAAAATGTTGAGGGGACATGTGGTAAGAGAAACCAGGTTAGCATTGTGTTAGTAGCTGTAGTTATGTTCCTGTGAAATGTCAGTCAGATGTAATCCAGTTTGGTGAATGTTGTTATTACAGGAAGAATTGCTAGTGCAAAACAAAGAGTGATAGATTTAGTATCTGAAAGCAGTTAATAACTGAGTAGCTACTGGTGTCATGTGACACAAACTGGTTTGTGATGTTGCTGTCTATTCCAAAATCCTGAAGCTTGCTAGTGTTTTGTGTCTTGACTGCCTCTGTATCTGCTTATGTGCTAGAGCTTCTGTGTATGTGACATGATGAATATTGCATGCAGGGTTTGTCCAATCTTTCTGCTAGACACAGGATGAGAGGTGCATCAGCTGTAATTGTGAACAGCATCGACTTGTATGACATTGATGGGATTCAAAGTGCTGTCAAAATAGTAGAGCCTCACATCTAAATACTATATGTTAATACTAGCATACTGGTCTGCTTTCTAAACACTTCAGTGTTGTGGTATTCATTGGCTGACACTTTTGAATTTAATTTAGGTAACAATATGTAGTGGCAGATTGCCAGACATGTGGGAAAATACTTTGTGCGTCACACCAGTGAAATTTGTACATGACATGCTTGTGCACCACAGATTTGCTGTAATAGTTGGTTTTTAGGTGAAGGGCAGTGGCTTATTACACAGGCAGATATGCTTCAGTTAAGAATCTGATGAGGTGTCACCTGCAGTCTGTATTATGAGGCTGCAGCTGGATAGCAAGGCCACTAGGAAAGTTACTTGAAACATAATGTTAAATGAACTTCCTGTAAAGGGGTAGCTTGCACACTTAATGATTAAAGAGACATCTTCCTTCCCATGTTTATTTATGGTGCTGAAACAATTATGGCATCAGCTGCAGCCATGAAGATGAATAAAGTTAAATGTTGTGGGTCTGTGTGCAGTCAGTATGTGATAGTGGCATACAGGCACCAGAAGCTTTGTAGGCGTTAGAGAAAAATAAATATTAGGTAATGCAAGCTAATTTTAGAGCGCTAGAGTGTATTTAAGCAGTAGTGTGAGTGAGAAAGATTTGGAACATGCAGCTATCTAGTGTAAAGTTGATGTAAGGTTTCCAAATGTTGTGTGTGGCAGTAGGTGTGTGTTATGAAATGACGTGATTGAGACAGTAGGAAGAGATGTTGTGACAGCAGAGTGTGATACTGAGGAAGAGAAGAGGCTTTTGCCTGTGCTAGGCTTAGTCTTAGACTGGCTGTGATTTGTGTCAGGTTTGTGAATGAGCTGAAGGGGTGCTAGTGACATGTACTTGTGTCAGTGTAGTTGTGGTTTTGGTGTGCTTGCTGAGTTGTTATTAGAGTGACATTTTAGATGTGCATTGGTGATGTAAGGGATAGGTTTATTGCCAGTTTTATCATGTTCTGTTGTGAATGAAAGAGAGTGGAGGAGAACTGCGTAAATGGACAGCATAGTTTGTGACAAGTGGGTGCAGATATGAAGCGAAACTTGTGTAGGTGGCTGAGGGTATTAGCAGCTGATGTGAGACATGAGAGAGTGAGATTGCGAAAAAAACGTGGAACGCTTCACGATTTTGCGTGTCATCCTTGCGCAGGGGCCATGCTAATCTTCTCTGTATCGTTCCAATTTTAGTATATGTACCGCCGAAGCGAGTACATTCGAGGAGCCTTCTGATATTGTATATATAGTTATGGCGTCGCGTCAAATATGGTTCGGCTTGGACGTAGCTTTACGCAGCTCTGGCGAGGAACACAAGGCCTGCCGAGTGCTAATCTGTAAATTAATTACTGCGAGGTGTCGTTCTTAGTAAGTGGCAGCTCTGTTAACTGTATTATTTGGCAGTATTGGATGTAAAACTTAGATCGTAGAGTCGCTTGCTCTCGCAGCATCCACCCAGAGCAGCAGCAGCAGGTTCACAAAGCTGCCGCTAGGCGGCAGCAAGACGTGATGGCACGTATTGTCGCCATGTTCTCACATTCCGAGTTTAGTGTCTTATAGGCATACCTATGAAACACACTTCTCTAATGTGTGGGATAAATGGCGCTGATTGGAGCTGGTAGCAGGTCTTGAAGACTCTCAAAACAAGCGAATATTTTTGCGAAACTGTCTTCACTGCTAACACAAATTGCATTACTCTTTCAGTGGTACTTTCTCACGATACTAATCGATTCAATGACAGAGTGCAAGGCAACTTTTAACTCACACATCAAGTACAGCACAAGAAGACACAGTGTGTGACCATGTAAATTATTGAGTAGCTCCTATTCATCCAATGGCGCCAGAAGACAATAGTGACTGCAAAAAGAGACACAGTAGCCTCACGAACCATTAAAAACACCATTCATATTGCACACTTTGAAACACAGCAGTGTAGGTCACTACTAGCGCATGGATGGGTGAATGCGAGTTGTGTGAGGTAGTAGTAGGAATGATGGACATAGTTCCGTTTTCAGTACAATACCAGGTGATATATTTGTGTTGATCCAAGTTTACACAGGGCAGGTCTACTTGGCAACAGTGAAACACTGTGATGGAGATGTGTGAATGAGCCTAAAATGTTGAGGGGACATGTGGTAAGAGAAACCAGGTTAGCATTGTGTTAGTAGCTGTAGTTATGTTCCTGTGAAATGTCAGTCAGATGTAATCCAGTTTGGTGAATGTTGTTATTACAGGAAGAATTGCTAGTGCAAAACAAAGAGTGATAGATTTAGTATCTGAAAGCAGTTAATAACTGAGTAGCTACTGGTGTCATGTGACACAAACTGGTTTGTGATGTTGCTGTCTATTCCAAAATCCTGAAGCTTGCTAGTGTTTTGTGTCTTGACTGCCTCTGTATCTGCTTATGTGCTAGAGCTTCTGTGTATGTGACATGATGAATATTGCATGCAGGGTTTGTCCAATCTTTCTGCTAGACACAGGATGAGAGGTGCATCAGCTGTAATTGTGAACAGCATCGACTTGTATGACATTGATGGGATTCAAAGTGCTGTCAAAATAGTAGAGCCTCACATCTAAATACTATATGTTAATACTAGCATACTGGTCTGCTTTCTAAACACTTCAGTGTTGTGGTATTCATTGGCTGACACTTTTGAATTTAATTTAGGTAACTATATGTAGTGGCAGATTGCCAGACATGTGGGAAAATACTTTGTGCGTCACACCAGTGAAATTTGTACATGACATGCTTGTGCACCACAGATTTGCTGTAATAGTTGGTTTTTAGGTGAAGGGCAGTGGCTTATTACACAGGCAGATATGCTTCAGTTAAGAATCTGATGAGGTGTCACCTGCAGTCTGTATTATGAGGCTGCAGCTGGATAGCAAGGCCACTAGGAAAGTTACTTGAAACATAATGTTAAATGAACTTCCTGTAAAGGGGTAGCTTGCACACTTAATGATTAAAGAGACATCTTCCTTCCCATGTTTATTTATGGTGCTGAAACAATTATGGCATCAGCTGCAGCCATGAAGATGAATAAAGTTAAATGTTGTGGGTCTGTGTGCAGTCAGTATGTGATAGTGGCATACAGGCACCAGAAGCTTTGTAGGCGTTAGAGAAAAATAAATATTAGGTAATGCAAGCTAATTTTAGAGCGCTAGAGTGTATTTAAGCAGTAGTGTGAGTGAAAGTATGTGAGTGAGAAAGATTTGGAACATGCAGCTATCTAGTGTAAAGTTGATGTAAGGTTTCCAAATGTTGTGTGTGGCAGTAGGTGTGTGTTATGAAATGACGTGATTGAGACAGTAGGAAGAGATGTTGTGACAGCAGAGTGTGATACTGAGGAAGAGAAGAGGCTTTTGCCTGTGCTAGGCTTAGTCTTAGACTGGCTGTGATTTGTGTCAGGTTTGTGAATGAGCTGAAGGGGTGCTAGTGACATGTACTTGTGTCAGTGTAGTTGTGGTTTTGGTGTGCTTGCTGAGTTGTTATTAGAGTGACATTTTAGATGTGCATTGGTGATGTAAGGGATAGGTTTATTGCCAGTTTTATCATGTTCTGTTGTGAATGAAAGAGAGTGGAGGAGAACTGCGTAAATGGACAGCATAGTTTGTGACAAGTGGGTGCAGATATGAAGCGAAACTTGTGTAGGTGGCTGAGGGTATTAGCAGCTGTTGTGAGACATGAGAGAGTGAGATTGCGAAAAAAATGTGGAACGCTTCACGATTTTGCGTGTCATCCTTGCGCAGGGGCCATGCTAATCTTCTCTGTATCGTTCCAATTTTAGTATATGTACCGCCGAAGCGAGTACATTCGAGGAGCCCTCTGAAATTATATATATAGTTATGGCGTCGCGTCAAATATGGTTCGGCTTGGACGTAGCTTTACGCAGCTCTGGCGAGGAACACAAGGCCTGCCGAGTGCTAATCTGTGAATTAATTACTGTGAGGTGTCGTTCTTAGTAAGTGGCAGCTCTGTTAACTGTATTATTTGGCAGTATTGGATGTAAAACTTAGATCGTAGAGTCGCTTGCTCTCGCAGCATCCACCCAGAGCAGCAGCAGCAGGTTCACACAGCTGCCGCTAGGCGGCAGCAAGACGTGATGGCACGTATTGTCGCCATGTTCTCACATTCCGAGTTTAGTGTCTTATAGGCATACCTATGAAACACACTTCTCTAATGTGTGGGATAAATGGCGCTGATTGGAGCTGGTAGCAGGTCTTGAAGACTCTCAAAACAAGCGAATATTTTTGCGAAACTGTCTTCACTGCTAACACAAATTGCATTACTCTTTCAGTGGTACTTTCTCACGATACTAATCGATTCAATGACAGAGTGCAAGGCAACTTTTAACTCACACATCAAGTACAGCACAAGAAGATACAGTGTGTGACCATGTAAATTATTGAGTAGCTCCTATTCATCCAATGGCGCCAGAAGACAATAGTGACTGCAAAAAGAGACACAGTAGCCTCACGAACCATTAAAAACACCATTCATATTGCACACTTTGAAACACAGCAGTGTAGGTCACTACTAGCGCATGGATGGGTGAATGCGAGTTGTGTGAGGTAGTAGTAGGAATGATGGACATAGTTCCGTTTTCAGTACAATACCAGGTGATATATTTGTGTTGATCCAAGTTTACACAGGGCAGGTCTACTTGGCAACAGTGAAACACTGTGATGGAGATGTGTGAATGAGCCTAAAATGTTGAGGGGACATGTGGTAAGAGAAACCAGGTTAGCATTGTGTTAGTAGCTGTAGTTATGTTCCTGTGAAATGTCAGTCAGATGTAATCCAGTTTGGTGAATGTTGTTATTACAGGAAGAATTGCTAGTGCAAAACAAAGAGTGATAGATTTAGTATCTGAAAGCAGTTAATAACTGAGTAGCTACTGGTGTCATGTGACACAAACTGGTTTGTGATGTTGCTGTCTATTCCAAAATCCTGAAGCTTGCTAGTGTTTTGTGTCTTGACTGCCTCTGTATCTGCTTATGTGCTAGAGCTTCTGTGTATGTGACATGATGAATATTGCATGCAGGGTTTGTCCAATCTTTCTGCTAGACACAGGATGAGAGGTGCATCAGCTGTAATTGTGAACAGCATCGACTTGTATGACATTGATGGGATTCAAAGTGCTGTCAAAATAGTAGAGCCTCACATCTAAATACTATATGTTAATACTAGCATACTGGTCTGCTTTCTAAACACTTCAGTGTTGTGGTATTCATTGGCTGACACTTTTGAATTTAATTTAGGTAACTATATGTAGTGGCAGATTGCCAGACATGTGGGAAAATACTTTGTGCGTCACACCAGTGAAATTTGTACATGACATGCTTGTGCACCACAGATTTGCTGTAATAGTTGGTTTTTAGGTGAAGGGCAGTGGCTTATTACACAGGCAGATATGCTTCAGTTAAGAATCTGATGAGGTGTCACCTGCAGTCTGTATTATGAGGCTGCAGCTGGATAGCAAGGCCACTAGGAAAGTTACTTGAAACATAATGTTAAATGAACTTCCTGTAAAGGGGTAGCTTGCACACTTAATGATTAAAGAAACATCTTCCTTCCCATGTTTATTTATGGTGCTGAAACAATTATGGCATCAGCTGCAGCCATGAAGATGAATAAAGTTAAATGTTGTGGGTCTGTGTGCAGTCAGTATGTGATAGTGGCATACAGGCACCAGAAGCTTTGTAGGCGTTAGAGAAAAATAAATATTAGGTAATGCAAGCTAATTTTAGAGCGCTAGAGTGTATTTAAGCAGTAGTGTGAGTGAAAGTATGTGAGTGAGAAAGATTTGGAACATGCAGCTATCTAGTGTAAAGTTGATGTAAGGTTTCCAAATGTTGTGTGTGGCAGTAGGTGTGTGTTATGAAATGACGTGATTGAGACAGTAGGAAGAGATGTTGTGACAGCAGAGTGTGATACTGAGGAAGAGAAGAGGCTTTTGCCTGTGCTAGGCTTAGTCTTAGACTGGCTGTGATTTGTGTCAGGTTTGTGAATGAGCTGAAGGGGTGCTAGTGACATGTACTTGTGTCAGTGTAGTTGTGGTTTTGGTGTGCTTGCTGAGTTGTTATTAGAGTGACATTTTAGATGTGCATTGGTGATGTAAGGGATAGGTTTATTGCCAGTTTTATCATGTTCTGTTGTGAATGAAAGAGAGTGGAGGAGAACTGCGTAAATGGACAGCATAGTTTGTGACAAGTGGGTGCAGATATGAAGCGAAACTTGTGTAGGTGGCTGAGGGTATTAGCAGCTGATGTGAGACATGAGAGAGTGAGATTGCGAAAAAAACGTGGAACGCTTCACGATTTTGCGTGTCATCCTTGCGCAGGGGCCATGCTAATCTTCTCTGTATCGTTCCAATTTTAGTATATGTACCGCCGAAGCGAGTACATTCGAGGAGCCCTCTGAAATTGTATATATAGTTATGGCGTCGCGTCAAATATGGTTCGGCTTGGACGTAGCTTTACGCAGCTCTGGCGAGGAACACAAGGCCTGCCGAGTGCTAATCTGTGAATTAATTACTGTGAGGTGTCGTTCTTAGTAAGTGGCAGCTCTGTTAACTGTATTATTTGGCAGTATTGGATGTAAAACTTAGATCGTAGAGTCGCTTGCTCTCGCAGCATCCACCCAGAGCAGCAGCAGCAGGTTCACACAGCTGCCGCTAGGCGGCAGCAAGACGTGATGGCACGTATTGTCGCCATGTTCTCACATTCCGAGTTTAGTGTCTTATAGGCATACCTATGAAACACACTTCTCTAATGTGTGGGATAAATGGCGCTGATTGGAGCTGGTAGCAGGTCTTGAAGACTCTCAAAACAAGCGAATATTTTTGCGAAACTGTCTTCACTGCTAACACAAATTGCATTACTCTTTCAGTGGTACTTTCTCACGATACTAATCGATTCAATGACAGAGTGCAAGGCAACTTTTAACTCACACATCAAGTACAGCACAAGAAGACACAGTGTGTGACCATGTAAATTATTGAGTAGCTCCTATTCATCCAATGGCGCCAGAAGACAATAGTGACTGCAAAAAGAGACACAGTAGCCTCACGAACCATTAAAAACACCATTCATATTGCACACTTTGAAACACAGCAGTGTAGGTCACTACTAGCGCATGGATGGGTGAATGCGAGTTGTGTGAGGTAGTAGTAGGAATGATGGACATAGTTCCGTTTTCAGTACAATACCAGGTGATATATTTGTGTTGATCCAAGTTTACACAGGGCAGGTCTACTTGGCAACAGTGAAACACCATGATGGAGATGTGTGAATGAGCCTAAAATGTTGAGGGGACATGTGGTAAGAGAAACCAGGTTAGCATTGTGTTAGTAGCTGTAGTTATGTTCCTGTGAAATGTCAGTCAGATGTAATCCAGTTTGGTGAATGTTGTTATTACAGGAAGAATTGCTAGTGCAAAACAAAGAGTGATAGATTTAGTATCTGAAAGCAGTTAATAACTGAGTAGCTACTGGTGTCATGTGACACAAACTGGTTTGTGATGTTGCTGTCTATTCCAAAATCCTGAAGCTTGCTAGTGTTTTGTGTCTTGACTGCCTCTGTATCTGCTTATGTGCTAGAGCTTCTGTGTATGTGACATGATGAATATTGCATGCAGGGTTTGTCCAATCTTTCTGCTAGACACAGGATGAGAGGTGCATCAGCTGTAATTGTGAACAGCATCGACTTGTATGACATTGATGGGATTCAAAGTGCTGTCAAAATAGTAGAGCCTCACATCTAAATACTATATGTTAATACTAGCATACTGGTCTGCTTTCTAAACACTTCAGTGTTGTGGTATTCATTGGCTGACACTTTTGAATTTAATTTAGGTAACTATATGTAGTGGCAGATTGCCAGACATGTGGGAAAATACTTTGTGCGTCACACCAGTGAAATTTGTACATGACATGCTTGTGCACCACAGATTTGCTGTAATAGTTGGTTTTTAGGTGAAGGGCAGTGGCTTATTACACAGGCAGATATGCTTCAGTTAAGAATCTGATGAGGTGTCACCTGCAGTCTGTATTATGAGGCTGCAGCTGGATAGCAAGGCCACTAGGAAAGTTACTTGAAACATAATGTTAAATGAACTTCCTGTAAAGGGGTAGCTTGCACACTTAATGATTAAAGAGACATCTTCCTTCCCATGTTTATTTATGGTGCTGAAACAATTATGGCATCAGCTGCAGCCATGAAGATGAATAAAGTTAAATGTTGTGGGTCTGTGTGCAGTCAGTATGTGATAGTGGCATACAGGCACCAGAAGCTTTGTAGGCGTTAGAGAAAAATAAATATTAGGTAATGCAAGCTAATTTTAGAGCGCTAGAGTGTATTTAAGCAGTAGTGTGAGTGAAAGTATGTGAGTGAGAAAGATTTGGAACATGCAGCTATCTAGTGTAAAGTTGATGTAAGGTTTCCAAATGTTGTGTGTGGCAGTAGGTGTGTGTTATGAAATGACGTGATTGAGACAGTAGGAAGAGATGTTGTGACAGCAGAGTGTGATACTGAGGAAGACAAGAGGCTTTTGCCTGTGCTAGGCTTAGTCTTAGACTGGCTGTGATTTGTGTCAGGTTTGTGAATGAGCTGAAGGGGTGCTAGTGACATGTACTTGTGTCAGTGTAGTTGTGGTTTTGGTGTGCTTGCTGAGTTGTTATTAGAGTGACATTTTAGATGTGCATTGGTGATGTAAGGGATAGGTTTATTGCCAGTTTTATCATGTTCTGTTGTGAATGAAAGAGAGTGGAGGAGAACTGCGTAAATGGACAGCATAGTTTGTGACAAGTGGGTGCAGATATGAAGCGAAACTTGTGTAGGTGGCTGAGGGTATTAGCAGCTGATGTGAGACATGAGAGAGTGAGATTGCGAAAAAAATGTGGAACGCTTCACGATTTTGCGTGTCATCCTTGCGCAGGGGCCATGCTAATCTTCTCTGTATCGTTCCAATTTTAGTATATGTACCGCCGAAGCGAGTACATTCGAGGGGCCCTCTGAAATTGTATATATAGTTATGGCGTCGCGTCAAATATGGTTCGGCTTGGACGTAGCTTTACGCAGCTCTGGCGAGGAACACAAGGAGTGCCGAGTGCTAATCTGTGAATTAATTACTGCGAGGTGTCGTGCTTAGTAAGTGGCAGCTCTGTTAACTGTATCATCTGGCAGTATTGGATGTAAAACTTAGATCGTAGAGTCGCTTGCTCTCGCAGCATCCACCCAGAGCAGCAGCAGCAGGTTCACACAGCTGCCGCTAGGCGGCAGCAAGACGTGATGGCACGTATTGTCGCCATGTTCTCACATTCCGAGTTTAGTGTCTTATAGGCATACCTATGAAACACACTTCTCTAATGTGTGGGATAAATGGCGCTGATTGGAGCTGGTAGCAGGTCTTGAAGACTCTCAAAACAAGCGAATATTTTTGCGAAACTGTCTTCACTGCTAACACAAATTGCATTACTCTTTCAGTGGTACTTTCTCACGATACTAATCTATTTAATGACAGAGTGCAAGGCAACTTTTAACTCACACATCAAGTACAGCACAAGAAGACACAGTGTGTGACCATCTAAATTATTGAGCAACTCCTATTCATCCAATGGCGCCAGAAGACAATAGTGACTGCAAAAAGAGACACAGTAGCCTCACGAACCATTAAAAACACCATTCATATTGCACACTTTGAAACACAGCAGTGTAGGTCACTACTAGCGCATGGATGGGTGAATGCGAGTTGTGTGAGGTAGTAGTAGGAATGATGGACATAGTTCCGTTTTCAGTACAATACCAGGTGATATATTTGTGTTGATCCAAGTTTACACAGGGCAGGTCTACTTGGCAACAGTGAAACACTGTGATGGAGATGTGTGAATGAGCCTAAAATGTTGAGGGGACATGTGGTAAGAGAAACCAGGTTAGCATTGTGTTAGTAGCTGTAGTTATGTTCCTGTGAAATGTCAGTCAGATGTAATCCAGTTTGGTGAATGTTGTTATTACAGGAAGAATTGCTAGTGCAAAACAAAGAGTGATAGATTTAGTATCTGAAAGCAGTTAATAACTGAGTAGCTACTGGTGTCATGTGACACAAACTGGTTTGTGATGTTGCTGTCTATTCCAAAATCCTGAAGCTTGCTAGTGTTTTGTGTCTTGACTGCCTCTGTATCTGCTTATGTGTTAGAGCTTCTGTGTATGTGACATGATGAATATTGCATGCAGGGTTTGTCCAATCTTTCTGCTAGACACAGGATGAGAGGTGCATCAGCTGTAATTGTGAACAGCATCGACTTGTATGACATTGATGGGATTCAAAGTGCTGTCAAAATAGTAGAGCCTCACATCTAAATACTATATGTTAATACTAGCATACTGGTCTGCTTTCTAAACACTTCAGTGTTGTGGTATTCATTGGCTGACACTTTTGAATTTAATTTAGGTAACTATATGTAGTGGCAGATTGCCAGACATGTGGGAAAATACTTTGTGCGTCACACCAGTGAAATTTGTACATGACATGCTTGTGCACCACAGATTTGCTGTAATAGTTGGTTTTTAGGTGAAGGGCAGTGGCTTATTACACAGGCAGATATGCTTCAGTTAAGAATCTGATGAGGTGTCACCTGCAGTCTGTATTATGAGGCTGCAGCTGGATAGCAAGGCCACTAGGAAAGTTACTTGAAACATAATGTTAAATGAACTTCCTGTAAAGGGGTAGCTTGCACACTTAATGATTAAAGAGACATCTTCCTTCCCATGTTTATTTATGGTGCTGAAACAATTATGGCATCAGCTGCAGCCATGAAGATGAATAAAGTTAAATGTTGTGGGTCTGTGTGCAGTCAGTATGTGATAGTGGCATACAGGCACCAGAAGCTTTGTAGGCGTTAGAGAAAAATAAATATTAGGTAATGCAAGCTAATTTTAGAGCGCTAGAGTGTATTTAAGCAGTAGTGTGAGTGAAAGTATGTGAGTGAGAAAGATTTGGAACATGCAGCTATCTAGTGTAAAGTTGATGTAAGGTTTCCAAATGTTGTGTGTGGCAGTAGGTGTGTGTTATGAAATGACGTGATTGAGACAGTAGGAAGAGATGTTGTGACAGCAGAGTGTGATACTGAGGAAGACAAGAGGCTTTTGCCTGTGCTAGGCTTAGTCTTAGACTGGCTGTGATTTGTGTCAGGTTTGTGAATGAGCTGAAGGGGTGCTAGTGACATGTACTTGTGTCAGTGTAGTTGTGGTTTTGGTGTGCTTGCTGAGTTGTTATTAGAGTGACATTTTAGATGTGCATTGGTGATGTAAGGGATAGGTTTATTGCCAGTTTTATCATGTTCTGTTGTGAATGAAAGAGAGTGGAGGAGAACTGCGTAAATGGACAGCATAGTTTGTGACAAGTGGGTGCAGATATGAAGCGAAACTTGTGTAGGTGGCTGAGGGTATTAGCAGCTGATGTGAGACATGAGAGAGTGAGATTGCGAAAAAAATGTGGAACGCTTCACGATTTTGCGTGTCATCCTTGCGCAGGGGCCATGCTAATCTTCTCTGTATCGTTCCAATTTTAGTATATGTACCGCCGAAGCGAGTACATTCGAGGGGCCCTCTGAAATTGTATATATAGTTATGGCGTCGCGTCAAATATGGTTCGGCTTGGACGTAGCTTTACGCAGCTCTGGCGAGGAACACAAGGAGTGCCGAGTGCTAATCTGTGAATTAATTACTGCGAGGTGTCGTTCTTAGTAAGTGGCAGCTCTGTTAACTGTATCATCTGGCAGTATTGGATGTAAAACTTAGATCGTAGAGTCGCTTGCTCTCGCAGCATCCACCCAGAGCAGCAGCAGCAGGTTCACACAGCTGCCGCTAGGCGGCAGCAAGACGTGATGGCACGTATTGTCGCCATGTTCTCACATTCCGAGTTTAGTGTCTTATAGGCATACCTATGAAACACACTTCTCTAATGTGTGGGATAAATGGCGCTGATTGGAGCTGGTAGCAGGTCTTGAAGACTCTCAAAACAAGCGAATATTTTTGCGAAACTGTCTTCACTGCTAACACAAATTGCATTACTCTTTCAGTGGTACTTTCTCACGATACTAATCTATTTAATGACAGAGTGCAAGGCAACTTTTAACTCACACATCAAGTACAGCACAAGAAGACACAGTGTGTGACCATCTAAATTATTGAGCAACTCCTATTCATCCAATGGCGCCAGAAGACAATAGTGACTGCAAAAAGAGACACAGTAGCCTCACGAACCATTAAAAACACCATTCATATTGCACACTTTGAAACACAGCAGTGTAGGTCACTACTAGCGCATGGATGGGTGAATGCGAGTTGTGTGAGGTAGTAGTAGGAATGATGGACATAGTTCCGTTTTCAGTACAATACCAGGTGATATATTTGTGTTGATCCAAGTTTACACAGGGCAGGTCTACTTGGCAACAGTGAAACACTGTGATGGAGATGTGTGAATGAGCCTAAAATGTTGAGGGGACATGTGG
Source organism: Schistocerca piceifrons (assembly GCF_021461385.2). Lineage (NCBI taxonomy): Eukaryota > Metazoa > Arthropoda > Insecta > Orthoptera > Acrididae > Schistocerca > Schistocerca piceifrons. Next base: position 426,396,233 of record NC_060143.1, on the reverse strand, counting down.
TAAGAGAAACCAGGTTAGCATTGTGTTAGTAGCTGTAGTTATGTTCCTGTGAAATGTCAGTCAGATGTAATCCAGTTTGGTGAATGTTGTTATTACAGGAAGAATTGCTAGTGCAAAACAAAGAGTGATAGATTTAGTATCTGAAAGCAGTTAATAACTGAGTAGCTACTGGTGTCATGTGACACAAACTGGTTTGTGATGTTGCTGTCTATTCCAAAATCCTGAAGCTTGCTAGTGTTTTGTGTCTTGACTGCCTCTGTATCTGCTTATGTGCTAGAGCTTCTGTGTATGTGACATGATGAATATTGCATGCAGGGTTTGTCCAATCTTTCTGCTAGACACAGGATGAGAGGTGCATCAGCTGTAATTGTGAACAGCATCGACTTGTATGACATTGATGGGATTCAAAGTGCTGTCAAAATAGTAGAGCCTCACATCTAAATACTATATGTTAATACTAGCATACTGGTCTGCTTTCTAAACACTTCAGTGTTGTGGTATTCATTGGCTGACACTTTTGAATTTAATTTAGGTAACTATATGTAGTGGCAGATTGCCAGACATGTGGGAAAATACTTTGTGCGTCACACCAGTGAAATTTGTACATGACATGCTTGTGCACCACAGATTTGCTGTAATAGTTGGTTTTTAGGTGAAGGGCAGTGGCTTATTACACAGGCAGATATGCTTCAGTTAAGAATCTGATGAGGTGTCACCTGCAGTCTGTATTATGAGGCTGCAGCTGGATAGCAAGGCCACTAGGAAAGTTACTTGAAACATAATGTTAAATGAACTTCCTGTAAAGGGGTAGCTTGCACACTTAATGATTAAAGAGACATCTTCCTTCCCATGTTTATTTATGGTGCTGAAACAATTATGGCATCAGCTGCAGCCATGAAGATGAATAAAGTTAAATGTTGTGGGTCTGTGTGCAGTCAGTATGTGATAGTGGCATACAGGCACCAGAAGCTTTGTAGGCGTTAGAGAAAAATAAATATTAGGTAATGCAAGCTAAATTTAGAGCGCTAGAGTGTATTTAAGCAGTAGTGTGAGTGAAAGTATGTGAGTGAGAAAGATTTGGAACATGCAGCTATCTAGTGTAAAGTTGATGTAAGGTTTCCAAATGTTGTGTGTGGCAGTAGGTGTGTGTTATGAAATGACGTGATTGAGACAGTAGGAAGAGATGTTGTGACAGCAGAGTGTGATACTGAGGAAGAGAAGGGGCTTTTGCCTGTGCTAGGCTTAGTCTTAGACTGGCTGTGATTTGTGTCAGGTTTGTGAATGAGCTGAAGGGGTGCTAGTGACATGTACTTGTGTCAGTGTAGTTGTGGTTTTGGTGTGCTTGCTGAGTTGTTATTAGAGTGACATTTTAGATGTGCATTGGTGATGTAAGGGATAGGTTTATTGCCAGTTTTATCATGTTCTGTTGTGAATGAAAGAGAGTGGAGTAGAACTGCGTAAATGGACAGCATAGTTTGTGACAAGTGGGTGCAGATATGAAGCGAAACTTGTGTAGGTGGCTGAGGGTATTAGCAGCTGATGTGAGACATGAGAGAGTGAGATTGCGAAAAAAATGTGGAACGCTTCACGATTTTGCGTGTCATCCTTGCGCAGGGGCCATGCTAATCTTCTCTGTATCGTTCCAATTTTAGTATATGTACCGCCGAAGCGAGTACATTCGAGCAGGCCTCTGAAATTGTATATATACACTCCTGGAAATTGAAATAAGAACACCGTGAATTCATTGTCCCAGGAAGGGGAAACTTTATTGACACATTCCTGGGGTCAGATACATCACATGATCACACTGACAGAACCACAGGCACATAGACACAGGCAACAGCGCATGCTCAATGTCGGCACTAGTACAGTGTATATCCACCTTTCGCAGCAATGCAGGCTGCTATTCTCCCATGGAGACGATCGTAGAGATGCTGGATGTAGTCCTGTGGAACGGCTTGCCATGCCATTTCCACCTGGCGCCTCAGTTGGACCAGCGTTCGTGCTGGATGTGCAGACCGCGTGAGACGACGCTTCATCCAGTCCCAAACATGCTCAATGGGGGACAGATCCGGAGATCTCGCTGGCCAGGGTAGTTGACTTACACCTTCTAGAGCACGTTGGGTGGCACGGGATACATGCGGACGTGCATTGTCCTGTTGGAACAGCAAGTTCCCTTGCCTGTCTAGGAATGGTAGAACGATGGGTTCGATGACGGTTTGGATGTACCGTGCACTATTCAGTGTCCCCTCGACGATCACCAGTGGTGTACGGCCAGTGTAGGAGATCGCTCCCCACACCATGATGCCGGGTGTTGGCCCTGTGTGCCTCGGTCGTATGCAGTCCTGATTGTGGCGCTCACCTGCACGGCGCCAAACACGCATACGACCATCATTGGCACCAAGGCAGAAGCGACTCTCATCACTGAAGACGACACGTCTCCATTCGTCCCTCCATTCACGCCTGTCGCGACACCACTGGAGGCGGGTTGCACGATGTTGGGGCGTGAGCGGAAGACGGCCTAACGGTGTGCGGGACCGTAGCCCAGCTTCATGGAGACGGTTGCGAATGGTCCTCGCCGATACCCCAGGAGCAACAGTGTCCCTAATTTGCTGGGAAGTGGCGGTGCGGTCCCCTACGGCACTGCGTAGGATCCTACGGTCTTGGCGTGCATCCGTGCGTCGCTGCGGTCCGGTCCCAGGTCGACGGGCAAGTGCACCTTCCGCCGACCACTGGCGACAACATCGATGTACTGTGGAGACCTCACGCCCCACGTGTTGAGCAATTCGGCGGTACGTCCACCCGACCTCCCGCATGCCCACTATACGCCCTCGCTCAAAGTCCGTCAACTGGACATACGGTTCACGTCCACGCTGTCGCGGCATGCTACCAGTGTTAAAGACTGCGATGGAGCTCCGTATGCCACGGCAAACTGGCTGACACTGACGGCGGCGGTGCACAAATGCTGCGCAGCTAGCGCCATTCGACGGCCAACACCGCGGTTCCTCGTGTGTCCGCTGTGCCGTGCGTGTGATCATTGCTTGTACAGCCCTCTCGCAGTGTCCGGAGCAAGTATGGTGGGTCTGACACACCGGTGTCAATGTGTTCTTTTTTCCATTTCCAGGAGTGTAGTTATGGCGTCGCGTCAAATATGGTTCGGCTTGGACGTAGCTTTACGCAGCTCTGGCGAGAAACACAAGGCCTGCCGAGTGCTAATCTGTGAATTAATTACTGCGAGGTGTCGTTCTTAGTAAGTGGCAGCTCTGTTAACTGTATTATTTGGCAGTATTGGATGTAAGACTTAGATCGTAGAGTCGCTTGCTCTCGCAGCATCCACCCAGAGCAGCAGCAGCAGGTTCACACAGCTGCCGCTAGGCGGCAGCAAGACGTGATGGCACGTATTGTCGCCATGTTCTCACATTCCGAGTTTAGTGTCTTATAGGCATACCTATGAAACACACTTCTCTAATGTGTGGGATAAATGGCGCTGATTGGAGCTGGTAGCAGGTCTTGAAGACTCTCAAAACAAGCGAATATTTTTGCGAAACTGTCTTCACTGCTAACACAAACTGCATTACTCTTTCAGTGGTACTTTCTCACGATACTAATCGATTTAATGACAGAGTGCAAGGCAACTTTTAACTCACACATCAAGTACAGCACAAGAAGACACAGTGTGTGACCATGAAAATTATTGAGTAGCTCCAATTCATCCAATGGCGCCAGAAGACAATAGTGACTGCAAAAAGAGACACAGTAGCCTCACGAACCATTAAAAACACCATTCATATTGCACACTTTGAAACACAGCAGTGTAGGTCACTACTAGCGCATGGATGGGTGAATGCGAGTTGTGTGAGGTAGTAGTAGGAATGATGGACATAGTTCCGTTTTCAGTACAATACCAGGTGATATATTTGTGTTGATCCAAGTTTACACAGGGCAGGTCTACTTGGCAACAGTGAAACACTGTGATGGAGATGTGTGAATGAGCCTAAAATGTTGAGGGGACATGTGGTAAGAGAAACCAGGTTAGCATTGTGTTAGTAGCTGTAGTTATGTTCCTGTGAAATGTCAGTCAGATGTAATCCAGTTTGGTGAATGTTGTTATTACAGGAAGAATTGCTAGTGCAAAACAAAGAGTGATAGATTTAGTATCTGAAAGCAGTTAATAACTGAGTAGCTACTGGTGTCATGTGACACAAACTGGTTTGTGATGTTGCTGTCTATTCCAAAATCCTGAAGCTTGCTAGTGTTTTGTGTCTTGACTGCCTCTGTATCTGCTTATGTGCTAGAGCTTCTGTGTATGTGACATGATGAATATTGCATGCAGGGTTTGTCCAATCTTTCTGCTAGACACAGGATGAGAGGTGCATCAGCTGTAATTGTGAACAGCATCGACTTGTATGACATTGATGGGATTCAAAGTGCTGTCAAAATAGTAGAGCCTCACATCTAAATACTATATGTTAATACTAGCATACTGGTCTGCTTTCTAAACACTTCAGTGTTGTGGTATTCATTGGCTGACACTTTTGAATTTAATTTAGGTAACAATATGTAGTGGCAGATTGCCAGACATGTGGGAAAATACTTTGTGCGTCACACCAGTGAAATTTGTACATGACATGCTTGTGCACCACAGATTTGCTGTAATAGTTGGTTTTTAGGTGAAGGGCAGTGGCTTATTACACAGGCAGATATGCTTCAGTTAAGAATCTGATGAGGTGTCACCTGCAGTCTGTATTATGAGGCTGCAGCTGGATAGCAAGGCCACTAGGAAAGTTACTTGAAACATAATGTTAAATGAACTTCCTGTAAAGGGGTAGCTTGCACACTTAATGATTAAAGAGACATCTTCCTTCCCATGTTTATTTATGGTGCTGAAACAATTATGGCATCAGCTGCAGCCATGAAGATGAATAAAGTTAAATGTTGTGGGTCTGTGTGCAGTCAGTATGTGATAGTGGCATACAGGCACCAGAAGCTTTGTAGGCGTTAGAGAAAAATAAATATTAGGTAATGCAAGCTAATTTTAGAGCGCTAGAGTGTATTTAAGCAGTAGTGTGAGTGAAAGTATGTGAGTGAGAAAGATTTGGAACATGCAGCTATCTAGTGTAAAGTTGATGTAAGGTTTCCAAATGTTGTGTGTGGCAGTAGGTGTGTGTTATGAAATGACGTGATTGAGACAGTAGGAAGAGATGTTGTGACAGCAGAGTGTGATACTGAGGAAGAGAAGAGGCTTTTGCCTGTGCTAGGCTTAGTCTTAGACTGGCTGTGATTTGTGTCAGGTTTGTGAATGAGCTGAAGGGGTGCTAGTGACATGTACTTGTGTCAGTGTAGTTGTGGTTTTGGTGTGCTTGCTGAGTTGTTATTAGAGTGACATTTTAGATGTGCATTGGTGATGTAAGGGATAGGTTTATTGCCAGTTTTATCATGTTCTGTTGTGAATGAAAGAGAGTGGAGGAGAACTGCGTAAATGGACAGCATAGTTTGTGACAAGTGGGTGCAGATATGAAGCGAAACTTGTGTAGGTGGCTGAGGGTATTAGCAGCTGATGTGAGACATGAGAGAGTGAGATTGCGAAAAAAACGTGGAACGCTTCACGATTTTGCGTGTCATCCTTGCGCAGGGGCCATGCTAATCTTCTCTGTATCGTTCCAATTTTAGTATATGTACCGCCGAAGCGAGTACATTCGAGGAGCCTTCTGATATTGTATATATAGTTATGGCGTCGCGTCAAATATGGTTCGGCTTGGACGTAGCTTTACGCAGCTCTGGCGAGGAACACAAGGCCTGCCGAGTGCTAATCTGTAAATTAATTACTGCGAGGTGTCGTTCTTAGTAAGTGGCAGCTCTGTTAACTGTATTATTTGGCAGTATTGGATGTAAAACTTAGATCGTACAGTCGCTTGCTCTCGCAGCATCCACCCAGAGCAGCAGCAGCAGGTTCACAAAGCTGCCGCTAGGCGGCAGCAAGACGTGATGGCACGTATTGTCGCCATGTTCTCACATTCCGAGTTTAGTGTCTTATAGGCATACCTATGAAACACACTTCTCTAATGTGTGGGATAAATGGCGCTGATTGGAGCTGGTAGCAGGTCTTGAAGACTCTCAAAACAAGCGAATATTTTTGCGAAACTGTCTTCACTGCTAACACAAATTGCATTACTCTTTCAGTGGTACTTTCTCACGATACTTTCTCACGATACTAATCGATTTAATGACAGAGTGCAAGGCAACTTTTAACTCACACATCAAGTACAGCACAAGAAGACACAGTGTGTGACCATGTAAATTATTGAGTAGCTCCTATTCATCCAATGGCGCCAGAAGACAATAGTGACTGCAAAAAGAGACACAGTAGCCTCACGAACCATTAAAAACACCATTCATATTGCACACTTTGAAACACAGCAGTGTAGGTCACTACTAGCGCATGGATGGGTGAATGCGAGTTGTGTGAGGTAGTAGTAGGAATGATGGACATAGTTCCGTTTTCAGTACAATACCAGGTGATATATTTGTGTTGATCCAAGTTTACACAGGGCAGGTCTACTTGGCAACAGTGAAACACTGTGATGGAGATGTGTGAATGAGCCTAAAATGTTGAGGGGACATGTGGTAAGAGAAACCAGGTTAGCATTGTGTTAGTAGCTGTAGTTATGTTCCTGTGAAATGTCAGTCAGATGTAATCCAGTTTGGTGAATGTTGTTATTACAGGAAGAATTGCTAGTGCAAAACAAAGAGTGATAGATTTAGTATCTGAAAGCAGTTAATAACTGAGTAGCTACTGGTGTCATGTGACACAAACTGGTTTGTGATGTTGCTGTCTATTCCAAAATCCTGAAGCTTGCTAGTGTTTCGTGTCTTGACTGCCTCTGTATCTGCTTATGTGCTAGAGCTTCTGTGTATGTGACATGATGAATATTGCATGCAGGGTTTGTCCAATCTTTCTGCTAGACACAGGATGAGAGGTGCATCAGCTGTAATTGTGAACAGCATCGACTTGTATGACATTGATGGGATTCAAAGTGCTGTCAAAATAGTAGAGCCTCACATCTAAATACTATATGTTAATACTAGCATACTGGTCTGCTTTCTAAACACTTCAGTGTTGTGGTATTCATTGGCTGACACTTTTGAATTTAATTTAGGTAACTATATGTAGTGGCAGATTGCCAGACATGTGGGAAAATACTTTGTGCGTCACACCAGTGAAATTTGTACATGACATGCTTGTGCACCACAGATTTGCTGTAATAGTTGGTTTTTAGGTGAAGGGCAGTGGCTTATTACACAGGCAGATATGCTTCAGTTAAGAATCTGATGAGGTGTCACCTGCAGTCTGTATTATGAGGCTGCAGCTGGATAGCAAGGCCACTAGGAAAGTTACTTGAAACATAATGTTAAATGAACTTCCTGTAAAGGGGTAGCTTGCACACTTATTGATTAAAGAGACATCTTCCTTCACATGTTTATTTATGCTGCTGAAACAATTATGGCATCAGCTGCAGCCATGAAGATGAATAAAGTTAAATGTTGTGGGTCTGTGTGCAGTCAGTATGTGATAGTGGCATACAGGCACCAGAAGCTTTGTAGGCGTTAGAGAAAAATAAATATTAGGTAATGCAAGCTAATTTTAGAGCGCTAGAGTGTATTTAAGCAGTAGTGTGAGTGAAAGTATGTGAGTGAGAAAGATTTGGAACATGCAGCTATCTTGTGTAAAGTTGATGTAAGGTTTCCAAATGTTGTGTGTGGCAGTAGGTGTGTGTTATGAAATGACGTGATTGAGACAGTAGGAAGAGATGTTGTGACAGCAGAGTGTGATACTGAGGAAGAGAAGAGGCTTTTGCCTGTGCTAGGCTTAGTCTTAGACTGGCTGTGATTTGTGTCAGGTTTGTGAATGAGCTGAAGGGGTGCTAGTGACATGTACTTGTGTCAGTGTAGTTGTGGTTTTGGTGTGCTTGCTGAGTTGTTATTAGAGTGACATTTTAGATGTGCATTGGTGATGTAAGGGATAGGTTTATTGCCAGTTTTATCATGTTCTGTTGTGAATGAAAGAGAGTGGAGGAGAACTGCGTAAATGGACAGCATAGTTTGTGACAAGTGGGTGCAGATATGAAGCGAAACTTGTGTAGGTGGCTGAGGGTATTAGCAGCTGATGTGAGACATGAGAGAGTGAGATTGCGAAAAAAATGTGGAACGCTTCACGATTTTGCGTGTCATCCTTGCGCAGGGGCCATGCTAATCTTCTCTGTATCGTTCCAATTTTAGTATATGTACCGCCGAAGCGAGTACATTCGAGGAGCCCTCTGAAATTGTATATATAGTTATGGCGTCGCGTCAAATATGGTTCGGCTTGGACGTAGCTTTACGCAGCTCTGGCGAGGAACACAAGGCCTGCCTTGTGCTAATCTGTGAATTAATTACTGCGAGGTGTCGTTCTTAGTAAGTGGCAGCTCTGTTAACTGTATTATTTGGCAGTATTGGATGTAAAACTTAGATCGTAGAGTCGCTTGCTCTCGCAGCATCCACCCAGAGCAGCAGCAGCAGGTTCACACAGCTGCCGCTAGGCGGCAGCAAGACGTGATGGCACGTATTGTCGCCATGTTCTCACATTCCGAGTTTAGTGTCTTATAGGCATACCTATGAAACACATTTCTCTAATGTGTGGGATAAATGGCGCTGATTGGAGCTGGTAGCAGGTCTTGAAGACTCTCAAAACAGGCGAATATTTTTGCGAAACTGTCTTCGATGCTAACACAAATTGCATTACTCTGGCCTTTCTCCTCTGGCACTAGCAACAGTGTGACACATAGTGATGGACACTCCTAAATAAACCCGGCCAGAAAAATCTCTTGCGAATCCTATAGTATGTCTTGACAAATCCTAATGTCTGGTCTCAGGTGTGTCTTGGGATTTGTGTAGAACATCTAGTGCATGTGTTTAGGAATCACCGGTAGCCACCTCTTTCCAAATGGATCAAAGTTTTTCTTGCAAAGTATTCCAGTAACTACCTTAAATTGTTCTTTGACATCCTCTTACCAATTTAAGGCACGCATAATTTGAGATATCTTGGCGTCCTTTTTCTGCTCAGCAGAGAGCCTGGAGTGCAGCGAGACAGTCACTATCTTCATCGAAGTCTTGGTGGTCTTACACAAAGTTTCTTGAGAGACAGTCGGCATCTTGGTGTTTTCTTCCATTTTTGGGCACTATGGTAAAGTCATACACTTGAAGACATAGTGCCCACCTGGTGACTCATCCTGTTGGATCCTTAAGATCTGTCAACCAACAAAGTGAATGATGGTCTGTAACTGTGAATGGCATTCCATAGAGACACTGTCGAAATTTGCACCTGGCCCATATCACAGTAAGACATTCTCTTTCTGTAGTTGAGCAGTTTTTCTCAGCTTTTGTAAGTAGAAGCACAGGCTATAACCTTCTCTTTCCATTTGAAATTTGCACCAGAACAGCACCAATCCGATACCGACTGGCATCTGTGTGTGTAGTTCTGTAGGTGCTCTTTCATTATACAGATCAAGTACAGGATCAATTGTCAGAGCTTTTCGCAGCACATCAAAAGAATCTTGTAGAGCACCAACAAAGATAAATTTAGAATCAGATTTTAACAACTCTTGGAGAGGCCTGGCTTTAATATGAAAATCTTTGATAAAATGACGGTAATAAGAACATAATCCGAGGAAGCTTCTCACATCTCCAATACTTTTAGGAATAGGAAATTCCGTTATAGATCTCACCCTTTCTGGGTTTGGCCACACACCTTCATTTGATACAAGTTTCAGTCCGCCTTGTTGGAGACACTTAAGAGCAGCCCTCAGTCTTTTTATGTGATCATCAAATGTGTCTGGTTGTTGGTTGGTTTTGGGGAAAGAGACCAAACAGCGAGGTCATCGGTCTCATCGGATTAGGGAAGGAAGTCGGCCGTGACCTTGCAGAGGAACCATCCCGGCATTTGCCTGGAGCAATTTAGGGAAATAACGGAAAACCTAAATCAGGATGGCCGGACGCATGATTGAACCGTCGTCCTCCCAAATGCGAGTCCAGTTTGCTAACCACTGCGCCACCTCGCTCGGTAAATCTGTCTGAGAACACAATAATGTCACCTAAATAACAAAGACACATCGTCCACTTCAGCTGAGTTAGAATATTATGCATCATCCATTCAAAAGTTGCTGTTGCATTACACAAACCAAATGGCATTACCTTAAACTCATAGAGGCCCTCAGGGATGATGAATGCAGTTTTCTCACGATCAGCCTCATCTACTTCGATTTGTCAGTATCCCGAGTACATGTCCATGGTTGAGAAAAACTTAGCCCCCTTCAGACAATCTATTGTATCGTCAATTCGTGGAAGAGGGTAAACGTCCTTTTTAGTTATATTATTAAGCTTCCTGTAATCAACACAAAAGCGCCAACTGCCATCCTTCTTCCTGATGAGAACCACTGGTGACTACCATGGGTTCTGCAAAGGCTGAATGACGTCATTCATCAATTTCTCTACCTCGTCATGAAACATTCGATGTTCCATTGCTGACACATGATATGCTCTCTGGCTTATTGGTTGATGGTCTCCTATGCTAATCCAGTGCTTCACCATCAATTTGTCTAATTTGCTCTTCACCTGTGGATTGAAGCATTCAGAGATATCTTGAAGAATGTCAAATACTACTTCTGTTGTTCGTTAGTGAGATCTGGTGATAGTCGAGCTATAAGATCTTGTCTCATAGTGGTAGCACTAATTTCGCCCACAGACTTGGCATGGGAGGTTTCTATGATGCTCAGCTGTTCTGCAATTAACAGCTGAGCATTTGCTATGCACATGCGTCTTGGAAGGATCTGCAGATCTCGGCGACAGTGAACTATCCGCAACTCACCGAATCCATTCTTAAATGAAAACAGAGACAGGGATGATGAAGTTACTCTTCAGTGGTATGCTTGTCTTCCATTCCACTACAAGATCAATAATTTGATGCTTGGCATGACTCACGACAGTTACCTTTCTAGTGCTGAATGCAGGAATGATCAGTTCATCTGTATCACAAAGTCTCCACACACTCGGATGGGCATCTTCCTGTCAACAGTATCTTATCTCATCTAGCATTTTTGTAGTGATCGACGACGGAGGAATTTTCTCTTCGGCGGCCTCACCTCCAAGGAAGGTCATACCCTTAAGTTTTCCAGGTTGCGGCAGCTAGGTGATTGGCTGGAGATTCTAAACGGCGATGGAGACCTTGATCGGCGTGTTGGAGACCGACCTCACAAACTACTAGCTTGCGGCAATGGTGACCTACATCATCCTGCACCCACATCTTCTTGTTCATCTTCGCCATCCCAAATTTGGCATTGGCTAAGATAGATCTGCTGTCTTCTGGCACAGGCATCATCAAATGTCTGTCAGCTTTCTCGACAATAGCGCACCACATGTCCAGGTCGTCCGCAGTGGAAACTGGTTGGTTATCCTGAGTCCTCCAGACGTCAGTCTTTCTTGGTTCCCTAATAGGTTCCTGATGCGGCATTGTGGTAGCGAAACTTCGCCTGGATCTCAACTGTTTCACCGTTATAAAGGGAAATGAAGGACAACAGATTGGGTTCAATGTGTGTCCCACTTCCTCCCTAATGACTTCTTGAAGTGTCTCGGTTTTTTGCTCGCCATGCAATCCAAGTGCCTTCTGAACTTCCTCTCTCACTATCTGACGAAGAACACTTGTGAAATCAGTTTCTTCCTCCATCACAGATATTGATTCGATGTTTGGAAGCCATTCAAACTCCTTGCGTGTAATTCTTTTTTGATTCATTGTCTCGATGTACAGGCATCATTTTATTAAGTCATCTGCTGTCGAAACCTCCTTCAGGAGTAGGGTTTGATACATGTCCTCAGCAACACCCTTCATTAGATGTGCAACCTTATCTTCCTCCTTCATTCTAGAATCCACTATTTTACACAGCTCTAAGGCGTCTTGAATGTAGGAAGCTGTAGTTTCTCTTGGAAACTGTGCCCTACAGTTTAATTTATCTTCAGCCTTGCTCTTCTGTCATTGTGTGTCACCGAAATACTTGCACAGTTCCGCCTGGAATACTTCCCAGCTTGTGAACTTCTCCTCGTTGTTCTCATACCATTACTTGGCACTGCCCTCCAAGTAGAAAAATACGTTAGCCAAACACACAGTGTCATCCCATTTGTTAAATTTGGCTATACCCTCATATACCTTCAGCCACTTGTTTGGATCTTGGCCATCGTCACCAGAGAACCCGGAAGGATGTCTCATGTGGTGGCACACAGTTGTTGTCATCGTAACATGCTCTTCTTCTTCATCTTCTGTTTCCAATAGATTGCGATATGTTGAATATGGCTCGAACTCGCGTTTCTCGCCACGTAAACGGCGGCTCTGTTGTGGCCTGATGGGAGCCACTGTGTCATCAATATAGTGCGCTATCACAAGTTCCAATACCAAGCTCCTCCAGCAGAATAATTTCACGTAGAAGAAGGTGTAATTAGATGAATGACGAACACTAACTTAACAAAGGTTTATTCAGCACTTGCCCATAAAGAGCACGGAGCAAACAGCCTCCGGCCAGAACACATACAGTATATACACAGTTGCAGAACATTCCAGTACAATGATTCTTGATATTTGTGGATACTTCTAGAACGTCCTCAAACCAAATATAGAAATTGAAATTTTACAGTTCAGGCGAGTTTTGAAATCACGCTCCTCCATGCAACAGTCTAGTATAATAACCGCTACACCACAGTGAAGGTGCTACTCAGCTTCACCTGCGACATTATTATTGTGCAATATTTAGCTCCATATGGAAGATGTAACGCTTATACGATGCATTAGTGTAACTTTAATATTATTTTTAGTGCCACTATTCAGACAAGTTCCAGTTTTCCATTGCACACATGATACACATGCAGTGAAAATTACTTTTGTAATATGTATACCCATGCCTTTGCATTACCTGTGTTGTACACATACGATAATACATTATGCTCACCTACCTAATAGCCAGTATGTCCACCTTTGACACGCACAGCAGTGGTGACGCATCATGGCATGGAAGCAGTGGGCCCTTGTTAGGTCACTGGCACCACATCTGCTCACACAGGTCACCTAATTCCCATGAATTCCAGGAAGGGGGCAATGAGCTCTGACACCACGTTCAATTACACCCCAGATGTGTTCGATGAGGCTCAGATCTGACAGCTCATCAATTGGAACTCGCAACTATGTTCCTCAGACGACTCCATCACACTCCTTGCCTTGTGAGATGGTGCATTGCATCCCGCAGTGCTGGTGTCAAGGAACTGTTCCCCAGGAAGACAACAGATTCATGCCCTCCCATCAGCTTGATGAAGAAGGTATCAGGGTTCATTGGACCATGCGGTGCTCTGCCACTGTGCCACTCATTTGTACTCTGCCCATCTTTAAAGCTTGATGTTAGTTCTGCCACAGTTCACTGCCTGTCCTGTTTTACCAGTCTGCCCAGCCTACAATGTCCACCATCTAATGTTAATACAACTCCTTCACTACTGTCACTAATTTTAGCCAGAAAAAAGATGATGCATCATTTGAAAAATCTGCTGTCCTCAATTGTTGTTTCATCAATCGGCAAAAAATTATGATTTTTCTCTAGTTTCTGCTGAAGTATGCCCATGTTGAAATCGCTCTTCTTGAGAAATTTCATTTCATTCAATTTCTTCCTTGCTGATGGAAGCAAAATCAATGCCATTAATGCTCTCAGAGCAGAAGCAAAACGGATTAGATCTGTAGAAAGAAAAATTTGCTGCATCTATTTATGAAAAAGAATGGTGGATTGGAAATATCTGTGAGACTTCCACTGGATAGACAGATGCTTTAGTAAGTTGTATGTACACACAAGGCCTAGCAAATTCGCTTTATTAGGCATCAAGGAGTGACAAGTTCTGGGTTCCAGCACAGTACATTATCGCAATTACACCAGCACCCTCAGTGGCATCTTCTGATCGGCAGTATAGCCTTCATCATAAAATTCTGCAGCAAATTAATGAAACCTGTAAAAAAAACCAAGCAGCTTGAAGGAAATATAGGTTCCTAAAAGAGATATCTTGTAACTTTGTCCTCTGGCTTGCAAAGAAATGTATCATCAGGTTTGAAACCTATAATAAAGAAACCCACCAGTGGCTGCTACAGCATAGTTATGAGGCATGACCCTTTTGGCAATGGGAATGCTAGTTTCCTCACTGTGAAAGAAACTACAAACCATAGCAACATATTTACAAAATTCTTCATCAGTCCGCATAACCATAAACTTTTCAAAGACAAAATATGCTACACTTTTAAGTGCAATTAAGCTAGCATGCCAACAGCATTGCACAATAAGAGACAACTCAAAATTCTCTGTAACATGAATCCTTATTTTTAAAAAAGGGGTGGAAGGGGGGCAGGCAATAATAATAATAATAATAATAATAATAATAATAATAATAATAATAATAATAATTTTATTGTCATTCGGCCATTACAGCAATAGACAACGTCATATACATACTAAAATACAATTAATAGTTTGAAAGAAACAACAGGTTTCTTGTTAACATTATAGTATTTATTACAGTTGATAAATTCTCTTATGTCATAGAATGGGTGGAGGACTAGCCAGTCATGAATTGTTTGTTTGAATAATTGTTCAGGTAATTCTTGAACAGATTGACGAAGTTTATTAAATAATTTGTACCCCATGATTTCGTAGCTGTTGAGTGACTTTGACAACCTGTGGTAAGGAATATAGAGGCACCTATTCCTTCTTGTATTGTGGCTGTGTACATTTTCTCTGGTTTTTGTTTCTGGTAATTTCTTGGTTCAAATGGCTCTGAGCACTATGGGACTCAACTGCTGTGGTCATAAGTCCCCTAGAACTTAGAACTACTTAAACCTAACTAACCTAAGGACAGCACACAACACCCAGCCATCACGAGGCAGAGAAAATCCCCGACCCCGCCGGGAATCGAACCCGGGAACCCGGGCGTGGGAAGTGAGAACGCTACGGTAATTTCTTCTTCGTATAAATTAGAACATAGTATATGTACAAGTTTATAACAGTCATGATTTTCTGTTCACAGAACAATGGTTTACAGTGTGCCTTATATGCAGAACCTGTAATTGTCCTAATAGCTTTTTTTGCAGTATTAATATGTCATGTACACAGCTAGAGTTCCCCCACAAAATAATTCCATATGTTATTATACTCTGAAAGAATGAAAAATAGGATGTTCTAACATATTTTTCAGGAACACAATCCATAAGTCGCCTTAACAGGTAAATAACTCTAGACAATTTACCACTAATATATTGTACATGTTGACCCCAAGATAATTTATCATCAATGTATACCCCCAAAAATTTGACATAACTTGGATCGTCTGACAGAAGCTTGTCTCTAAGACTACAGACCATCTGCTGTGTTTTGTTTTCATTCAGCAGGAATCCATTTGCCTTGAACCAATAGGATGCTTGGTCAATTGTCTTTGCTGCACAAGTTTTAAGGCTATTGAAATCC
The DNA here is from genome assembly GCF_021461385.2 of Schistocerca piceifrons. NCBI lineage: Eukaryota > Metazoa > Arthropoda > Insecta > Orthoptera > Acrididae > Schistocerca > Schistocerca piceifrons. The sequence continues at coordinate 426,380,667 of NC_060143.1, read as the reverse complement.
TCACTAGCATGAAGAAATATTGTATCATCTGCATACAACACAGTGGTGGACTTGATAAATGACGGCAGATCATTTATCATTATCAGGAACAAAAAGGGGCCCAGCACAGATCCCTGCGGAACACCTACCTTGACTTGCTCTATACTCGACATTTCTCTCCCTACACAAACAACTTGCTTACGATTCTGAAGATATGATTTTATTAATTTAAGGCTGTTATGTCTAATGCCATAGAATTCCAGTTTTTCTATGAGTGGCTTATGCTTTACACAGTCAAAAGCTTTGCTTAGATCACAAAATGTGAGTTAAGCATAGCCCTTATCCTCAGACACTTGATGTAAGTATTTGACTACAAAGTCTATAGCATCCACAGTAGACAACTTTTTCCTAAAACCATACTGAGATTCACTAATTATTCCTAATTTTTCAAAATAGACAGATAGCTGTTGGTAAATTACACATTCCAGTATTTTAGAAAAAGCTGGGACTATGGAGATTGGTCTGTAACTGCAAGGTGAGTCCATATCTCCCTTTTTATATATTGGAATTACCCTAGCCACTTTGAGTTCTTCGGGAAAATATCCTTCAGATATGCATTTATTTATACAGAATGTTAAGGGGTACACAATATAGTCTACTACTTTCTTTAGTAAATTACAGGATATGTCGTATATATCTACACTGTCTGAAGATTTCATCCGTTTTACAATGCTTAGGACATGACTACGCGAGACCTCGGAGAACATAAACGTACCTGTGTCTGTTGGTGTTCTGCAAACATTTTTAGAAAGTAACTCTGATGAATTGATATCAGGTTTGATTATAGTATTTCCTACATTTTCAACAGATTTAATAAAGAAATCATTGAATTTTTGGGGACTTACATTAATTTTTTTGCTTCTTACATCTTTAGCAACACCATTTATTAATTTCCATGCAGCTTTGCACTTATTTGTAGAATTATCAATGGTATTGAAATTATGTGCTTTTTTGGCTTCCACGATGGCTTTTTTATACTCATTCCTGCATTTTATATAGGCTAATCTGGCATGTTCTGTTTTCTGATTGCTACATATATTGTGCAACACCATAACTTGGTTTTTCATACTTGATAATTGTTTAGTGAACCATGAATTTTGTCTGTTTGTAGCCCTGTTTGTAAAGCCTTTGTCAGTTAATTTGCATTTCTTTATGGGGATATTGTCATTAAATTGTGTCAGAAATGTTTTAAAAAATCTCTCAAATAATAGTTTCCCTGACAAATCAGCACTAAGACTATAACTTGTCACCATGACATTGGTTGAACCAGTCTCTCTCAGCAAGGGACTTACAGAGCTGAACAATTTTGTCATCTGTGACAGGCCTGGTGATTATAACTTTTGGGACAGGCTTAGGAATATTACTATTATCAATACAGAACCTACTTGTATAGTTTAAAGATACAGAGTCATGATCTGAAAATGGAAACGCTGTAACAGCACATGATTCTTCTGTAGTTTTAAAGTTGACAAAAATATTGTCAAGACATGCTTTATCTCTTGTGGGCCTGTTATTGATTGAGTGCAAATTGCACTGTCTTAAAAGGTTTTTCTATGTTTCTACAAAAAATCGTCTACTTTGTCCTAAATTTTTAAAAGATTCAGAAGCATTATGTGAATGAAATTTCATATTCTAAAACCTTGGATTGCTAAGGTACTACAAGCAACATTTCAGGTTTATCCTGCAGTTACTTTCACTTTTTTTCAACTGTCTATTGTTTTGGCCAACTTTGCTCCAAATTATTCACATGAAAATTGCTAAAGAAATCTTTTTCAATTAGTTCATTTTAAATAGTGCAAAAAGTTGTACAAGTTGGCCTAGTTTTGACTCTTCAAGAAAATATTGCCAGAGATATTACATCTCAAGTTTGTCAAAAACTCAGGGGTGCACTTCCAAATGTTGCATTATGTGGTCAAACAAATGAGGAAGTAAAACTTAACCGATGTTCATTGGGAACATCTGTGATGTGTTCACACAAAATTGCAGCAACATATGTGATGAAAATTGCTAAAGAAATCTTTTTCAATTAGTTCATTTCAAATAGTGCAAAAAGTTGTACAAGTTGGCCTAGTTTTGTCTCTTCAAGAAAATATTGCCAGAGATATTACATCTCAAGTTTGTCAAAAACTCAGGGGTGCACTTCCAAATGTTGCATTATGTGGTCAAACAAATGAGGAAGTAAAACTTAACCGATGTTCATTGGGAACATCTGTGATGTGTTCACACAAAATTGCAGCAACATCTGTGATGGTCATGCAGGAAGTTTTAGACCAGTTGGCATGGAATTGTCCATTATCACAATGCTCTTTACCCTGAAGGAAGCCTTTATTCTGGGTACTTCTAGGCCCATGATAATGCAAAAACCTGCATAACCATCAGGCTGGTACCAGGTTAATTGAACTGTTATTGACTCCTTTAAGAAAGATAGGAAAAACTACCATTTGATAATATACAGGGCGTTTCAAAAAGAAAGAGCAGATTTCACACATTTATTTCTCAAAAACTACAAATGATAGAAACACAATTCCAACGGTCCTTCACTCAATATGAGTACCAAATGTTACACAACAAATATCAAAACTGTACCTCAATATGAGCACCATTTGTTATACGACAAATATCAAACCGGTATCTCATTTCTTGCCACACACGACGCAACTGGTCTTTAGTTACCGAATTCACGGCCGCAACAATTCGATGTCGTACCTCTTGAAGAGTAGCGGGCATAGGTGGGACATAAACACAGTCCTTTATGTACCCCCACAAATAAAAATCGCAGGGAGTAAGGTCTGGTGACCTGGGAGGCCACAGACGATGACATTGATCTTGTGCTCCTGCTCTTCCAATCCACCGTCCTGGAATGGTGTTATTTAGGTACCGTCGTACAGGTTCAGAGAAGTGTGGTGGGGCGCCATCTTGCATGAAGATGAAGTGATTTGAATCTTCCTGAAGTTGAGGAAATAGCCAGTTTTCTAACATGTCCAGGTAAATGGTTCCTGTGATAGTTTTCTCCATGAAAAAGAAAGGTCCATAAACTTTGTTTACCGAAATTGCACAAAAGACGTTAACCTTTGGTGAGTCTCTTTCATGTTGAATAACGTCCCTCGGAGTTTCACTCGCCCAAATTCGTACGTTATGCCGATTAACTTTACCAGAAATGTGAAACGTTGATTCATCTGAAAAAATTAATCGTTCGGCAAAATTGTCCTCTTCCATGTCCTGTAGAATTGCAGTTGAAAATTCGAACCTTTTGTTGTGGTCGTCAGGACGCAATGCTTGCAATAACTGCAGTTTGTACGGCTTCATGTGCAGACGCTTACTCAGAACGCGCCATACCGTTGTTTTAGACATGTTTAGTTCGTGACTTGCCCGTGTCGTGGATTTTCTAGGGCTCCTTTCGTAAGCTGCACGGACACGCTCGACATTTTCATCCGATGTGCGTGGACGACCCGTGCTTTTTCGCTTGCAGATGCAACCATCTTCTACGAATCTGTGATGCCACTCATAAATTTGCTTATGACGAGGCGGCTGTTTGTTGAATTGACGGCGGAATGCACGTTGCACACCAACAATGGACTCTAACTTTGCAAATTGCAGCACACAAAATGATCGTTCCTGTGGTGTCGTCGCCATTTTCCTACAAACAAACGCCAGCGCCACTGCGGATTTGCATGGAACTTCTGCGCGGACCATTGAAAAACTTTGAACCTTTCTCTGACAAGAAACGTTTGAATTGTGTTTCTATCATTTGTAGTTTTTGAGAAATAAATGTTTGAAATCTGCTCTTTCTTTTTGAAACGCCCTGTATATAAATTCTGTAGTGAGAGAACCAAACTCAGTCGTGTGTATGTGGAAGCCTAGTTGGCTGTAAAGTGGACAGTGCAGTCATACATTGCCTGTTTATGAGTTTCAGCACTCAAAACCTCTGACTCATTAAATATCTTGAAATTGAGTATACAAAAGGAGATTGTTGCATTATTTGAATGGCCTTGATTGTTTAGCACATGGAGGAATCACTGTCATTGGTGACCAAAACCATGCACTAGGCTCACACTCATCAAGATAGAGTAAAAATTCTGCTTCTTACTGGCTTCTTGTTCTATAGAACCTACTGCCATTTGACACTCAACATGGGATACTTCAGCTGGGAGAGGGACATTGATTCCAGGCTCTGACTGAGAGCAGAGTTGGTGCAGGCCAGATGACTCAGAAGTTTCAGCCATCACAGCTGCCACTCACAGATACTGGTAGTGCTAAGTACAGTGACCAACTGCAGCATTTGCAAACAGAGCTTTAAGATGTAAGGGATGATTTCAAATTGACACTGGGGATTTTATATTTTTGTAATTCAGGTACCTTTATTAGCAGTCTCATGCTCAACATGTGGTCAGTGCAGATAGTGGATGAATGCACGATTCTTTCTGTAGGTTTTCCTCTCCTCCCGATTAACGTTCAGCAGTCACCATGAGACTTTCATGAACTTAGTCATTCCCCCAAATGTTGGGTTGAGTTTAACGTATTCACCCCAAATTCATTATCTGATCTTTGTCGAGATGTTGATATTTTAATCCCATTGTAATCTGTACTGAGATTTAACAGATGTAACTGTTTCCTGCCTTAGTACATTTCTATTTAACTTGAAGTTTATAGCAAATTGTAATATATAGGGACTTATAGAGATGATTGTTTCAGACAGTAATTTGATGAATTCCCTGTCTTTATCATCTTGCAAGTTGCAGCGCCCATGTTTCACGTATGCTAGGCCCATCTCTGTTTCATAAATTCAGTTCATTAACTTATCCTCTGCTTAACACTTGCACTTAAATTCACATGATCCTACAGGTAGTGATCTGTTTGTCAGTAGAATCATCAACCAGTACAGATCAATGTGGCTCAGCCACAACCTTGCAGTTCTCCAGAATGTTTTGAAGAAGGGCAAAAGTATGTACAAAGTTTGACCCACACACCTTGACTTCCAAACAAAAAGAATGACATGCGGATGCCTACAGCAGCTTTACTGAAATGCAAAACAAACACAATTATTCTTTGGAAAAAATTCTCAAAGGTGACGAGACTCCATCTTATTAACACATATCTTCCACAAAACAACACAGTGCAGAAATTCACATGAAGTGTCACCTCTTTGATGACGTAACAGACAATCAAGCCAATGCAACGCACCAGTTGAACAATGACCCAAAGAAGGACTTTCCTGATAGTTTTGCACGGTTGTATGAGCATTCCACGTGTCACATTCAAGTGAGAGGAGACTCATAAAACACCTGAAGAGCTAAAGTCATCATCAGAACTTTTCTCTATTTTTTGTTAATCCAGTCTCAAAACTATTTGGACTGAGAGTATATGTGCTATTAAGAAAGAAGACCATCCTTAGGTTGTATGCTAATTTGTACAGGAAGGAACAGTATTGGAAGCGAAGCGACCATGGCCTAAGCCTGTTTGATTGCCGGAGAATATTGAAGCGGTACGAGTTGCTGTACAGAGGTGTCCCGGGAAATCGTGTAGAAAGGCAGCAGTGCAACTGAGAATATCCAGATGCTCCATTCAACGCATCCTTAAAAGTGACCTCCATATGTACCCTTACAGATGGCCTGTGCACAGAAGCTCACTGAAGAACACAAGCAGCAGAGACTACTGTTTGCTCAGTGGGAGGAGGATAGGGAAGAAACTCTCAACAACGTTTGGTTTTCAGACGAGGTGCATTTTCAATTAGACGGTGTGGTTAACAAAAAAACTGTATGCTTTTGGGCTACTGAAAACCTGCAAGTGCTTCATGAAAGAAAACATTATGCTCCGAGGATTACAGTGTGGGCAGCAATTTCCAGTCATGGACTTATTGGACCCTTTTTCTTTGAAGAAACTGTGAACAGCGAGTGTTATTTGAGCATGCTTCGCAATAGCTTCATTCCACAGCTTCTTGCTACTGCCTTGCCCTTCAACACGCAGTGGTTCATGCAAGATGGAGCAAGGCCACTTACTGCAAACACTGTGTTGCAGTTTTTACATGAGCATTTTGACATACGGATCATTTCACTCAGGTTTCCAGGTCGCTTCAATGATGGACAAAATTGGCCCCCCAATAGTCCAGACCTCAATCCATGTGGCTTTTTTCTTTGGGGGTACCTAAAGGAAAAAATTTTCCCAAAACGTCCACGTGATTTAATGGAGCTCAGAAGGCTTATTCTTCAAGCTTGCAGTGAAATTAAGGAAGACATGTGCCATAGGGTAATCACTAACTTCAGTGTTCATTTGAAGGATGTTAGGAAACGAATTGGTGGACATATTGAGCATGTGCAGAGTTAGAACAAATCTCTATGGACAGCTCTTCATTGTAGTATATGTTCCTTTCAGATTGTATTGACAGTAAAGTTTATATTCAAAAACAAAATGGTAACACATTTTGTGTGCCACCCTGTATTTATCACAAGTCTGAAGTACTAAAAGATATGTCACAACCACATACTTAGGTTCCTGTACGACATATGGTCTCAGTGTGAATGCACTGCAAGTGGACAGACAAGTAGTTGCAACAAGCAACTGCATTTAGAAAGGACAGTGTAGAACTGGGCAATGCTAAGGTAGGCGGAGATAAGACCTGGTTATATTGACTTGCAGAATGCACAAAGAAAGAATCCTTTACATAAAGTAACAAAGAGATCTTTATTTTACTCATACATACATTTATAACTATACTAATAAGAACTGACATCAAGTGAGAGAATAAGTCACCAGAATGTCCCCTTTTTCTTGTCAGCATATTTCCCTGACTGCAGGACACCTGCTTCAACCATCCGCTCTACTGCTGCCTCTGGATCGAAGTTCCTGAAATAGTGAGAAGACAGTGCTGAAATACTCTCTCTCTCTCTGGCTGTGTGGTTGCTGTAACATGTAAAGGTCGTTCCTACATCAACATCTACAGTTGACAAACACCCTTATGGTGTGTAGCAGAGGCTATTTTGTTACCACTCTCACTTCCATTGTTTCCTGTTCTAGTCATGGTTTGTTTGTGGAAAGATTTATTGGTGTTCTGCCTCCTTGAGCTCAAATCTTTCTCATTTTACATCATGGTCTTTTCACAAGATACACGTAGGAGGAAGCAATATTTTGGTTCATGTTTCTAGGATGAATTGCTTAAATCTACAGTGGTTTAAATTTATGGCTATTTAAATTTAAAAGATCAATAACCAACAAGTCGGATAAAATGATTCACTTGTTTTCACAGTTCTGTGTGAACTTACAAAGATATGAGTGTGAGACAAATGAAAACCTTAAATTTTTTTTTTTAAATATTATTTATTGTGCAGAAGTGGTACAAAGCTGTATCACTTTTCAACATCATCTCCCCCACACTCAACGCAAGTCCTCCAGTGCTTACAAATTGCATAAATTCCTTTACAAAAAAATTATTCTGGTAGTCCACAAAACCACTCATGCCCCACATGGCATACTTCTTCATCAGAATGGAACTTCTTTCCACACATTGCGTCTTTGAGTGGTCCAAACATATGGAAATCACTTGGGGCAAGGTCTAATGAGTATGGTGGATGAGGAAGAGGAAGACACTCAAAATGCAGGTCTGTGATTGTTGCAAATGTTGTACAGGCAGTGTGGGGCCTTGCATTGTCATGTTACAAAAGGACACCTGCTGACAGCAATCCACGTCACTTTGATTTGACCGCAGGCCGCAGATGAGTTTTTAGGACATCTGTGTATGATGCACTGGTGACAGTGGTCCCTCTAGGCATGTAATGCTCCAAAATGATGCCTTTTTCATCCCAAAAGAGAGTCAGGATAACCTTCCCTGCTGATGGTTCTGTTCGAAACTTCTTTGGTTTTGGTGATGAGGAATGGTGCCATTCTTTGCTCACTCTCTTCATTTCCGGTTGGTGGAAGTGAACCCAGGTTTCATCCCCAGTAACGATTCTTGCAAGGAATCCATCACCTTCCCGTTCAAAGAGCCGAGGAAGTTCTTCTCAAGCATCAACACTTCATTCTCTCATTTCAGGAGTCAGCTGCCGTGGCACCCATCTTGCAGACACTTTGTGAAACTGGAGCACATCATGCACAATGTGATGTGCTGACCCATGACTAATCCGTAAACATGCTGCAATGTCATCCAGTGTCACTCAGTGGTTTTCCTTCACTATGGCTTCAACTGCTGCAATGTTCTCTGGAGTCACAACTCTTTGTGCCTGACCTGGACGAGGAGCGTCTTCCACTGAAGTCACACCATTTCCGAACTTTCTACTCCATTTGTAAAATTGCTGCTGTGACAAACGTGCATCACCATACTGAACCTTCATTCGTTGATAAATTTCAATAGGTTTCACACCTTCACTGTGCAAAAACCAAATAACAGAACGCTGTTCTTCCCTGTTACAAGTTGCAAGTGGGGCGGCCATCTTTATACCGATACTGTGACGGCATGTATGAATCTGCACTAAGCTGCCACCTACAAGGCATTCTGCATGCTGTTTGTAGCACTCTTACCAACTTACAGGATAATGGCATGAAATTTCGATTTGTTAGTATATATTTCAAGTTTTCATTTGACTCATCCTCATACATATGGTGAAATTCCTCTCAGACCATTCAGAAATGGAAGACAAAAAGTAGTGATTGTATGAAATATGCTTTGCTGTAAGTGACCGTACCAGGGATGATCAATAAGCAACACAACACTTTTTTTCTGAAAGCAGGTTGATTTTATTCATGATTTCAGCAGACCACATTATTCCCCATTCTTTTGGCTACAAAACCCTATTTTTCAACATAATTTCTGTACAACGAGGCCTTACACCACCTTACTGGGGAAGGTCTGTATACCCACATGGTACCACTCTATTGGTTGACGCCAGAGCCAATGTCCCGCTGCATAAATAACCTCCCGATCATTCATGTACTGCTTCCTGCAAAGTGCATACTTCATTCGGGCAAACAGATGCAAATTGAAAGATGTGAGATCCAGGCTGTGGGGGGATAATGAAGAACAGTTCAATTAAGTTTTACGGGTTACTCTCAAATGTGCAGACTTATGTGAAGCATTGTGTTGTATGGAGAAGGAGAAGTTCATTTGCATTGTTGTGGAGATAAACATGATGAAGTCGTTTCTTCAATTTCATGAGGATAGCACACTACACTTAAAAAATGACCACTGCATCATGAGGTAGGATACCAAACAGAATAACGCCTTCAGGGACCCAGAATACTGTCACCATTACTTTAATGGCTGAGGGTGCAGCTTTGAACTCCTTATTCAGATGAGAGGTGGTGTGGCACCACTCCATGTATTGCCATTTTACATCAGCTGCGACAATGTTCGACAAAAAATTGTCATGATCAGCCTCATAATGCTCAAGCAATTCTGCACAGATGGCCTTTTGTTGCTCTTTATGGTCTTCTGTTGGCAGCAAGGAACCCAGCAGGTGCAGTCCTTTGAGTGCCCCAACTGGCGGATATGTGTGTCAGCACTACCAACAGAGATATCCAATTGCGCAATGAGTTCTTGATTGTGATCCATCAATCACCTTGAATGAGTGTGTCCACACCTTCCAACATTGCAAGTGTCACAGCTGTGTTCCACAAGCTTGCAATGACAGATGCAACGCCCAATGACTTACTATCAGATCTCCTTAGATAGTCTGCAAGTGCCTATGAGTATCTGACTTGCTCTGATTTTGCGCAAAAAGAAACTCAATGACAGCGCTCTGCTTGGAATGCGCTCCCGTTATAGCTGCCTTTTTGAAAGCTATGTATAGGGCCACCAACTACTGAAACTTCTGGAAACTATAGAGGCTGAAGAGGGAATATTCCATGATATCCGACGACAAATTCCGCATCTTTTCAAGTGAAACTGACCACCCCCCACCCCCCATCCACAGAAGAAAGAGCAATTAGTTACTGAATGCCCCTCATACACATCAGAAAAGAGTTTGCTCACATTGTTAGGGATTTATTTGTCATCGCATATTAGCACGCCACCTTTACAACCTTTAACTGTGTCCTTACACAGCGACAAGTTTTATCACATCAATAGTCCCCATGGAGTGGATGAGTAAGTGACTACAGGTGCATAGCATTCCACCGGAAAATGATGAGTATGAGTACTGACACGAAAGAATTCAAGACTGATGCTGCAAATTTTTGTATTTGGTTAAGTTAATTGTGGTCAAACAATAACTAGAAATCATTTGAGGCCACACGCATATTCATTATTTCCATCTTTCTAAACATTTGAGCATCTCATTTTTCTTGAGATTGGCAAGAGATCACTGAGAAGTGATAATACGTATATTCAACAAAATGGCCTCTGCTATTGTGTCAATCAATTTTTATTACAGTTGTCAGGAAGAATGCGGTTCAGCTGAGCATGTGAAATTCAGCTCACTCCATTCATTCATGAGCCCCAGAGAGCAGTAGATATTGCCACCCAGGTTGATGCCCTGTTCACTGACTACCAGAAGGCTTCCAATACAGTTCCACTCTGCTGAGTAGTGAACAAACTAAGAGAGTATAGAATATCAGCTTAGCAGTGTGATTGGACTGAAAAGTTTCTGGCAAACAGAACACAGCATGTCATTCTTAACGCAGAGAAATGTTCAGATGCAAACATAACTTTGTGCATGCTCTAAGGGAGTGTTATAGAACCATTACTTATCACATTATACAATGAGGTGGTATTATGTCCCCTACATCTTTGACAGAATTGATGCCTGGCAATCTGGGTGGCCAAATCATTTGCTACAACTGTCCAGAAGAACTTCAAACCAATTGCGAACAACTGTGGTCTAGTAACATGGCACATTGTCATCCAAAAAAATTCCATATTTTTTTGGGAACATGAAGTCCAGAATGGCTGCAAATGGCCTCCAAGTACTCAAACATAATCAATGGCAGTCAATGGTCAGTCCAGTTGGACTAGAGGACTCGGTCAATTCCATGTAAACACGGCCCACACCATTATGGTACCACGACTGGCTTGCATTATGCCTTGTTTACAGCTTGGGTCTATGACTTCATATGGTCTACGCCATACTCAAATCTTACTGTTAGCTCTTACCAGCTGAAATTGGGATCCATCTGACATGGCCACAGTTTCCCAGTCATCTACGGACCAGCCAACATGGTCATGAGCCCAGGGAGGCGCTACAGGTGAAGTCGTGCTGATAGCAAAGGCACTTGTATCAGATGTCTGCTGCCATCACTCATTAATGACAAATTTCACCACACTATCCTAATGAATAAGTTCACTGTACATACCACATTGATTTCTGCAGTTATTTCAGGCAACTATAAGCAAACACAACTGCTCTCAGTCATTAAGTGAAGGCCGTTGGTCACTGAGTTGTCCATGGTGAGAGGTAATAGCTGAAATTTGGTATTCTCAGCACACGCTTGATACTGGGGTCTCAGAATACTGAATTCCCTAACGATTTCCAAAATGGAATGTCTAATGAATTTTAGCTCCAATTGCTATTCCACATTCAAAGTCTGTTAATTCCCTTCATGTGACCATTATCACATTGGAAACCTTTTCACATGGAACACCTGAGTACAATCGACAGCTCTGCCAATACACTGTCATTTAATACCTTGTATACATGATAATACTGCCATCTGTGTATGTGCATAGCTATCCCATGACTTTTGTCAGCTCAGTGTATAGGAATGACCTAGTGGAAAGTCAGAACTTTCACGAGACTTTTTGAGGGTGATACCGTTGTACACGGATAAGTCACAACACTACAAAATTGTAGCAAAATTCAGGAAGTAATGTAAGGGACCTATGTCTGGTGGAAAGCATGGCAACTGAGCCTCGACATAAACAACTGCAATATATTACACAGATATAGGTAGAATGACCCATTATTGTAGGATTGCAGGACAACCACTTGAAGCAGTCACACCTATAAAAATATATGGGGTTGTGCTGCCGACATACATATGAACAGAATATTAACCCTACAGAAAAGAGCAATCAGAATTATCCATGTTTTAGGGTATAGAGATTCATGCAGGGAAATCTTTGTTCATCATAAATACCTCACAGTCTACTCACTGTACCTTTACAAATTAATTATATTTTTTGTGACACATCAAAACAAAGAAACAAAGTGCTCTGATATGCATGCCTATAATACAAGAAATAAAGACTGCTACTACAGACAAAGAACAAAATTAAAAACAACAGACCATAGTCCATGCATTAGTGGTCAAATATGGTACAACAGATTACCGAGCTCTATAAGGTGCCACAAAGGGAACTTATTCAAAGTGAAACTGAAACATTGATTGATTGACAAGTGTTTATACTCTTTAAGTGAATATTAATATTAAACTAAAATAAATTATTCTATATATATATATATATATATATATATATATATATATATATATATATATATGAATATAATAGAGGGAAACATTCCACGTGGGAAAAATATATCTAAAAAGAAAGATGATGAAACTTACCAAACAAAAGCGCTGGCAGGTCGACTAAACTTGTAAAAAAATGCTATGACGTTTGCAAAAGACACCAGTTGGTGTCTCCATGCAAAAAAAAAAAAAAAAAACAAAAAAAAAAACAAACACTAAGAGACGTTATGCAGTGAATTAAGATGGAATAATCACGACATAAAACTAATTGCAGGTAATGCAAATGTCAGATTGAAATTAGTAGTAACAATCCTGAAGTAGTTTAGTCCACCCACAATAGAAGCAGTTTACAAAACCCTCATTTAACCAACACCTTGATACTGTGTGTCAATCTGGTATCAACACCAGATAGGATTGACAGACAAAATAAAGAAAATAAAAAATAAAAAAAAAACAGCAGCATGTTATGTTACAAGCTCCTCTAGTAAATGTGACAGGGGCAAGTCATGGAGATGTTCAACTAACTGCAGTTGCAGACAACACAAGAGAGGCCTTCTACAATGTGGTTTGGTTATTGTTTTAACTCTGAGAGTGCATATTTCTAGAAGAGTGAGTCAATATATTGCTTCCCCCTATGTATATCTTACAAAAGACCATGAAGGTAAAATTTGAGAGACTTGGGATGACACAGAGGCTTATCAAAAATCACTCTTCTCACAGACCATGTAGATGTAGATGTAGAAGTTCGAAAAACAATAGCACATTGAAAATTTCAATACTTTATGACCCTGTTGCCTGTAATATGCAGTGGATGTTTGGTCAACTAAATCAGAAATGCTTTATTTATTCAAAACCACTGGGCTCCTTCCATTTGCAAAGCATGAGTGCCTTAAGTGCACTGTTGTTCTTGGTAACTGTGATGAGTGCTGGTAATGATGGTGAAAGAGAAGGGACAGTCTGAATTCCAGTGCTGGCACAAAATCTGCTCCTCTCAAATGGCTCCAAGGAGACTGCTGAGTTTGATGTCCTTAACCGGCAGACAGATCACCATCAACAGCATCATATCCTTAGTTTCATCCACTCTGGACAAGGTTTGATGGAGGGCATTAACTGAAAATTTGGTGATCAGGAAGTTTATGTCACCACCTCTTCGCCTCTTGTCACCCAAAGACTGAAACTGAAAATGAGAAACTTTTCTCGGTTTTCAAGCCATGTCACATCAAATAAAACACTCATTAGGAGCAAGTACCACGAACTGTGTCATTGCCAGGAGTCGAACCTTATCTGTTCCCTTTTAATATTCTTTGACATCTTTCAGCAGTTTCTAGAATACTTACAAGGTGAGGCAATAAAATAATGAGAATAGGCACATCCTACACCGCATTCACATGGTACAACGTTAGTACTGAAACGTTGATAATCTTAATAATATCGGCACTACCTACCAGCTCCCCCCAATCTGACAAACAACACACTGATTCACTGGTGACAAACAGAGAGCACTTTCAACATGAAGTGTTTAGTCTCTAGTTATGGCTCAACTGAACTAAGGCATGCTCAAAATGAAAATTTACATACATGGTGTTTCACACAGATGCAAACATACACAAAAAATCTGATGCTTTGGAGGAGTCTATAGGGAAGTCATTGCACAATTATACACTCTATTCTCAATGTAATTTTCTAATATAGAGTCAGATATATTGCAGGTAAAGGTAAAATGACAGATTTTTTTATTCTTGTGTTTTAGGGCCAATATCCTTTGACAAAGCATGTTCGAAAATTCTATACGTAGCTTCACTGTATTTTAAACAGTTTAGGTATTAGGAATTACTGTCTACAGTTTTCCTTAACGTGTACAAAAGCATTTAGAATGTAATCAAAACATTTCTCCCTTGTTTCCCTTTTTTGTTGATTTAACATCTACAAGTTCTACAGTAACAAACAAGGAATTGTAAACATCACCCTCTTTTTCAGACAGTTGTTTGCAATATCTGGACCAATTAGTTGGTTATCATTAACTCCTCACGACATTAAATACACAGTAATGTTATGATTTTACATGCAAAACCTGTTTCCAACAGGTGTATTTCGAGAGGCATTAAGAACACACAGTATGTTTCTACCATGATTCCTCTTCAAAATTTCCAATACTACTCTCTCTTAATGTACATCAATTTCCTTCTGAAACACCTTATATGTTCACCACAAAGAGGGGTATCTTTTATCCATGACGTAAGACTGTGTTATGTTCCTTTCCTCAAACCGGAAACTCACTAAAATAACTACATTTCAGACGAGGTGAATTCCAGCTGTACTTGGATTTATGGAAAACTACCTTCTGTTCATTGCCTTGATGGATCAGTCACTGTACAGAGTGAAATTCACGTAAAACGTGCACCACAAATATTGCAGAAATGGAAAGTGCTATGGATGTGCAGTTTTCATAGAATGGATTGGTTGTCTGGGCCTCACATGTTAGCCAATCAAAAGAGTGTACTTTATTATAACACTTAGAAAGTGTATTTTTTTGCGCAAACACACACTTTTTAAATGGAACAATGCCTATTGATATTAAAAAACTAAAAGTAGGGTAAATTACGATGTCAATGGCATTTGTTGCAACATTCTACTAAAAGTAATTTATCAGATATCGTATCTTGAAAAGTCCCACACTGACACTTGTAAAATACATGTCGTAGCACACATTGAAGACCAACACAAGCGCATACACTAGTTATGTGGATTCTCACAAGTAATGACACAATTGACCATTACAAGTTGTGCTCAAAATAATCACCAGCAGTGGCAATACTTGCTTACAGTCTGATATGGAATTACTGCTGTATACGTGGTAGCATTTCAGCACAGATGTGCAAACTGACTGCAATAATATGTTCGTATATTATCAGGTGTAGCTCGCTCTTGTAGAGAGCATCTTTCAACTTTCCACTCAGAAAAAAGTCTACAGGTATCAAATCCAGGGATAGGTCCTCTTCTTCCAATCTAGCAATGTGAAAACAATTCATGAAGACATGATATAGCACTTTGTGCACCAAATAAAGCCATCATGTTGATACCACAGATTCCTTCCAGTCTGCAGAGGAACGTCTAGCATCCATGGAAGGTGGTCTGTTAAGAGGGTGTGATACTTGTGCGTGTTCCATGTTCTGTCTATGAAAAACAGGTCTATGAGCTGATGGTGCACTATCCCATACCACAAGTTTACATTCCCACAGACGCTAGCGTTCCACCTGAAGAAGCCAACAGGGGAGTGTCAACTGACCAACAGCACCTGTTTCGGCATTTCACCTGGCCATGTCTGATAAATGTGGCTTCGTCACTAAACAAGAAACATGAGACAACTGAATTATTGTGTCTTAATGCCTGTTAACATGAATCTCACAATTGTTTCCATGCAGCTCACCATGGAAAGATATGCAATAGGGATGAAGCCTAGGTCAATAGAGAATGTGTAGCACACTTGCCTGACTCAAGGCACTTCCTCAGGCAACTGCCCAGGAGCTAATGTACGTATTAACTGCAACAGCAGCAGGAACATTAATTTACTGCTCTTCTGTCATTGTCACTTGTTTCCTTCTATTAAACTGACTAGGTGTTACACTACACTTTTATACATAATTGGTTGCAGAGGTTGATAAATGATTGCCAAGATGGTTAATGTCTATTGGAATGTCTTACCACATACACTGTACAAGAACAAACTGCATTGTCCCTGCACTCTTCATACACGATGAGTATGTTGGCTTTCTCTACATTGGTAAACCCCATCATCCACTCACAGTCTACTGCTTGGACTATCACACACTGACTGACTAGTAAGTCATAATGCACTCAAGGAACACACAAGCACACTGTAAGCAAACATAACAACATTGTACCCAGCAACTACATAGTTTGAATGGCACAAACAAGTGTCGGCGTGGAAACTTTTCAAAACACAATAGCTCCTAAGTGACTCTTACTAGAATCCTGCAACAAACACCATTGATATTCTTCTTTTAGTTTGTTAATGTCAATAGGCATTGTTCCATTTAAAAGCATACATTTGCACAAAAAATACACTTCCTAAACATTATTACAATCCATTTACTGGCTAAGCAATGAGAGCCCCTGACTACCAATCTATTCTGTGAAAACTGCACATCATAAGCACTTTCCATTTCCGCAATATTTGTGGTGCAAGTTTTAGGTGATGCACCCTGTATAGGTCTTTCATATGAACACGTCTGTTCTTTCAGGCCTGTCCAAGAGAACAGACACAATGCATTCACATAATGGATTCCCCTCAATTGGCAATGAGTCCACTACCTACTGAGTGGATGCAGAATTATGTTTGACCTCCTGCAGGAATCTCAAAGTAGCGAGAATGGAAGTCATGGTTGGGGAGTGTGCATAAATGGTGCTTCATGGGAAAGTGGGTCAGCTGAGAGGTGTGCAGAAATACCGTAGTCCGCACAATTGCAATAAACACTGTATCCGAACTGCGGAACAGTTAACACAACTTCCTAGTAAGCAAGAGCAACAGACTCCTCGTTCAAATCCTGGTATGGCATACTTTTTCACTCCTCATCATTGATTCCACATGAAGTCCCAATGCAGCTGACATCAGTACTACCCTCCCACGAATTTACACAACCTATATAGGCCTCCCACACAACGTACCTTTGGTTGACATCATACGGAACAAAGCCTTTTCTTTCTTTTTGGGATTAAAGAAATTTGGTCCACATAAGCTCAAAAGCAAGCAAAGAACAACTAGAAGAAAGTAGTAGTGCTGCATTCGAAAGCTGGCATCAACGAATTAGAGGGCAGTTTGCCACCTGCATGTCCAACCAGTATTGATGTCCAATAAGCATTTGGTGGACAAACAATAGGTGATAAATCAGTAGCCAATTTTCTACAGAACAATATCACCACATGCTTAATTTATCTGCATACAGTTAACTTTATTGTAACTTCAAAATTTGTGCTGCCTTTCAGCATCACTGTCTTGTTATATTTCTGCTATATACTAGAGGAAAAAAGTGAGGTCCCCCCCCTTAGATAGCCGTACCTGTTAAAAGTACGCCGCACCGGAAGGACCCTTCAGCAGCGGATCGCGCTCTGTTAAAACTAGAGCGCGATCCTCCGAGCTCTGGTGGTAGTGAGTGGAACTCGTTTCAAGGTCACCTGGGCAGGTGCACATGCTCTGAGTTGAATCTACACAGCAATTTATGTTTGAGGACAGTTTGCTGGCCAGCATGGATGTAATTTTTTGGAGGTTTCTCACATCCAACAAGATAAATACCGGAGCAGGACACACATCCCCTCTCAGTTATATGATACGTAAACACTTAAAAAATAGTCTCACACTTTAATACAAGATTAACTCTGGACTCTAGAAGCAGATGGGGTACACAAATTCAGTCAGGTTACTGGTGGTGAGAGAGGAGGGGGGGGGGGGGGGTGATGGTGGCCTCGTGTAGGGCTTTCAGCTACCAACCACCACTAACACTGGCACAACCAATGTGACAATACCAACCCATAGCTAAATGGGAAAAAGAAGTATTACAAAATAAACCATGAGGGGCACATTGAAATATTATCAATTTTATCTGTAGGGTATGTTTCGTGTAACACTTTTAAAATATGTTCCACCCAAACTTGTAATTGTGTGATCACAAGTTTTCCTAGGTAATCTTCCTTTCCTTAAAGACAAGTTGTAGTGTAGAGAGGCTACATATTGATGTTCATGGTCTGACATACACTGAGGTGACAGAAGACATGGTATAGCAATATGCACATATACAGATTGCAGGAGTATCATGCATACAAGGTACAATAGGACAGTGCACTGGCAGAGCTGTCATTTATACTCAGGCAATTCATGTGAAAAGGTTTTTAATGTAATTATGGCTGCATGATGGGAATTAACAGATTTTGAAAGCAGAAAGCTTACTGAAGCTAGATGCATGGGACATTTCAATTTAGATGTCATTACAGAGTTCAATATTCTGAGATCCACAGTGCCAAGAGTATGCCAAGAATACTAAATTTCAGGCATTACCTCTCACCACGGACAACACAGTGGCCAAAGGCCTCCACTTAACAATCAAGAACAGCAACATTTGAGTAAAGTTGTCAGTGGTAACAGATAACCAATATTGTGTGAACTAATCCCTGAAATCAATGTGTGATGTATGACAAACCTGGTTTTTAGGACAGTGCAGGAAAATTTAGCATTAATGGGCTACAGCAGCAGACGACAGGTGTGAGAGTCTTTGTTAACAAAAATCATAGCCTGATCAGACGAGTCCAGATTTCAGTTGGTAAGAACTGATGGTAGGGTTCACATGTGGCACAGACCCAAGTTGTCAACAAGGCACTGTGCAAGCTAGGGGTGGTTCCATAATTGTGTGGGCTGTGACTACACGGAAAGGAATGGAATGAGTCCTCTAGTCCAGATGAAATGATCGCTGGCTGGAAATGGTTCTGTTTGGCTACTTGAAGACCATTTGCAGCCATTCAAGCTCTTCATGTCCCAAACAACAATGGAATTTTATGGATCACAATGTACAACGTCACCAGGCCACAGTTGTTAGTGACTGGTTTGAAGAACATTCTGGACGATTCAAGTGAATAATCTGGCCACCCAGATCACCAGACATGAATCCCACTGTACATTTATGGGACATAATTGTGAGATCAGTCCACGAACAAAATCCTGCACTGCCAACACTTTCATAATTATGGATGGCTATAGAAGCAACAAGGCTGAACATTTCTGCAGGGGACTTTCAATGACTTGTTGATTCAATGCCACATTGAGTTTCTGTATTATGCTAGACAAAAATATGTTCAATGTGATATTAGGAGTTATCCCATGACTTCTGTCACCTCAGTGTAAATGGGTCATTGCTAAACATCACAGAATGTTTATGCAGTTCCTCATCAAACCTCTGTGCAAATTTGTTCATTGTCAGCAAGACATTATCCCAAAACAACTTGCACACAGATTGTGCAGTATTGATCAATCCCCACAATGATTCTTTTGGTACTCGTAGTAGTGTTATCAATACTCTACTGCCTTTTAGTCCATCACATTTTTTCCTACTTCCTGAGTTCTGTACCTGATGGTTCTTAAAAAGTTCTTGAATCATTGGTCAGATACCCTTCCTCGACACTGCATGACAGACATAATCTATGCAAAGAAATGGTATGTTTGCCATCTGTATGTGAACTATGAATTTTTGTAGTTCAATTAATTACACGCTGTGTCATGCCACTGAGGTCCTAGCCCATGATCTGCATAAGCAAGAATGGAAACCTGCTTATGAAGATGCTCAGGAAGGTTGGCATCATTAATTCAATATCTGAATTTGATCAGGCTAACTTCCCTGTCCTGATAGGTAGAATAGAATAGAATATTTATTCACCTTTGAACATGTTTACATGTAATTGGTGTCATCATATGTTTTATAGTTATAGCATTACACTTATTTTACAATTATCCTTGCTTAATTGTGTTTCAAGGAGGCTTTTATATAAGTAACAACTTCAGAAAAGTACATTGTAACATATACTGATCACTTTTTGCAACCCAAATACAGTATGCCACAATGAATCAGCATATCATGTTAGACTCTTTCTATCTGAATATTCTGTATACAGTTATAATAATCATACATTTTATCTCTATATTGCCATATAAAATATGGCACAGTGAATCAACATACCACACTGGTAGCTTCATAAAATATTACAATTTATAATTTAGCATAGTCTCATCTTGAAACTCCAATCATCTATTACACATTCTTTCACTGTATATAAGCTTTTGTTTATTACCCACTTTGTTATTACATTGTTGAATTTATTCAGAGGCACTGAGTGGGCATTTTTGGGTAGTTTGTTAAAATATGTGACAGCAAGATATTTATAGCTATTGTGGATCTTTGCTATTCTGGCATGGTGCTTCTATTGTATGTCTCTGTCTTCTGTTATGATGGTGTACTGACATCCTAAGCTCACAATTATCCACGTTTTCTTTCATGTACACTAGGCAACTATAAATATATAAACTTGGTACTCTCATAATTTTCATTTCCTTGAAGTAGTGTCTACATGATTCTCTTGGTGAGAGTCCTACAATGCATCTGATGGCCTTTTTTGCCATTTAAATACAGTATTAGATCCAGGTGAGCTTCCCCGCAGCAAAATACTATACATCAGAAGGGAAGTGAAGAAAGCAATGTATGGATAGCACAGCAGAATTTCACTTACACAGCCTCTCAATTTATACAGTAAATAAATCACATATGTGAGTCTGGAGCATAACTAATTTGTATGTGTATACCAGGCTAAACTTTGAACAGTCGCAAGTTGTGCTACAGAAACTATAAGAAGAAGCACCAACATCCTTTTCTGAAGTTACAAGATAAAGTTCTCAAAAATAAAAGATGGTGTGGTGTTGATGGAATTTCAAACTGAATTCCACAAGTGCAACTCTGGCATAGGGTTTTTTTTTTTTTTTTTAATAGATTGTTGTTGTTGTTGTGGTTTTCAGTCCAAAGACTGGTTTGAGGCAGACCTCCAAGCTACTTTATCCAGCACACACCTCTTACTCTTAGAATAACAACTGCAACCTACATCCCCCGGAATCTGATTACTCTATTCATCTCTTGGTCTCCCTCTACGATTTTTACCCCCACACTTTCCTCCAGTACTATATTTCTGATCTCTTGATGCCTCAGAATGTGTCCTATCAACTGAACCCTTCTTTTACTCAGGTTGTGCCACAAATTTCTCTTCTCCCAGTTCTATTCAGTATCTCCCCATTACTTTCTTGATCTACCCATCTAATCTTCAGTATTCTTCTATAGCACCGCATTTCAAAAGTTTCTATTCTCTTCTTGTCTAAACTGTTTATCATCCATATTTCACTTCCATATATGGCTACACTTGACACTTCCTGACACTTAAATCTATACCCAATATTAACGAATTTCTCTTCTTCAGAAACACTTTTCTTGTCATTACCAGTCTACATTTTACATCCTTCCTACTTCAACTATTATAAGTTACTTTGCTTCTCAGATAGCAAAACTCATTTACTAGTTCAATGTCTCATTTCCTGATCTTATTCCCTCAGCATCACCTGATTTAATTTGACTACATTCCATTATCATCATTTTGCTTTTGTTGGTGTTAATCTTATATCCTCCTTTTGAGATAATATCTGTTGTGTTCAACTGTTCTTTCAAGTCCTTTGCTGTCTCTGAAAGAATTACAATGCCATCAGCAAACCTCGAAGTTTTTATTTCTCATGTCTCATTTCCTGGTATTATTCCCTCAACATCACCTGATTTAATTTGACTACATTCCATTATCCTCATTTTGCTTTTGTTGATGTTCATCTTATATCCTCCTTTCGAGATAATGTTGTTGTTGTTGTTGTTGTTGTGGTGGTCTTCAGTCCTGAGACTGGTTTGATGCAGCTCTCCATGCTACTCTATCCTGTGCAAGCTTTTTCTTCTCCCAGTACCTACTGCAACCTACATCCTTCTGAATCTGCTTAGTGTATTCATCTCTTGGTCTCCCTCTACGATTTTTACCCTCCACGCCGCCCTCCAATATTAAGCTAGTGATCCCTTGATGCCTCAGAACATGTCCCACCAACCGATCCCTTCTTCTAGTCAAGTTGTGCCACAAGCTTCTCTTCTCCCCAATCCCATTCAATACCCCCTCATCAGTTATGTGATCTACCCATCTAATCTTCAGCATTCTTCTGTAGCACCACATTTCGAAAGCTTCTATTCTCTTCTTGTCCAAACTACATGGCTACACTCAATACAAATACTTTCAGAAATGACTTCCTGACACTTAAATCTATACTCAGTATTAACAAATTTCTCTTCTTCAGAAACGCTTTCCTTGCCATTGCCAGTCTACATTTTATATCCTCTCTACTTCGACCATCATCAGTTATTTTTCTCCCCAAATAGCAAAACTCCTTCACTACTTTAAGTTTACTAATCTAATTCCCTCAGCATCACCCAACTTAATTCAACTACATTCCATTATTCTCGTTTTGCTTTTGTCGATGTTCATCTTATATCCTCCTTTCAAGACACTATCCATTCCGTTCAACTGCTCTTCCAAGTCCATTGCTGTCTCTGACAGAATTATAATGTCATCGGCGAACCTCAAAGTTTTTATTTCTTCTCCATGGATTCTAATACCTACTCCGAATTTTTCTTTTGTTTCCTTTACTGCTTGATCAATATACAGATTGAATAACATCAGGGAGAGGCTACAACCCTGTCTCACTCTCTTCCCAACCACTGCTTCCCTTTCATGCCCCTTGACTCTTATAACTGCCATCTGGTTTCTGTAAAAATTGTAAATAGCCTTTCACTCCCTGTATTTTATCCCTGCCACCTTCAGAATTCGAAAGAGAGTATTCCAGTCAACATTGTCAAAAGCTTTCTCTAAGTCTACAAATGCTAGAAACGTAGGTTTGCCTTTCCTTAATCTAGCTTCTAAGATAAGTCGTAGGGTCAGTATTGCCTCACGTGTTTTGATATTTCTACGGAATCCAAACTGATTAGATTAGAGATTAGATTACATTAGATTAGTACTTGTTCCATAGATCATGAATAATTCAACTAATGAGTAGGAGTTTCCATTAAGAAATTCTTTTAATTTCCTTTTAAATGCTATATGGCTATCTGTCAGACTTTTGATGCTATTAGGTAAGTGGCCAAAGACTTTTGTGGCAGCATAATTTACCCCCTTCTGAGCCAAAGTTAGATTTAACCTTGAGTAGTGAAGATCATCCTTTCTCCTAGTGTTGTAGCCATGTACACTTCTATTACTTTTGAATTCGTTCGGATTGTTAATAACAAATTTCATAAGTGAATATATATATTGTGAGGCTACAGTGAAGATTTCTAGCTCTTTAAGTAAGTGTCTGCAGTTTGATCTTGGATGAGCTCCAGCAATTAACCTGATTACACACTTTTGTGCAATGAACACTCTTTTACTCAATCATGAGTTACCCCAGAATATGATGTCATACGAAAGCAGAGAATGAAAATAGACGTGGTAAGCTAATTTACTCAGATGTATATCGCCAAAATTTGCAATGACCTTAATAGCATAAGTAGCTGAACTCAAATGTTTCAGTAGATCCTCAGTGTGTTTTTTCCAGTTCAACCCCTCATCAATGCATACACCTAGAAATTTTGAATATTCTACCTTAGCTACCGATTTCTGATCGAAGTCTATATTTACTGATGGGGTCATTCCATTTACTGTGTGGAACTGTATATACTGTGTTTTGTCAAAGTTTAATGAGAGCCCATTTGCAGAGAACCACTTAATGATTTTCTGAAAAACATCGTTTACAATTTCACCAGTTAATTCTTGTCTGTCGGTGTGATAGCTATACTTGTATCATCGGCAAAAAGTACCAGCTTTGCATCTTCGTGAATATAGAATGGCAAGTCATTAATATATATTAAGAACAGCAGAGGACCCAAGACCAAATCTTGCAGAACCCATTATTGATTGGTCCCCAGTTTGAGAAATCACCAGTTTTTTGCATATTATGTGAACTGCTTATTTCAACTTTCTACACTCTTCCAGTTAGGTATGATTTAAACAACTGGAGCACTGTCCCATTCATACCACAGTACTTGAGCTTATCTAGAAGTATTCCATGATTTACACAATCAAAAGCCTTTGATAGATCACAAAAAATCACAACGGGTGACTCCGGTTACTCAGAGCATTTAATATTTCATTAGTGAAAGTATATATAGCATTTTCCGTTGAAAAGCCCTTCTGGAAACCAAACTGACATTTTATTTTTACAAAGACGTGAAGCTACTCTACAATACATTACTTTTTCAAGAATTTTGGATAAGGCAGTCAGAAGAGAGATTGGGCGGTAGTTGTTGACATGAGACGTATCCCCTTTTTATGCAGTGGTATAACAATGGCATACTTCAGTCTATCTGGGAAAATACCCTGCTTCAGAGAGCTATTACATATGTGGCTAAGAATCCCACTTATTTCTTGGGAACAAGCTTTTATTATCCTGCTGGAAATGCCATCAATCCCATGTGAGCTTTTATTCTTGAGAGAGTTTATTATCTTCCTAATTTCAGACGGAGAGGTGGGTGGAATTTTTCAACTGTATCAAATGGTGTGGGTAAGGCCTCTTCCATTAACTGCCTTGCTTCTTCTAATGAACATTCAGATCCTATTTTCTCTACAACATTTAAAAAACGATTATTCAAAATGTTTTCAACTTCCGGCTTGTTGTTTATCAAGTTTCCATTCGCTTTGATGGTGATGCTGTCATCCTGTACTCTTGGTTGTCCTGTCTCCCTTTTAATAATATTCCAAATTGTTTTGATTTTGTTATCAGAGGTATTAATCTCAGACATGATGCACATGCTTCTGGACTTTTTAATAACCTTTCTTAATGTAGCACAGTAGTATTTATAATATTTGGCTGTTTCTTGGTCATTACTCTTTCTTGATGTTAGATACAGTTCCCTTTCGTGGTTACAAGATATTTTTATTCCTTTAGTAAGCCAAGGTTTTTTGCATAGTTTCTTGTAATTAGATTTAACTACTTTCTTGGGGAAACAGTTTTCAAATTCTCTTACAAGTGTATCATGAAATAAGTTATATTTTGAATTAGCATCGGGTTCCTTGTACACCTCATCCCAGTCAAACTGCTGAAGATTTTCTCTGAAATTTCTAATTGTTGAGTCATTAATTGAACGCACAATTTAGGAGGGTAGTTTTGAATTACTGAATGGAGCTATGTCATATACTGTAACTAGCTGAGCATCATGATCAGAAAGCCCACTCTCAACAGGACAAGAATTTATGTTTTTAAACCTATCTTGGTCTATAAAAGTGTTATCTATGAATGTGCTGCTGTCCTTTACTACCCGAGTAGGAAAATTAATGACCGATGTCAAATTGAAAGAACCGAGCAAGACTTCCAGGTCATTCTTCCTATTACACTCTTTCAATGAATAAACACTGAAGTTCGCACAAATAATAATTTGCTTTCCCCTATCTGACAGATAGCACAACAAGGCATCCAAGTTTTCCAGGAATAAATGAAAGTTTCCTGAAGGGGACCTATATACTGTTACAATTATAAAAGAGCTCATCTTCAGTTTAAGTTGACAGGCACATGCTTCTATATGTTGCTCTAGACAAAACTTTTTTGTATTTAAGCTTTCTACACAATGATAACTTTTGACATATGTGGCAACTCCTCCTCTCACCTTATTCTCTCTACTCATATGTGCAGCTAGTTTATAACCACTGATATTTACCTTTTCCATATCAGACACAATGTGATGCTCAGACAAGCATAGTATATCTATTACCTTATTAGATTCAATGCCATCTAAACAAACCAGGAGCTCATCTACTTTATTCTTCAATCCCGGAATATTTTGGTGAAAAATGGTAACATTATTTTTTACTTTACTTTTCTGAGAACCTACTTTTTTCTTTAATCCACCAATATCTTGGTTAAATATGGTAACATTATTATTTACTTTCCTGTTGTGAGAATTTTGTGAGTTTTGGACCTCTTTAGCACCTGCCTGCCTGAACTTCTCATTGGACACTGATATTAGCCTAAAAAAGAGGTACATCCATGAGTACTAGTGTCCCCCCCTTATGGATTTTGCTAACAACCTTGCCAGTTTAACCTTCCCTTTCCTATTGAGATGTAGGCCATGCCTTGTGAAATCCCCCCTATCAATAGCCTCAACAGGAACCAATCCAATGTCTGAGAGAGTGGCCGCCCTACGCAACTGATCCAACTCCATATTTACCCTCCTGACAGAGCACTTCAACTGGGGCTGATCACGCCACACGAAAGCAGGCACCAGCCCAACATTGGTATGGGTCATTGCTGAGGCTATAGCTGATGATCTTCCCCAAGGTTGGCTTCTACTAGTTTTTCCATTCATCTGTAAAGAATTCGCATCAGTATTTTGCACCCGTGACTTATTAAACTGATAGTTCGGCAATTTTCACATCTGTCAACACCTGCTTTCTTTGGGATTGGAATTATTATATTCTTCTAGAAGTCTGAGGGTATTTCGCCTGTCTCATACATCTTGCTCGCCAGATGGCAGAGTTTTGTCAGGACTGGCTCTCCCAAGGCTGTCAGTAGTTCTAATGGAATGTTGTCTACTCCCGGGGCCTTGTTTTGACTTAGGTCTTTCGGTGCTCTGTCAAACTCTTCACACAGTATCATATCTCCCTTTTCATCTTCATCTACATCCTCTTCCATTTCCATAATATTGTCCTCAGGTACATCACCCTTGTATAGACCCTCTATATACTCCTACCACCTTTCTGCTTTCCCTTCTTTGCTTAGAACTGTGTTTCAATCTGAACTCTTGATATTCACATAAGTGATTCGCTTTGCTCCAAAGGTCTCTTTAATTTTCCTGTAGGCAGTATCTATCTTACTCCTAGTGAGATAAGCCTCTATATCCTTACATTTGTCCTCTAGCCATCCCTGCTTAGCCACTTTGCACTTCCTGTTGATCTCATTTTTGAAACGTTTGTATTCCTTTTTGCCTGCTTCATTTACTGCATTTTTATATTTTCTCGTTTCATCAATTAAATTCAATATTTCTTCTGTTACCCAAGGATTTCTACTAGCCCTCATCTTTTTACTTACTTGATCCTCTGCTGCCTTCAATACTTCATCCCTCAGAGCTACCCATTCTTCTTCTACTGTATTTCTTTCCCCCATTCCTGTCAATTTTTCCCTTATGCTCTCCCTGAAACTCTGTACAACCTCTGGTTTAGTCAGTTTATCCAGGTCCCATCTCCTTAAATTGCCACCTTTTTGCAGTTTCTTCAGTTTTAATCTACAGTTCATAACCAATAGATTGTGGTCCGAGTCCACATCTGCCCCTGGAAATGTCTTACAATTTAAAACTTGGTTCCTAAATCTCTGTCTTACCATTATATAATCTATCTGAAACCTGTCAGTACATCCAGGCTTCTTCCATGTATACAACCTTCTTTCATGATTCTTAAACCAAGTGTTAGCTATGATTAAGTTGTGCTCTGTGCAAAATTCTTCCAGGCGGCTTGCTCTATCATTTCTTGCCTCCCAATCCATGTTGACCGACTACGTTTCCTTCTCTCCCTTTTCCTACTGCCAAATTCCAGTCACCCATGACTATTAAATTTGTCTCCCTTCACTATCTGAATAATTTCTTTAATTTCATCATACATTTCTTCAATTTCTATGTCATATGCAGAGCTAGTAGGCATATAAACTTGTACTACTGTAGTAAGTGTGGGCTTCGTGTCTATCTTGGCCACAGTAATGTGTTCACTATGCTGTTTGTAGTAGCTTAACCGCACTCCTCGTTTTTTTATTCATTATTAAACCGACTCCTGCTTTACCCCTATTTGATTTTGTATTTATAACCCTGTATTGGCCTGACCAAAAGTCTTGTTCCTCCTGCCACCAAACTTCTCTAATTCCCACTATATCTAACTTTAACCTAGCCATTTCCCTTTTTAAATTTTCTAACCTACCTGCCCAATTAAGGGATCTGACATTCCACGCTCTGATCCGTAGAATGCCAGTTTTCTTTCTCCTGATAACGACATCTTCTTGAGTAGTCCCCACCCAGAGATCCGAATGGGGGACTATTTTACCTCCGGAATATTTTACCCAAGAGGATGTCATCATCATTTAACCATACAGTAATGCTGCATGCCCTCGGGAAAAATTTCGGCTGTAGTTTCCCCTTGATTTCAGCCGTTCGCAGTACCAGCACAGCAAGGCCGTTTTGGTTAGTGTTACAAGGCCAGATCAGTCAATCATCCAGACTGTTGCCCCTGCAACTACTGAAAAGGCTGCTGCCCCTCTTCAGGAACCACATGTTTGTCTGGCCTCTCAACAGATACCCCTCTGTTGTGGTTGCACCTACGGTACGGCTATCTGTATCACTGAGGCATGCAAGCCTCCCCACCAATGGCAAGATCCATGGTTCATGGGCGGTGTCAGATAATATCTGTTCTATTCAACTGTTCTTTCAAGTCCTTTGCTGTCTCTGACAGAATTACAATGTCATCAGCAAACCTCGAAGTTTTTATTTCTTCTCCCTGGACTTTAATTCCTACTCCAAATTTTTCTATTGTTTCCTTTACTGCTTGTTCAATATACAGATTAGATAACACTGTGGATAAGCTACAATCCCGTCTCACTCCTTTCTCAACCAATACTTCCCTTTCAATCCTATCGACTCTTATAGCTGTCATCTGTTTCATTACAAACTGTAAACAGACTTTTGCTCCCTGTATTTCACCCCTGCCACCTTCAGAATTTGAGAGTATTCTAGTCAACATTATCAAAAGCTTTCTCTAAGTCTTCAAATGCTATAAATGTAGGTTTGCCTTTCCTTAACCTATCTTCTATGAGAGTTTTTCCATTCTTCTGCAAATGATCCATGTTAATATTTTGCAGTCATGACTTATTAAACTGACAGTTCCATAATTTTCACACCTGTCAGCAACTGCTTTCTTTGGAATTGGGATAATTATATTCTTCTTGAAGTCTGAGAGTATTTCGTCTGTCTCATTGAGAGTATTTCGCCTGTCTCATATATCTTGCTCACCAGATGAAAGAGTTTTGTATGGCTGGCTCTCCCAAGGTGATCAGGAGCTCTAATGGATTCTTGTCTACTCCTGGTGCCTTGTTTTGACTTACATCTTTCAGTGCTTTGTCAAATTCTTCATGCAGTATCACATCTCCCTTCTCATCTTCCTATATGTCCTCTTCCATTTCCGTAATATTGCCCTCAACTACATCTCCCTTGTGTAGACCCTCAATGTACTTCTTCCACCTTTCTGCTGTCCCTTCTTTGCTTAGGACTGGTTTTCCATCTGAGCTCTTGACATTCATACAGGTGTTCCTCTTTCCTCTAAAGGTCTCTTTAATTTTCCTGTAGGCAGTATCTATCTTACCACTAGTGATATATGCTTCTACCTCCTTCCGTTTGTCCTCTAGCCATTCCTGCTTAGCCATTTTGAACTTTCTGTTGATCCCATTTTTTTAGACATTTGTATTCCCTTTTGTCTACTTCATGTATTGCATTTTTATATTTTCTCCTTTCATTGATTAAATTCAATATCCCTTGTGTTACCCATCCTTTTACCTACTAGATTGTCTGCTGCTTTCACTATTTCATCACTCAAAGTTACTCATTTATCTTCTATTGTACCTCTTTCTCCTGATCTTGTCAATCGTTCCCTAATGCTCTCTATGAAACCCTCTAAAACCTCTGGTTCTTTCAGTTTATCCAGGTATCACCACCTTAAATTCCTGCCTTTTTGCAGTTTCTTCAGTTTCAGTATGCAGTTCATAACGAATAAATTGTGGTCAGAGACCACACTGCCCCTAGAAATGTCTTACAATTTAAAATCTGGTTCCTAAATTTCTGTATAACCATTATGCAGTCAATCTGAAACCTTCCAGTGTCACTAGGTCTCTTCCATGTATACAACCTTCTTTCATGATTTTTAAACCAAGTGTTAGCTATGATTAAATTATACTCTGTGCAAAATTCTACCAGGCAGATTCCTCTTTCATTCCTTTACCACAGTTCATATTTACCTACTACTTTTCGTTCTCTTCCTTTTCCTACTATCAAATTCCAGTTCCCCACGACTACTAAATTTTCAGCTCCCGTAACTATCAGAATTATTTCTTTTATCTCACATACATTTCCTCAATATCCTCCTCATCTGCAGAGCTCGTTGCCATATACTGTTACTGTGATGGGTGCCAGCTGCATGTTTATCTTGACTACAATAACGCGTTCACTGTGCTGTTCATAGTAGCGTATCTGCGTTTCTATTTTTTTATTTATCCACATTTCTATTTTTTTACTCATTATTAAACCTACTTCTGCATTACCTCTACTTTATTTTGTATTTATAGCCCTTTATTCCGTTGACCAGAGGTCCTGTTCCTCCTGCCACCAAGCTTCACTAATTCCAACCATATCTAACTGTACCCTATCAATTTCCATTTTTAAATCTTCTAACCCACCTGCCTGATTAGGGGATCTGTTATTCCATGCTCCGATCCCTAGAATGCCAGTTTTGTTCCTCCTGATAGCAACGTCCTCCTGAGTAGTCCCTGCCTGGAGATCTGAGTGGGGGACTATCATATCTCCGAAAAATTTTACCCAAGAGGATGCCACTATCATTTAACCATACAGTAGAGCTGCATGCCCTCTGGAAAAATTCGGCTGTATTTTTCCCTTGCTTTGAGCCATTCGCTGTACCAGCACAGCAAAGCTGTTTTGGTTGATGTTAGAAGGCCAGATCAGTCTTAATAAATATAACTGTTAAAGCTCTTTATAAGAAAGGTGACATGAGGTACTTGAACAATTACAGATCAATTTCCTTTCTGGTGTCTGTTTCAAAATATTCAAAAAAGAAATGTACTCAATACAATAGTTGGTCCAGAATAATTAACTTAGCACATCACAGTTTCAATTCCGGAAGATTTTCTCGACTGAGAATTCTAATTCATCAATTACTACAAGCCTTAACATCACCAGTTGGTATTTTTTGTGGTCTTCCCAAGGCATTTGAATGTGTAGATCATGTAACTCCATTAAAAAACATTTCTAAGTTTTATGGAACTGATGGATTTATGAACATCTGATTTGAATCATACTTAAATAATAGTATGAAAAATGTTATGCTGAATAATTCAAACAATGTTGTAAGCAGAGGAGATTTTAGTTGAGAGCACTTCTCTTGTCAGTGCTAAATCAGTCAGAAATGGTCATTAGTTGATCAAAAATTTTATACTGACATGTTTTGGGTGCAGCTCATCTTCAGAATGTCAAATAGCACTGGTAGTGAGGACGGATACATTTTTTGCCATACTTTGTATGTACGCAATTCTATTTGACATTCTGAAGATAGGCAGTACCTGAAAAGCATCAATATAAAATTTTTCAACTAGTGACCAGTTCATTTCTAGTGACCCATTTTGCATTGACATAAGAAGTACTCCCAATTTTACATCATGGTTGTATGCTTTCTGCACAATCTTATGTTGCAGCATGAGAGATTTTCAGTGACAGGGTTAATTTTGAGTCTATTTCTATTCCTTGTTTGCTTGAATGACCTTTCACTAACATTTTTCAAGAAAACTGGTACTTTTTGCAGGCTAATCTAGTCTCACAATAAACCTCATTAGAGAGGAAGCAACAGAAGAAACAATTGATTTTGTTTTTCAAAAAATTATTAAGACTTCCTCTGAAAACGGACTGTCTCTTTATTTTGAGACAATGGTTCAAATGGCTCTGAGCACTATGGATTTTGAGAAAACACGTTATCTTTAGTTCTGTACAACAAACAAACAGTCATTCCAATAACTGATGTAGCAATATGCAGGAGTCGGTAAACAGGGCAGAATGCTCCAAATTTCTGGGTGAACATATTTATGAAAATTGGAAGAAGCATGTTACTATGCTGCTCAGCCTGTTAAGTTAGATAACTTTGATTTTTGTGTAACTGCTAGTGTTGCGAGCCAATGTATCATCCTCCTACAATATTTTGGATACTTCTGCTTGATAACCTGTTATAGGGAATAATTCTCTGGGGTAACTTAGTACTAGAATGCAAGTACTGATTACAGAAAAGTGAGCAGCAGGAATAATATGTGGTGTTCACTCGCAGTCAGCTTCTGGATATCTCTTCAATGTTCAATTGTGTATGAATTCCTAGTTGACCAAACTGCTGAGGTCATCAGTCCCTAGACTTACACACTACTTACACTAACTTAAACTAACTTATGCTATATTCAATGTTTTATGAGTTTTGCCTGCATCTTTAGAATACACAGGGAGATTCAGCTGCTCCCACTGTTCGGTTTTATGCAACCCACAATGCTTTTAAAAACAATGTGAAAATTTTTTATATTCTCCCACTTGGTATGTGCAAACTATTACCCCAAGAGAAAAAAATTAACAGAACCTTTCTATAGGAAATTTAATCTGGTCAAATTTTGCACTGGGATACATTTAGCTGGAGCCTATACAGAACTATTACAAATGATTGAAGCGATTTCATAAATTCACTGTAGCTCCATTCATTGACATATGGTCACGACACACTACAGATACGTGGAAAAACTCGTAAAGTTTTATTCGGCTGAAGCCGCACTTCAGGTTTCTGCCGCCAGAGCGATCGAGAGCGCAGTGAGACAAAATGGCGACAGGAGCTGAGAAAGCGTATGTCGTGCTTGAAATGCACTCACATCAGTCAGTCATAACAGTGCAACGACACTTCAGGACGAAGTTCAACAAAGATCCACCAACTGCTAACTCCATTCGGCGATGGTATGCGCAGTTTAAAGCTTCTGGATGCCTCTGTAAAGGGAAATCAACGGGTCGGCCTGCAGTGAGCGAAGAAACGGTTGAACGCGTGCGGGCAAGTTTCACGCGTAGCCCGCGGAAGTCGACGAATAAAGCAAGCAGGGAGCTAAACGTACCACAGCCGACGGTTTGGAAAATCTTACGGAAAAGGCTAAAGCAGAAGCCTTACCATTTACAATTGCTACAAGCCCTGACACCTGATGACAAAGTCAAATGCTTTGAATTTTCGGCGCGGTGGAGATCATGATCAGCAATTCATGTCATGGCCTCCACGCTCTCCCGACTTAACCCCATGCTATTTCTTTCTGTGGGGTTATGTGAAAGATTCAGTGTTTAAACCTCTTCTACCAAGAAACGTGCCAGAAATGCGAGCTCGCATCAACGATGCTTTCAAACTCATTGATGGGGACATGCTGCGCCGAGTGTGGGAGGAACTTGATTATCGGCTTGATGTCTGCCAAATCACTAAAGGGGCGCATATCGAACATTTGTGAATGCCTAAAAAAACTTTTTGAGTTTTTGTATGAGTGTGCAAAGCATTGTGAAAATATCTCAAATAATAAAGTTATTGTAGAGCTGCGAAATCGCTTCAATCATTTGTAATAACCTTGTATTTTTCGAGTTACTCAAGGAGAATGTACTTGAAGATCACTTTTGTACGTTTTTCTTAAATAATTCTAAAGCTATGGCCTCTAGCAAAAGCATATCCCAGTACAAATCTTAACTACATTAAATTTCGTACTAAAAGATCCTGTCCATTTTTTGTGTACAATTAATATTTTGGCCACAGTGAGAGAGAAAATACAAAAACCTTGCATGTGGTATTTTAAGGAATTGCGAATTGCACAAAAGTCAGTGGTAGAGACAGCTGAATCATCAGCTACAATACTAATGTGCATGAATAAAACAGCAATGGGTTCCTCTAAGATCCTCCAGTTAGACAACATCCTTGGTGCCAACAACACACCTTTGGTGACCACTTTAAAAAATGTACCCGTCAGAAAATTTTACACCAATTAAGTCTCATGACTGCTCTAATACCTGATGGTAGATAAACCTCACCTGTTGAGTGTCAAAGAGGTTGCCCAACTTTCAGTAATTAGAGCAACCATGAGACTAAATTTATGTCAGAGTTTCGGACAGGTAAATTTTTAAAATGCTCAACAAATGTGCAGGGCTGGCCCTTTGTGTCTTGCTGAACTGGGAGGGAGGGGAGTGTCTTAGGGGACCCTTTGTCATTTTATTCACACACAATAATGTAGTAATGACCCCTCATCCTTGATCAACTGTAGGGCATGAAACAGAAGCACATAAAAAATATAAAACCAATTGCTGCTTCAGATCATGTTCAAATTTTGTCAAACGGTTCTGAACAGTCCCTGATGGTTCCATCCTGTATGAAATCTAAAAACTAAACTGGACAGGCCTGGGAAGGCCCAATGGTACCAACTAATAGCTGTGTTATCCTCAGCTGATAGGCATTACTCGTTGTGGATATGGTAGAGCATGTGGTCAACACACTGCTCCTTCAGCCCTGTCAGTATTCGTGACCGGAGCTACCACTTCCTAGTCAAGTAGCTTTCCAACTGGCCTCACAAGGGCTGAATGCACCCAGCCTTGCAACAGCACTTGTAATACCCAGATGGTCACCCATCCAAATGCCAACCAAACTTGATACCACTTAACTTCGGTGAACTGACAGGAACTAGTGTTACCACAGCGGTAAGGCCACTGGCTCCAACCTGTATACCAGACCAGAAATTGCAGTCGCACTACACTCCAAAGAGGTCAAACCATGTACAACGGCCGGCCGGAATGGTCGAGCGGTTCTAGGTGCTACAGTCTGGAACCGCGTGACTGTTAGGGTCGCAGGTTCGAGTCCTGCCTCGGGCATGAATGT
This sequence comes from Schistocerca piceifrons, assembly GCF_021461385.2. Lineage (NCBI taxonomy): Eukaryota > Metazoa > Arthropoda > Insecta > Orthoptera > Acrididae > Schistocerca > Schistocerca piceifrons. Next base: position 426,345,852 of record NC_060143.1, on the reverse strand, counting down.
GTGTGATGTCCTTAGGTTAGTTAGGTTTAAGTAGTTCTAAGTTCTAGGGGACTGATGACCTCAGCAGTTAAGTCCCATAGTGCTCAGAGCCATTTTAACCATGTACAATGAGGCTGCACCACACAATATTCTTAAGAGTAGAATAGAAACGTCCAGAGGATGGCAGCAGTGTTGAATGTTGTCAAGAACACTGTCCTCTGTCACTGCATTGCAAACTGTCATTTTCATCAGCTAAGTGTGTATGAATCAATGCCCCAAGGGAAGAGGTGGTTTCCTTTGCGCCCTTTATGTCATCCCCTGAAGCCTTTTCGTGTCAAATCTGAGCAGCAATGTGTCTTAAATATTTGCCTTGGCCAACCGTAAGAAAACTGTGTGATTTCAATGCTGGGTGTCTGGGTTCTGATCTCTGCAGAGGTAGCAGAAGCAGGGGTGAAATGTCAGTTAGAGAGGACTTTATAACTGCCCATCATGTGACACATCCACAGTAGCATTGGGGTGCTGTTTGAAGTGGCACTGAACCCGAGAGTGACATTGCATGGCACCACCCTTTTCCACTATTACAGAGAAATGTTGTAGACATTCTGAGCCAAATTTTGAAGTTAGGCGTGAGACAGAGAAAATTATGTAGTTTCAAACATGTGATCCTTTAATTTTGTAGTGTAGCGTACATGGCAACATAACAATCATAAGGATTATAAAACTTAACATAATTTGGGTTTGAAAAATTGGTACAGTGTGACTCTGCTACATTCTGAAATGATAAGCCTGTAATTGTCATAGCATGGAATCCAAAAGGGCACAGATATTTTCTTGGGGAATCTCTCGAGTGGACTGCATGCAAATTCACAAAATATCAACAGTGGTCACTGGAAAATTATTATGTCTGTATTGTTAGAATATAGGATATGGAGTTGCCCCAAGTTGAGGGATGTGTACTAAATGGCACCCAAACTACCACTCTTGATGACTGTTATTCTGCTCTATAATACAGGCTGCCAGATTTCAGGCACCAAGATTGTGTCCAATCATATATGTATCCATTGTCAAAAGGCTCTCCAAAAACATGCTTTGCCATACAACACTTGATTAACATCTTTCCTACTGCCCACTACAGTGTAATGCATTTGTGGTTTATGAAACATGCAACCTAATCAGCCCAGTCAGCTGCAAATGATGTTGGACTGCTAATGAAGACGGATTCACTCCCATTGTAATGCTCCAACATGAAGACATTACTCTTGGTTAGCAGCCCTATTCTGTACTTTTTAATCACTGTGCCGATCAGGTCGGTCGGTGAGCACACCAAATGGTCGAGTTAGCGCAAATGAGCCTCTGTGCAGTTCTGTCAGCTGCTCAGTAACTTGGCTCCTGAAGTACTTAGCTGGCCCCTTGGTTAGGATAGCCTTATTTATAAAATATTTCTAGCTCATATGATTTTTTATGACCTGGAATTCTCCCTTTATAGCCATAAATTAGGGAGCAAACATAGTGTAAGGCATTTATTTAAATTACGTGAAAGAAGTAACTTATAAAAATGAATGACAGTATTTACATGGCAATAAATGTAATATTAAGTAAATGTGGCTGTCCTGAGCATACAATTATACAGAAAAGCATGTTATTGAATACAGTTAAAGATAACCAAATAACACTGTTTCTTAATGCTTTTGACCCTAAACCACTGGATATGTCTCGTATTAATCATATAACACTTCAGGCTACATGTTCAGAAAACTGCCCTAAGTTTATGCAGAAACAAATGCAAAAATGTTAAAAATGATTATTGATTCTTTTCACTATTCAGTGAACATCTACTTCCCTGACAGGAAAAATCTTTGGCTACTTATAAAAGATCTGACAGTAGTTTGTACCATCCTGAAATGAAACAACAAATCTACTGCTTCTAAATGGACACTGTATCATAGCAGTTTCAGGTGGGGAGTATTTTGAACTTGTCAAACACAAACAATTCCGCTGTAGTCCCTACCAAATGCTTTGTGCACTCCAATTTACTTTGTGATGTGTATTGCTTGTTTTCTTTTCATATTGTGAAATGAGTGGAGAGACTAATGCTGGTGCATAAAGGGATTCGAATGCATCTCTCACCACAACAAAAGTAATCACTGAGTAATCACTGATCCCTATGACTATTATATCAGTTCTGCTTTCATGGAAGCACAGAAAGCAGCCATTCAAGAGAGAGGTGGGGCTTCTTCCCCCACATTGCTGCTGTCCTCTTGGGCAGTCAAAGTTTTCATTTGTTCACAGCCGCAGTTGACTGACATGATGTACTGTCTGCATAATACCAGTCACTGTTTAATTTATTTCCACGATGTATTTCAATGGTTCAAACCTTCACCATTCATGACCAGTGTGTTGCGTTATGACTTTGGCGTAAACTGTTCTATTGCCTCCAGTGGTTTCAGGCTTCTTTCTCTGCTGTAATACATCACGTATAAACTGTCACTCTTTGCAAACAAAAATTACGTCTAGAAACTGGTAGGTGCAAAAGTTCGCAATTAAAACATCATCTTCCTCCTTCTTGTTTATGGGAACTTTCCCATCATATGCTTCTGTCTGAAGAAGCCCTATGTTCTTGGTGGTACAATATGTCCTGTGTTAAGCTGATGTAAATGTATGGACTTCTCATTCCTCCAATATCCTTGCCCTTTCTTTCCTGAACTGTGCTCATTGCACAGAAACTGCTTGGCAGCAAACAATGCTTTTTTTTTACGTAAGCACTTCTTATTACAGTGCAATGAAAGCCTTTGTGGGACACAAAACACAGAAAATACAAAATCATACTAAAAGCTAATGAAGTTCACCTTTCATCTGTTTCCTTGCTGTTTCATTTTAATTGAAACTTCATACTCTGAGCTGCTCATCTTAATATTATCTGTGGAATAGTTATTCAAAGTTTACAACATTCGTTCATTCATTCAGCAATATTCCTGACCAGCCACGTGTTTATTTCCTGAACTTGGAGTTATCACCTATTAGAAACAACTGTGGGTTTAAATCCGGTCTCTAGAAATGGCAAGATAATTATGGTGTCTTATTTTATTTCAATTTGATGTATCTATGTCTCAACTATATAAAACCAACAAAATCTGCATTTTCAGTTTTTGAGAAGTTAACCACTTCTAGTAGAAACCAATTCAACTTGTCCATATTGCAATGAAATTCCCTGAGGCGTGTGATTGGTAGAGGCAATTCTTACAATGCAAAAATGGAAGCATGCTTCTGAAATGGAAACAATTTTGTGAAATAAATATAAAAATGACTGAAGGAGGAAAGTGCAATATTAGACTACAAATCACAATTCACAGGTGATATTTTAGAGGCATTAAAATTTTATAACAATCAAGTGTGTAGTCCAACAACACTGGTAGAGACTCAGCAGCTTTCTTGCTGCGTAGTAGTAATTCCCCCCAACACTAACAGATCATGTCCTAAGGAAGACAGCTGCAACACAGTTGAAACATTTGTTATTTCAATAGTTCAAGTATTTTATGTTATGAAGCAGAATCACAGCCAGAAAAATGTTAATGAAACTATGTACTGATGTATATAATCTTCCAATTTGTTCACAAATAACCATATCCAGATCTATTCTTGGGTTCTTCGGACAGACACTAGTTTACAAACCAATATCAAAAATCATTCAACTAATTTTCAGACTCACAACTTGTACTAGTAAAGAACGTTCACTGAAAAAGGAAGGTCATAAATATCTGCACTTTGGCTCTCCCACAAAAGAGGAGACATACAATTTTGCCCAGAAAATTTTTTTCTCTGGTATTTTTTGGCTTCTGTTAGCCGTAAGTTTTAATTATGTAAGAAATATGAAAATAGCCCAAGATATAATACGAAGGTACAAAAGGTTTTTTTATTGGGATTATAGCTTTATAATACCTTCAGAGGGGAGAAGCATACGCTAGAAATGTTGAAACAGCTAAAAAAAGTCTTCATCCACAGTTTGAATGCAACCAGACAGAAAAAAATATAAATATAAAATTCTGCCATGATTTGCTTACTTTGCTAGTATCATATGATGTCAGATTCTGTACATTCTGAACAAATTCATCAAGGCAAGCTAAAGTTTCCGGAGTCCAAAAATTTGTAATACAAATAATCTGTGACCTGAATTCGAAACTTCATATGGAAGTCTCTCCAAACAAGTGGCTATGGCTCTGTACACAGGACCAATACTCAGAAGACACAAAAAAATCTTTATAAAGACTTACTGTCACTCACTTTGGCCCAGAAAGGTGTCTATTATTCATGAGCAGGAAATTTTAATAGCCTACCAGAAACAATGAAAGGTTTAGCTGTTAGAAGGAATCTAGGGGATTCATTGCTAGCCTGTAGTAAACATCTTACAAGTATTGCAATTGAAATAGCTAACAATTCCTGCAATACTCTTAAGCACATTTTTCAATGAGATTTTCACTTACCTGCTTCCTTCTATCAAAATAAATCTAATGATGCTGCACAGAATCACACATGCCTGATTATAAAGAACTTCATTACATGTGTCTGATTATAAAGAACTTCCATTGATGCTACAATGCATGAAAACTGTAGCTCAATGATATATAGTAAAGAGATAGCAATGAGAATGCTCCAAGTGTGCAGGTCGGCAGAGCACAGTCAACTGAGGCAGTGACCCACTGGAACAAAGGGAACGACTTACTCAGTGCTCAGGATGACAGCATATTTCTGCACAGAGACAACCAGTAGGTTCTTTTGTATTAGGTGTGGTCCAGGGTGGACCTTAGGTGGCTTATTGCCTTATCATTTGTTCATGGGCAGTTCCTGAGAAAGCCCCAAATTTTATGGTTTTTGGGTATGCAAAAATGATAATTGTGGAGCTGGCCACTTCTATAACTTCTATTCATGGCAGATTAACAATATTTTTATCTAATGGGTTTAAGAATAAATTTTCAATAACTTCAATTTTTTTCATTGTCAGTGTCCATTACCAAGATCCAAAGGTTCTAAGTCATTATACTTATGCAGAAAACTGCAAAGACCCATATTTATCCATTTTGGCACTATAGGCTGCATTTATCGAGATAACTAACCAATGAAGTTGCTCAATTTTTGATTGTACTTTCTTTATCTCTTGATCTAGAAATGTCATTTTTCTGTTTTCAAAATTTTTTATCAGATGCGCCTGGAAAGATCATGATTTTTGGATACCAAAAGACAAACTGTGGGGATGGCCACTTCTATAATACCTACTCATAGCAAATTTTTAACATATGTTCTCAAGATGAAGTTTTCAGGGAATTTTGAACCTATTTTCGATAACATTATATGTTAAATCTAGAGTTTGAAACTTATCATACCTTGGCATGTAATATCAGGTCTGAGAAGTAAACGTAGTTTTAACTGGCATTGTGAACACATGGCAAGGGCTAAAGGGTCATTGTAAGGATTCTGAGATCATGAAACTATATATTTATTCAGCATCTTCTCATCAATAAAACTGTATGATGCACTGTCTGTGTACAATGGGCACTTCAGACCTACGCAAATATGCCCAAAGCAGTACTGCGGTGATAAAAATGGGCTAAAAGGAGTTTTCACATGCCTGAAAATAACTTACAATGACAGCCAAAAATTACATAAAACTGGAAATACAGTAAAATATTTCTAATACTTTTTTTTTTTACTCTTTAAAGATACAAATCATAAGCCAGGCATTTTCAGTGAATCACAATCAATAAGCAACACATCCAGAAAACATGTAAAGCAAATCATTTTTTGCAGTAACCTTACATCATTCACACTTGTTTGTTGTTTATATGCATCAAACTATACAAATTATATGAATATAATAGAGGGAACATTCCACGTGGGAAAAATATATCTAAAAACAAAGATGATGTAACTTACCACACGAAAGCATTGGCACGTTGATAGACACACAAACAAACACAAACACACACACAAAATTCAAGCTTTCGCAACCAACAGTTGCTTCATCAGGAAAGAGGGAAGGAGAGGGAAAGACAGAAGGATATGGGTTTTAAGGGAGAGGGTAAGGAGTCATCCCAATCCCGGGAGCGGAAAGACTCACCTTAGGGGGAAAAAAGGACAGGTATACACTCGCGCACACACACACATATCCATCCGCACATATACGGACACAAGCAGGCAAAATGTACCAATATATATTTACATAAATTTGGAATCATCTTATTCCTCCATAATTTGTGTGATGTCCCCGTTTCTTCTCCATCATCGTTCTAACAATATTGTCATCACCAATTCTGTAGCTATTGCTGCCATTGTCAAAATTTGTTCGCCGATTAACTTCACTAACCCTGTCAGAATCACAGGTTTAGTTATCCTGTGATTATTTTCCGGTTAGGCGTTATTACGTGTTCGAACGACACGTTTTCCGGAATAAAATAGAACTTACGCGTCTGCTAGCTGGGGACTGTATAACTGGCCCTTAGTAGTGTAGTGGTCTGGCCAAAATTTTCTGTCAAAATTTCATTCTCTTGGATACACTGAGAAGATAATACGTAATCTTTCTCACCTGTTATTCCTGTTAGTCGTTTATTTCCATTCTGGTAGTCTGAATGTATGGATTTCACTAGTAATTGTAACAATGCTGATTATTCGCAAACACAATCAACCACATAATCAGACAGCGGTTGGTATTCATCCATTCGGCTTTACTCCCTCAGCTCGTATTGCGGAAAGTTTATTTCTAGATGCGACGAGGATTCTCCTGACAGTGACATCACCTACACTATGCATGCATTCAAAAGTCAACTTATGATTCATTCAGAAATCAACCTAAAATGTGTTCAAAAATGTTCAAAAACCAACAGGGAACCGTTTCAAAATCATATGAATAATCGATAGACACGCTTTGTGAAACAAATTTTTTTTCCTAAAGAATATGAATTTGGTGCCCCCTTTTTCCGGTAGCATCTAGCTGCTTGCTGCGACTGCTTGCACAGCCAACAGCCACATTCCTGAAGCCAGAAGTGGGAGAATCTACTACTCAAATGTGACTTCACGCTCATTGGAGGCAATTTGTTGTTATGAAGCACTGCATAGTCTTCCTAAAGCCTTTGACACATTTTCAATTGGCAGACGCTTGCATGAGCACTGTGTGTCATTCTTGTACAGGGTTATTACAAATGACTGAAGCGATTTCGCAGCTTTACAATAACTTTACTATTTGAGATATTTTCACAATGCTTTGCACACACATACAAAAACTCAAAAAGTTTTTTTAGGCATTCACAAATGTTCGATATGCGCCCCTTTAGTGATTCGGCAGACATCAAGCCGATAATCAAGTTCCTCCCACACTCGGCACAGCATGTCCCCATCAATGAGTTCGAAAGCATCGTTGATGCGAGCTCGCAGTTCTGGCACGTTTCTTGGTAGAGGAGGTTTAAACATTGAATCTTTCACATAACCCCACAGAAAGAAATCGCATGGGGTTAAGTTGGGAGAGTGTGGAGGCCATGACATGAATTGCTGATCATGATCTCCACCATGACCGATCCATCGGTTTTCCAATCTCCTGTTTAAGAAATGCCGAACATCATGATGGAAGTGCGGTGGAGCACCATCCTGTTGAAAGATGAAGTCGGCGCTGTCGGTCTCCAGTTGTGGCATGAGCCAATTTTCTAGCATGTCCAGATACACGTGTCCTGTAACGTTTTTTTCGCAGAAGAAAAAGGGGCCATAAACTTCAAACCGTGAGATTGCACAAAACACGTTAACTTTTGGTGAATTGCGAATTTGCTGCACGAATGCGTGAGGATTCTCTACCGCTCAGATTCGCACATTGTGTCTGTTCACTTCACCATTAAGAAAAAATGTTGCTTCATCACTGAAAACAAGTTTCGCACTGAACGCATCCTCTTCCATGAGCTGTTGCAACTGCGCCGAAAATTCAAAGCGTTTGACTTTGTCATCGGGTGTCAGGGCTTGTAGCAACTGTAAATGGTAAGGCTTCTGCTTTAGCCTTGTCCGTAAGATTTTCCAAACCGTCGGCTGTGGTACGTTTAGCTCCCTGCTTGCTTTATTCGTCGACTTCCGCGGGCTACGCGTGAAACTTGCCCGCACGCGTTCAACCGTTTCTTCGCTCACTGCAGGCCGACCCATTGATTTGCCCTTACAGAGGCATCCAGAAGCTTTAAACTACGCATACCATCGCCAAATGGAGTTAGCAGTTGGTGGATCTTTGTTGAACTTCATCCTGAAGTGTCGTTGCACTGTTATGACTGACTGATGTGAGTGCATTTCAAGCACGACATACGCTTTCTCGTCTCCTGTCGCCATTTTGTCTCACTGCGCTCTCGAGCGCTCTGGCGGCAGAAACCTGACGTGCGGCTTCAGCCGAACAAAACTTTATGAGTTTTTCTACGTATATGTTGTGTGTCGTGACCAGTGTCAATGAATGGAGCTACAGTGAATTTATGAAATAGCTTCAATCATTTGTAATAGCCCTGTATATGGCGCATTTCCTTTGCAATTTAAGTTATTTTTGTTTTCTCGTCTTGTTTATGCTTTATTGTTGAGGTATTATTCTGCAGTAGCGGGATACAGTAATATCCTTTGTTAGAGTATCGGTTCTTACCAGTCAAAATTACAAAAATTTAACTCAAAACTCAAACAATGAAAAATTCCCGGAATTCTTAAAATATCACAGGTTTTTCCCGGTTTTCTCCCGGATGAAAAAAATCACGGGTTTTTCTCGGATCTCCCGGTTGTCCCGGGTCGTATACACCCTGTATTAGATAGTGGCGCTCCCCCTCCCTCGAGCGTTTGAGGTAGGACACCAAAAATTTTAAAAATCAACTTTTCAAAAAATATCTTCATTTTGTAGCTCACATCTTTCTGAATAGTCTACTACATAAAACATATATGTTTGAGAAAATGTAAGACACATGATTTGGTCTGTGTGCTGAAGTGCAGTGCCACGCCTCTTCACACAGCATTCTTTCATCGCATGCCTCTGTATTTCACTCTGTGGAATTCAAATGTGTAATTGTAATGGGTGCCATCAAACTATATTCAGGCCAGTGGAAATTAAAATCTCCTGTGGTGCCTCTCCTGCTCCCAGTCGGCTGGTTTGACAGCCTGCCCCTTTAAAAAAATCTTGTAATTAACAGCGAATGGGATTATTTGTAATCAAAAGAACAAGAGCTCTTCAGAAAATCTGCACTTTTTACTGCCTATTATCTAACAACTTGCTGTTTTGTGTGACATAAAATTAAATATAGGATACATAAAATGAGTAAAGACAAGAGACAAACAAGACAGTATACATTTCTTCAATCCTTAAGTCGTAGCTTTTTTTTTCTCTCTAATCTTGCCACAGCTTTATGTGGCATACTTTCCTTTCTGGGAAACAATCTATTACCTCATCAAAGTTCGTGAACATTTTGCTAAATGAAAAAACGAAATGTCGTTGTCTAATACTAGAAAAGCTGTTAATATAAATAGTACCCAAGACTGGTGTGGCTTTCCAATCTGATTACGTGTATTTTGTCACTGTCTGTTAGATAAAATGAAATAGGCCCAATATTGCAGCAATTGTTAGACACACCAAATAAACAAGGCTGTTTTGCCACAAATCGTCATTTTTATAACACGACAGAATATAATTCACGAAGCACCAATATCATATGCCTATTAAGCCTACTAAAAGCAAAAAGTTTTGTGTTAGGAAATAGTTTCACGTTTCATTCATACTCACTAGCTTCTGAAGCATGAGATCGAAGAGTAGTAGTACAAAATTTTTATATAAATTTGGAATCGTCATATTCTTCCGTAATTTGTGAGAGTCCCTGTTTCTTCTCCTTCCTCTGTCTAAAAAACACTCTTGTCATCACTAATTCTGTAACTATTCCTGCCAGTGTCAAAACTTATTCTCGTTAACTTCACTAACCCTGCCACAATCACCGGTTTAGTATCCTGCATTTATTCTCCGGTTAGGCGTTATTACCTGTTCATACAACGCATTTTCCATGCTAATCCCAGAATAGAACTTTAGCGGCTGCTAGTCGGGGTCTGTATAACTGGTCCTTAGTAGTGTAGCAGTCTGGCCAAAAATTTTCTGTCAAAATTTCAATCTCTTGGATACACAGATAAGACAATTTGTATTCCTGTTAGTCGTTTATTTCCACTCTGGTAGTCTGAATCTATGGATTTCTCTATTATTTATAAAAACGCTGATTATTTGCAAACCCGCTCAACCACATAAACAACGATTCGCATTCACCCGTTTGGCTTTATTCCGCTCAGCTCGTATAGACCCGTCCGCTTTTGTCTGCAGGTAAGTTTACTTCTAGATGTGACGGGGATTCCCCTGCCAGAGACATCACTTACACTATGCACGCATTGAAAAATCAACTTATGATACATTCAGAAATCAACTTACAATTCGTTCAAAAACCAACAGTGATGCATTCAAAATCATACGAGTAGTCGATAGACCAACGTACGCTGGATACTAGGTGCTTCGTGATACAAGGTCTTTTTCCTCAATAATATGAATTTGACACCCCCCCTGCCTAAACGCCCAGGGCAGACACCCCGGTTTGCCCCTGCCCCCTACCGTAGTTCCAGGCCTGTTGCGCATATGTGAATCTGACGGCTTAGGCGCGCCAGTGAAATTTTTCTGGATAGCATCTGGCTGCTTGCTGCTTTTACTTATACAGCTAACTGCCACACTTCTGTAGCCAGAAGCAGAAGAAGGTACTTCCACAGTCTGTTAGACTGTGGTACTACTCATACGCGACTAAACTGCACATGCGCATAAGCTCGCTCACAACTACTCAAACGAATCTAATGTAAACAGTTGTGACGTCACGCTCATTGGAGGCAATTTGTTGTTATGAAGCATTGCATAGTCTTCCTAAAGCCTTTTGACACATTTAGCTGTTGGCAGACGCTTATATGAGCACTGTGTTTTGTTGTTGTATATGATGCATTTCCTTTGCAACTTAAGTTTTATTTTCGTTTTTTTTCTCTCTCGTTCTTGTTTTATTGCTGCAGTATTATTCTGCAGTAGCAAGATGCAGTAACATTCTTTGTTAGAGTACTGGTTCTTACCAGTCAGTTACAAAAATTTAACTGAAAACTAAAACAATGAAAAATTCCCGGAATTCTAAAAAAATTCCCGGGGTTTTCCCGGACCTCCCGGTTGTCCCGGGTCGTGTACACCCTGTAACAGGAGGTAAATAGATTTTATTACAAAATATGCAGGATCAAATAGATGCTTTTCACTGAAGACTGTGAAGCATGTTAAACGTTTAGCAGGCTAAATGTTTAGCATCTCTTCTACTAAAGTAATCCTTCTTATACTCAATATTCTCATTGGAAATACTATTCCTCTTGGCGTTACCAGATAGACTCAATGGAGTACATCAAAAAAGGTCAAATAAAGGTAACATGTTTTGTATTACGATGAAATATAGGATAGAGAATCACATGTACCATATATGAAATGTTTTTTTTTTTTTCTTTTTTTTTTTTTTTTTTGTTGAGATCTGTTCAAGAAATTTCAGACATCAATTTCCTCTTCCAAATGCAAAAATATTGTATTGATTCGCATCTACATAGAGAGAAATGGCCATCATAATACAATAAGATAAGTCAGATCTCGTATAGAAAGATTTGGGTGCTCATATCTTCCCTTGTGCTATTTCAGAGTGGAGCAGTCATGAAGTACTCTGAAAAATGTTCTACGAATCCTCTGCCAAATACTAATGTATGACCTGCAGATCAGTTACATGAATGTGGCTGTAGATATGTAATTCTTCATCTACAGATTATTGTTTGCAGTTCTTAGAATCTAAAATTCTTGGTCTCATAACTGTGCTATCAGCCTGACCGGAACATCACTTGACTTTGCCACATAACAACATAAATTCCGAATACAAAGAAATTGCATAAATATACTATAAACTTAAAATCAGACAAAACATCATTACATTAGTTGGTACTTCATTTACTGAGGTTACATTTGGTCTGGAATGCAGTACTAATACAGGGTATCCCATGAGGAATGGTCAGTATTCAGGGATACAGCAGGAATGATCATCTGAAGCAAAGTACTTTGAGAGCTATGAGCAGCTCTTCAGGTACGCATTTCTGAGCCCATGTTTACTAGACTTTCTGCTCTGAATGATTGTTCCTTTCATATCCCTGAATACTGATGATTCGTCCTGGAACAGCAGAGCAGCCAAATTCATTTCATTTGACATTATTTATTTCCTAGTAATTCATTATGAAGAAACATAATACTTACTTGTAAAATTCTGCAAAATCCCTTTTCCTTGCAGAAGCTACAAATATCTTGTATGACAGAGCTGCACCTATGGCCAGTGCCAGACCAAAGCTAAAGCCACGTTTGGCATGCTTTAATCCAAGTCCTCTCATCTCTGGTTTGGGTAAATCTCCACAGTCAGTCATCTACACGCACAGAACCCGAGGTTTAACTTAGATGAAACTAGTATTCACAAAGATTTATTACAATAATCAGATGTATGTGCAGCACAAAATTCAAATGTTGTGTCATTTTAGGGGGATCTTCTTTGTTGTAACACTGTAATTTACAATTCGTCAAGCCTAATTCTACTTTCATTGTTTTTATTGTTCTACAATATAACTCTCCAAAAGGCAAAATGTGGACACATTTACATCCATGTGTAGATAAGAGGACCACGCACAGAACCCGAGGTTTAACTTAGATGAAACTAGTATTCACAAAGATTTATTACAATAATCAGATGTATGTGCAGCACAAAATTCAAATGTTGTGTCATTTTAGGGGGATCTTCTTTGTTGTAACACTGTAATTTACAATTCGTCAAGCCTAATTCTACTTTCATTGTTTTTATTGTTCCACAATATAACTCTCCAAAAGGCAAAATGTGGACACATTTACATCCATGTGTAGATAAGAGGAGAGGACCATGGCAATCATGATCACACCCACAAAAAAAAAAAAAAAAAAAAAAATAATAATAATAATAATAATAATAATAATAATAATAATAATTAACATTTTACTAGAACCAGTGTCCACCCATTTCAAGTTCAGGTAGCCAACTGCCATAGTCTCCAGAACAGTGTTCACAATTATGGTGCAATTATGAGTATTTATTATAATGGTGAATGCATACTTCCATCTTATGTTGTATAAAATTATAACACTGTTGAAATTGTGAGGCTTGATACTGTTGTTGTTGCTGTAATGGTCTTCAGTCCAAAGACTGGTTTGATGCAGCTCTCCACACTACTCCACCTTGTCCAAGCTTCTTCATTTCCAAATAACTTCTGAGACATCAAGGACTAAAGTGGTGAGTCCTGGATGTCTCAGAAAACGATCCCTTCTTTTAGTCAGGTTGTGCCCCAGATTTCTTCTCTCCCCGATTCTATTCAGTACCTTTTAAATAGTTACACAATCTACCCATCTGATCTTCAGCATTCTTCTATAGCATTACATTTCAAAAACTTCTATTCTCTTCCTGTTTGAACTGTTTATCATTCAAGTTTTCCTTCTGCACAAGGCTACTCCATACAAATGCCTTTACGAAATACTTCCTAACACTTAAATTTTACTACATTTTAACAAATTTCTATTTTTCAGGAATTTTTTTCCGTGATACAGGCAATCATAATTTTATACTCTCTGTACTTTCACCATCATCTGTTATTTTGCTGTCCAAACAGCAAACCTGACCTACTACTTTTAGTGTCTCATTTCCTAATCTAATTCCCTCAGAATCATCTGATTTAATCTAGTTGCACTCCTTTACCCCTGCTTTACTTCTGATGATGTTCATTCTCTATTCTGTTTCAAGACAACACCCATTCCGTTCAACTTTTCTTCTCAATCCTCTGCTAGCTCTGGCAGAATTACTATGTCATCAGCAAACCTTAAACTTTGTGGATCTTCTCCGTGAACTTTAGTTCCCTCTGCAAATCTCTCCTTTGTTTGTTATTGCTTGCTAAATGTACAGACCAAATAACATTGGAAGTAGGCTAAAGCCCTGTACCATTTTCTTTTATACCCTTTGACTCCTGTAACTGCCACCTAATTTCTGTTCCAAATAATCTTTCATTCGCTGCATTTTACCCCTGCATCCTTCAGAATTTCAAACAGTGTACTCCAATTAATATTTACCCAAGACTACAAATTTATAAATGTAGGTTTTCCTCTACTTAGCCTATCTTCTAAGATAACCCATTGGGTCAGTATTGCCTTGCATTTTCATACATTTCTCCAGAACCTAGACTGATCTTCTCTTAAGTCAGCTTCTACCATTTTTCCATTCTTCTGTATTTTGCAATCATGCCGTATTAGACTGATACTTAGGTAACATTCACTCCTGTCGCACCTGGATGACACTTGGAGGGCAAACCAATGGCACAAATGGAGTCTTGGCACAGAAGCCCATCAGTTGGTAGGACGAAACAGGCTTGCCTGACAACATTCTGGGGCATGGTGCCATGGCCAATGACAGTACAGGTGACAACGGTTAAGAGGACAGTGGTTGGACTGAGACCTCCACTTCCATGCTCACATCCACAAGAATCACCACTGGTGCCCTGGAGCATAAATTGCATGCATGCAGGGAGTAGCAAATGTCTTGGAGTGCCACCCATGGGTGGCAACCACCACGGCTGACATCCATGAGGGTTTTTCCCATATGATTGTGGTCACACAATTGAGCCCACAGAAAGCGTGTGGCACTCGGTGTGCTGTAACTGAGATTCCATTGGCTGTGTGGCCAGGAGATGGAGGTGAGTGGACAGAGGTGGTCCTGTAGATGCTCAGAAACATCAGCAGCACAGCTGTGGTGGTGAAAGTGCCCACTGCTTTAAACATCTGTTGTTTCAATATACTAACTTCACCACTTGAGGATGGGTGAAACAGCAGTCTATACAAGTGCTTGATGCCTCTAGAGGTGCAAATCCATTAAAAAGTTCTCGCCATGAACTGGGGTCCACTGCCTGACACATAGAGCAAGGAAACCCCTCTGATGGCTAGCGTGCATTGTGAGGAGTGGTGTCACCGGTGGTGGATGCCTTGCTGACCACATAGGTGTAGTTAGAAAAAGCATCCACAACAATAAGCCATGTAGAGGCCGGAAAGGGACCATTAAAGCCCAGATGAATGGGGCCCCAGGGAATGGGCGGGGGCAGGGGGGGGGGGGGGGAGGAGACTGCGATTAGAGCAGTCTGATGTCAGGTGCACAAAAAGCTGCTGTGCACCATGGCCTCCACGTCTTTGTTTAGTCGTGGCCAATAGGCATGTCACTTTGTGAGGGCTTTCATCCATGTTATAGTCCAATGGAGGAATTGCAAAACTTAAGAGGCATGATAGGCAGGATGATGGCACGATGATTATTTGCCTCCGCATCAAGTACAAGAATGTTGGAGATGACTCAGACAGTGGGAGAGTAGAGCCCAGATCCAGAGTTGAGGATCAGCAGACTTGGAAAAATATGTGGACAACCTCTGGAACACACAGTGCATGATGCACAATAAATTTGAAATTTATGTGGCCAAACTGCTGAGGTAATCGGTCCCTAAGCTCACACACTACTTAATCTAACTTACGCTGAGGACAACACACACATCCATGCCCGAGCAAGGACTCGAACCTCCGACAGGGGTAGCTGCATCAACAATGACAAGGCGCCTCAGGCCGCGTGGCTGATGCACAGTAAGATAGGCTTGTGACACCTACATTTAGCAATGCGAGTAGTTGTGTCCGTCCAAGGCACACTCTTGTTTCATTTCTATGTGTAAACAGGAGATTTCCCTGTGGTCAAATGTGGGGTCTGGTTTTGATGGCAGGTGAGAGAGACCATCTGCATTAGTGTGTTTTACTGTAGGCTAGTATTTAATGGAAAAAAAAAAAGACATGTCACGTGGCTAGGGCCTCACGTTGAGTATACCAATTGCCTGGTGCAAGTCCCTTTAGTTGATGCTACTTCGGCAAATTGGGCGTTTATGGGGATGAGATGATGATGAAGACAACACAACATCCAGTCCCTGAGCAGAGAAAATCTCCGACGGAGCCAGGAATCGAACCCGGGCCCATTTGCATGGCATTCTGTCACACTGACCACTCAGCTATCAAGGCGGACAGTACTTAATGATATAATTGTAGGAGCTGAGGAAAAGCCTCCAACATTGGAGGCATTGTACTGTCCACACTCACAGCCAACTGTCCACACTCAAAAGCCAAGAAACCCACAGGTTGTGGCCTGTAAGTAGGGTAAACCTGGTCCCAAATAGGTTAACATAAAACTTCTTAATCGCAAAGATTATTGCCAAAGCTTCCTTTTCGATTTGTATTTCTTAAGTATGTGTGTCAGCATCTTTGACTCATAGGCAATCCATTTCTCAATACAGTCATCATTCCTATGCACCAGCGCTGCACAAGTGCCATAATGGAAAACATCAGCAGCCACAACCAGAGGACATGATGGAGAGTGGCATAAGGCAGGGTGCCGAGTGCACATGCTTCACCTGTGTGAAAGCACACTCACAGGCAGCCATCCACCTATACCGAATGCCCTTCTTCCAGAACTGGTTAAGCAGATGCACAGCATAGACCACTTGTGAGACAAACTTAAGACTAATCATTCATTGTTCAAAAAAAGAAAACTGCAGCTCTTGTAAATTTTGGGGCAGGGTAAAAAGTCAATAGAAAGCTGTTGTCATCAGTGGGCTGAATCCCTTCTTTGTTGAGCCAGTGTCCAAGGTATTCTACTTGCTCCTGAAGCAACTGGCATTTATGAAGATGACACTTGAGCTCTGTATCGCACAACGAGGTAAAGAGGGCGCAGGGGTTGCACAAATGGTCCAGATGCATAGTGCCCATGACAATTAAGCCATGAAGGTAATTATTACAAGCAGGGTTGGACACTATTAACTGTTCCAGGTATCTCTGGAAGCTTGCCAGAGTGGAAATGATCTCAGAGGGCAAGTACTTGTATTTTTATAATCCAAAGGGAATGTTGATTAACATATGCATTTTAATTTCCTCATTCAGTGGGATCTACAAATGTGAATCTGCAAGATCAATCTTAGACAAATATTCACCTTTGACAAGATTTGTTAGGAGGTCCTCTGTACGCAGTATAGGGTAGGTTTTCACTTGTGACTGGACACTGATGTTCGGTTTAAAATCACCGCATAGGCAGAGGAAGACATTGGGCTTCTTTACCACTATCAGTGGCATGGCCAAAGCATTGGTTTTAACTGGTTCAGTTACCCCAGCTTTGTGGAGGTGATTACATTCACACCTAATGGCCATCCATAAGGAGCCCAGAATAGGACATGTGACAAGAAAAGATTCTGCATCTGGACATAAGGGGATATAAGCCAGGAAATTTTTGGTTCACCTACAGCCAGATTCAAATGAGGCATGAAGGCAGCACAGAGATTGTCAAGTTTACAGAAGGGAACTGTGCCAAAACAGTAAGAAGGCATCCTCCTAACCAAAAAAGTTGCCAGCCAAATGGCTATTGACCACAGTGTTATCAACCATGTGACTTTTCTGTAGGCAGCAGTGATTGTGAATTGACAATGGTATGGATTGAACTGGAACCAACGTAGGGGCTGGGTGGGGGGATCAGGGGAACAAAAGCATATGTTTAGATGTTTATGAAGGAACGTTTTCACCTGTGTCCACCTGAAAATGAACATCCTGGTGCACACTCACTAGGTTAATAAATAAGGTGGTAGCGGTGGGGAACAACAGTCTTAAGTTCATGCACTGTCCCTTGATAGATGTGTGGATGCGATCCAACTGTCCCAATGATCTATGAGAGGCAGTCCAAGATGCCATCTTCTCCACAATTGGTGCAGTATGCCCAGTGATCCAGACAGTGCACACATTATTGTGCTGTGAAGCAGTCAGGATGCCGCTGCTTACATCAATGTGATGTGACTGGCGGTTCAGAGGTGATTGACACATCTGAAACCAATTAAACATGAAGACACTGACAGGAACTCTGCCCGAGATGGGGTTGGATCATTTGTACCTGGGGTTTGAGCCATGAAGCACTCATTTGCTGCCAGTGTCATCTGGAAAGAGGGTGCAATTATCAGGGCTATGGTACATACTTCCAGATCAGGGTAACTGCACTCCTATGTCACAAATCGAAGTATCTGCACATGGGGTTTCGCAAGCCAAGTATGTGCAAGTGAAATCACAATGTCAACTCAACCCTTGCAAATCCACCACCCACAAGCATTATGACTGATCAGGTTGCTTGTTGTATTGGTGCAATTTAAAATGCAAGATGACCACATGGAATCATGAGAACAATAAATTTGACACCAGTGAACACATCTCCTTGAAAATTTTCATGACAGGATTCAAGAGTAGAGCTAACTTCTTTAGTAAGAAAAACATATCTGGGGAAGTTCCAGAAAGGAAGAGTGAGGATTCGTGAGCATTATCAGAAACCTGAATGGCAATGAAATGCTGTTTCAACAGCTACATATACATGTCCCAATCCTCTTTGGCATCATTAAATGGCGGAAATGTGGGTGGACAGCTTTCTGCCTGGGAAGTGACCACAGCTTCGAGGGGTTGGATATCCTGAACCTGCAGCTGATCCTTTAAAAGCCCCAGTTCCTGGCACAGCAACTCTATCTGTTGTTAGTGGTGCTGTTGCTGTCTCATGAGTTGTATGAACTTTTTGTCCATGGGATGCTGCTAACGTTTTACCCCATTCCCACTTATAGTGACTAGAAATTGACAAGATCAGGAATGACTCAAGAACTAGGGTGCCACAGTGAGTTGCTTGGGAGTAAAATGGTGGACAACAACACGAAGAAGGCAAACAAAGGAGACAGCAGGACAAAATACAAGCCCAGTTAGTAAAACAGGATCGAAAACCTAAGATGTAGCCAAATCAGAATCGAAACATGCAACTACGTGCTGCAACATCAATACAACAGCACAGAGAAATCACAACTGACCACACAGCTTTCATTTATTTCAATTCCCCATAAGAGGGATGGCAGAGCTGCTGGCTTTAAAGGACAGCTACGGGTGCTGGCAGGGTGGTGAGGCAGCATATCCTTGAGACGGCGCCTCCACTGGCAACACCAGCACCCCCAAGTGTGGCAGCACTGTTCACGGCTGTCCTCGATTTTAATACCTCCCGGTAGGTCTTCAAACTCACCAGGCTGGGAGATCACATTTTATAAGCAGTGGCTATTTTTGCTTAATTATAAATGTTTCTACAGCCTTGCTTTTGTCCTATAGCCATTCCTGCTTAGTTATTTTGCACTTTCTGTCAGTCACATACACTGACAGAAACATGCAACACCAAAACATAGTTAATGTAGAGCAACAAAACTTTTTAAATACATTTGTCTAGGTAACGTATTTAAATGACTAATGTTCTAAAATCACAGGTTCATGGAAGCATGAAATAAGACACTGCAAATGTGAAATGCTGGTACATTAATAACCAGCGTCATCGCCAGAATATTGAACACTAGCTGTAATGAATCATACTCCTCTCAGAATGCTCCTTCTTCCGTTCTTCTGTCCATTTTTTTACCAGGCTGGTGCAATGTTCTTTCCTCAAACTTCACACTTGTTATTTTATTCCAGCACTCAATGTGGTCTTCAAATTTTTTATGTTTGTTAAAACTGGAAATAAAAATTGCGAAGTTCATCATATCTGCGATGCTTTATATCTTTGGCGTGTAAGACAAGTTGAATTTTTGCTATCTAAAACTGTGTTTTTAGCTCTCTGTCTTTCATATGTTGGTGTTCGAGTATGTAATGAAACTGTTAGCTAGTTGGAAATAAATAATCTTAACAGATTATGGGCCCAGACAGCGCATGAAAAGCAGTGAAGCGTTTGTTTTTGCTCGCCCGTGAATTTATAACAAATAATGTGAATTTGCCCATTATTTTTGTGTGTGTTCAACGGAAATGGCAGGCAGCGTTGGTTACAATAAAATACATGTGGACACGTTTGAAGCACCTGAAGACTGGGCGAAATGGAAGTGGCATTATATAGATGCTGTTGTGAGCATATGCACTTGAGGACATCGTCATAGGTATGAACAAGTGTCCTGAAATGGGAGACGATGTGAACGTGGAAAAAAGGGCGGCACATCACCAGTGGATGAAAGACGATGCAAAAGCAGCTATTTATTAGCAAGTGCGCTAGGGAAGTCAGTAGCTGAACTCGTTTTAACATGCACTCATGCAAGTGAAATTTGGGACAAATTATG
Source organism: Schistocerca piceifrons (assembly GCF_021461385.2). Classification (NCBI taxonomy): domain Eukaryota; kingdom Metazoa; phylum Arthropoda; class Insecta; order Orthoptera; family Acrididae; genus Schistocerca; species Schistocerca piceifrons. Next base: position 426,325,575 of record NC_060143.1, on the reverse strand, counting down.
TGCACAGTTCGAGTGTAGTGGTACGCAATGACTGAACATGTTGATAGTCATTTTTTCGTGTTCAACATGACGACAAAGAGGATATTACCACTCATGTCTCAAAATTGCAGAAACTTTTTGTGGACTTGATCAATGAACTGCAGAAGCAAGAAGAAAATGTTTTGTCTGAAAGAATATTAAATGGCCGAATTTTATCCACGCTAGGCAAAGAATATGACAACTTAAAGACTTGTGGGATACAATTCCATCCAAAAATCAAAGTGTGAATCTTCTGATTGAAAAATTGTACACCACTTTGCGTGACCAAAGTATGGTTGAATCAGCTGCATTTGTTGTACACAGTACCCCTAAGAAGAAAATTCAGCGAAATAAATGTGACGATAGTGAAAAGTTGAAAAAAAATGTAGAACCGGAATGTGCAAATGAATATTTCCATCTCATAAATGTGGGCAGGTAGGGCATTGGGCAGCAGAGAGTTCAGTGAAAAAGTCAGATGAAAACATTCGCATCAATCAGTCTGAAAAGAATGTTGTAGTTTTGGCACATGTTTTTGGTGCCTCAGTCAATAACGATTTTGAAGTCGACAGTTGGTATTGTGATAGTGGTGCCACAAATGATATCACAGCAAATAAACAATATTTTGTGTCTTATACAAAATTTTCTGTTCCTGAAAAGATTTCAATTGGGAAAAGAGGTATAAGCATGTTCGCTCATGGACAGGGAACTGTGAAAATTCAGATTCAGTTGAATAATTCCACAAAGAATGCTGAACTGAGAGAAGTGCTTTATGTTCCTGAAGCAAGTGCTCACTTGTTCTCTGTAAAAGCAGCTGCACGAAAAGGTTTCTGCACAAGACTTTATGACAAAAGTGTTCACATTGAAGACAAAGTGACTGATGAAACAATGATGACTATTCATGTCAATCATGGTTCTTGACATACGTGTATTTAAAAAATCCCAATCAGTTCAAGTGAACTTGGTGACAGCATCAAATACGCTGCAAATTTGCAATGATAGATCTGGCCCCCAACACAAACTACATGTGAAAAGTGTTTTGAAGCAGATGAACATCAATGTGGAAGGGTGCAAAGAAGAATTTTTTGATGGATGTGCAGTGGATAAAATGCATAGATTGCCATTCAGGACTCGAATGAATCGACCAATGGTTACTGGTGAACAAATCCATGCTGATGTAAATGGACCTATGACTATAGAAACTCTTGGAAAATCTTGTTACTGTGTATGTTTTAAAGTTGACTTTAGCAAATTTCGAAAAATTTTCTTCCTGAAGCACAAGAGTGAAGTCAGTTCAGTCTTGGAAAAGTTCTTGAATGAAGCGAAGACAGATGGTCATATTGTTAAACAGTTCAGGTGTGATGGAGGAAAAGAATTTGATAACAAGAATGTCTCGGAATTGCTGGCAAACAGAGGCATCGAGCACTGCATCACCCTACCTTTAACACCAAAGCAAAATGGTGTTTCTGAAAGAGAAACCCGAACTATTGTGGAATGTGCACATTCTATGTTGATGCCCAGAAAACTGCCAAAAGAACTATGGGCAGAAGCATGCAATACTGATACATACCTTTTGAATTGCACTGGAAGTCCTCTACTGAAAACAAACCTCCATATGAACTGCGGTATGGACAACCAGTAGGCATACCTGAATGATCTGAGAATCTTTGGAACAGAATGTTATGTGCATGTAAACAAGAATTTTCACACAAAGTCAGACGACAAAGCTGTGCATGGACATTTGGTTGGATATGTGAATGACAGAGGTGGCTTCTGGGCCTGGATCCCATCTCAGGGGAAGGTTGTGTTAAGTCATGATGTGAAATTTAAGGCTGAAGTTGTATGCAATCTGCAAACCAATGTTACTGAATTTTAAGTTGCTCAGGATGAAACCATTAGACAAAGTGAACCTAATGAGACTTCTGATGAGAAAAAGGAATCAGAAAACGTCAATCATAACAAAATGACAGAATGATTACGTGAGGAGGAAAAAGATTTAGACACAACGTCAAGTTCTGGAGGAAGTAAAGGTTTAAGTGAGAAACAAAGAAGCAAATGTGAGAAGTAAAAACCAGAATTGATGACCAGTGGAGATTGTGTGTACATGGCTGGAACCCCTATAATCAGGGATAAGGATCCAAGCTCTTATACTGAAGCTTTGCAGTCTAGCAATAAAATTCAGTGTCTGGAGGCTATTCATGAAGAACTGAAGTCCCCCAAAGAGAATAATACTTGGGTATTAGTTGACTGCCCAAGTGATACACAGGTTTTGCAGAATGGTTGGGTCTTGCAGAAAATGGGAACGTATGTTTCGTGGGTCGACTTGTGACCAAAGGACATGTACAAAGGCAGGGAATTGACTATGAAGAAACATTCAGCCCTGTTGCACGCTATGGTATGATTCGAACCCTGTTGGTAGTAGCTGCTGCACAGAATATGAAACTCAACCAGTTTGACAACAAAACAGCTTTTCTCAATGGTGTACTAGAAGAAGATGTATACATGGAACAAGCTGAAAGTTTTGAAGATGATACTGGACGTGTATGTTTACTGAAGAAAAGTCTGTATGGTCTCAAGCAGGCGCCACATTGTTGGAACAAGTGTTTCATAGACTTCATGAACAAAGCTGGATTTGGAAACAATAGGGCTGATCTGTGTCTCTTCTAACATCGGAGCAACAAAAATTGTTTATATGTTGCAATCTATGTTGATGACGGTTTAGTTGTGGGCAGCAATAAAGCGGATATTGAAGAGTTCATGGAAATGTTGAAGTTGGAGTTTCATACAACTAGGGGATCTCTCAACAACCTTTTAGGTAAGAAAATACAGCAAAATGAAAGAGGGGTCAATAGCAGTTAATGGATGTGAAGAAAGTGATGTCAAGGAGAAGATCACAGCCAAAGTTCTTTATCATGAAACGGTGGAATGTCTGATGTACTTGACTACAGTTTCCCATCCGGATATTGCTTTTGCGGTGAGCAAAGCGGCTAGAGCCATGGAAGATCCTGCAGTTGAATACTGGAATCAAGTGAAAAGAATTTTTAGATATCTGAAGAATACGATGACTTGTGGAATTATTTACAAAAACAATGCAGTTTGTTTTAAAAGTCTATAGTGATGCTGATTATGCTGGTGACAAGGATACAAGCCATTCAACAACAGGTGTTGTCACAACACTCTCCCATGGGGCTGTATCATGGACCAGTCAACTACAAAAGACAGTGGCAACATCTGCTATAACATTAGCCAGTGAAGGAACACTGTGTCGACAATGCAAGTACAGTGAAGTTGTCTAAAAATCCAATGTATCATTGAAAGTCAAAGCACATTGAAGTCTGCCACTTTTACATCAAAGAGAAATTTTTGAATGGGGATCTTGGATTAGAACACATCGACGGGACATATCAACTAGCTGATCTACTAACCAAGAAATTGGAAATGGTCTGATTTGAGATGCTGCATGAAGGAATTGGGAGTGCAGAAGATTAAATCCGCATGACATTTAGTGGGTTTTTTTTCATATTTTTTATTTGGAGGAAGTGTTAAAATTGGAAATTAAAATTACAAAGTTTGTCATATCTGTGATGCTTTATATCTTTGGCATGTTAGATAAGTTGAATCTGAGCTGCGTAAAACTGTGTTTTTTCATCTGTGTCTTTTATAAGTTGGTGTTCGAGTATGTAATGAAACTGCTAGCTAGTTGGAAATAAATAATCTTAACTATGTTGAGCTGCAGCAGATCCTTCTGGACTTCTTTCAGCCATTTCCGTGCCACATTTACTCTTTGTTATAATACTGAAAAGTTTCCTTGCTGTTCTGGAGTCTTCCATCCTGTAGATATGTGCATAAAATTAGGTTCGTCATTTTCCGATTTCATCTGTTACTGTGTTGCTCTTTATAAAGAGCTCATTTTGTGGTCTCTTCATCCAAACACCATTTTTGTTGACTGCCCCGTAAATCTTCCTGAGGATTTTTCTTTCCTGCATTTTTATTTTCCTAATTTTTGAATGACCATCAATCACCATTGTTTCAGCTACATAGATTCCTTCTGAAAGAATCAGTGTTCTATAGTGCCTTAATTTTGCATCTGTCGACATGCAGTTCTTGTTGTAATGCATCCATGTTAGCTTGTAGGCCTTCTGGAGCTTGATGATTCTTTATTCATTGGTGATTAGGTTTAATCCTGAGGACTGTATAGTTTCTCTGACGTAATTAAAATGGCACACTTGTGCAATTTTACCATGTTTTGTGATTAAAGGGGGTTTAGTTTCTGGCTACCTTTCCATATATTTGGGTTTTTTTTCATAAGATGTCTGTAGTCCGGTTTTTTTTTTTGAAATTTCATGTAGTTTCACCACTGTGTGAATCGCTTCTGTTCCGTTATTGGTGATAATTGCAATATCATCAGTGAAAGCAAGGCACTTGACTTTAATTCAGTTCTCTTTTTTTATATCAATTTGGTAGCTTTTTATATGAGATTCCCATTCCCTGATGATCTTTTCTACAACAATATTGAAAAGCAGTGGGGATAGTCCGTCCCCCTGTCAGACTCCAGTTTTGATTTCGAAGGGTTCTGATATTTTGGCCTATTTTTTACCAGTGATAATCTTGAGATAAAAACAAAACAATTAGAGATACACTCTTCAATTGATTAATTTCTGTATCTTCACCTGTTTGTCTCTATCAGTAGTAGCGGGTGGATGTATAAAGAGTTCTGCCACATTATATTGTTCAAAAACGTGTATTATGACCGTACATTAAAGAAGTGTTGTAAAAGTTATTAGGGAGACGAAGTTTATTAATAACTGCATCTGTTGATCATTTTGCCCATGCCGAGAATCCTGTACCAAGAGGATCAAAGCAGACAAGAAGAATTAGTGTGACCAGAGGAGGGGCGAATCAGAACTAGTATTATCATAGGTAGCAGGAAAAAGAAGTATGTAATTTTAAATGATTAATTATAATCTAAAAATGTATTGACTTTAAAGGTCTGTTGATATTATTGTGAGTTAAAGTTCACTCAGGACTTTTGTACCTTCCAATTTCTTTCAATTATTCTTTTCAATTTTTTTGATTAATCAAGCAGCAATTATTAATCAGTTTCCATTATATAATATAATTTATCCTCACCCCCACCCCCTATTCATGCCACTATTCATAGCATACAAACATACATGCATTGTGTTGCACAGGTGTCAGACACCAGTTTGTGAGATAAAGAGTTCCATGCCTGTAGATCAATATAGGGTCAGTCAATGCTGGTTGTGGATGATGCTAGAGTTGTCCATGATATCCTGTATGTGATGAGTGGAGACAGAACTGATGATCAAGCAGGCTAAGACAACATGTCAACACTGGGGAGTATGCTGAGTCACAACAGCGGTAAGTAGGCAAGCATTATCCTGTTGGAAAACACACCCTGGAATGCTGTTCATAAATGGCAGCACAACAGATCAAATCACCAAACTGGCGTATAAATTTGCTGTCAAGGTGCATCAGATAACCACGAGAGTGCTCCTGCTGTCATACAAACTTGCATTCCAGACCATAAAGATGTAGGTCCTGTGTGTTTACAATATTAACAGGTTGGTTGCAGGCCCTCAACCAGCCTCCTCCTAACCAACACACAGCCATCACAGGTATTGAGACCAAATCAACTTTCATCAGAAAACACAACAGACTTCCACCCTGCATTCCAATGAGACGTCACTTGACATCACTGAAGTTGCAAATGGTAGTGGTTTGGGGTTAGTGGAATGCATGCAACAGGGCATCTGACCATGAGCTATCTTTGAAGTAATCGATTTGAAACAGTTAATTGTGTCACTGTAGTGCCAACTACTGCTCAAATTGCTGCTGCAGATACAGTAAAATGCACCACGGCTGTACGCCGAATGTGATGGTCTTCCCTCTACATAGCACCAATTGTCTGTCTGGATGCCAGTATTCCTACAACCGTACATTCTCACGAACACCGCTGCAAGCAATCGTACAGTGGCTACAGTCCTGCCATCTCTTTCTGCAATATGACAGAAGGAAAATACAACTTCTCATGTGCCTATTATATGCCCTCGTTCAAACTCAAAGAGGTGTTAACAATGACGTCTTTGTCACCTTAAAGACATTCTTAACTAACACCAACTTAACATGTCCAATCTCAAAGGTAACTAACGATCACGACCATTACAGCATGTATTTAAGGCAAACCCGATTTGCATCCTCATAGTGGCGCTACTGATGCCACTTTCATGCGACTGGTGCGAAATCAGAACAGACGTCGTCTTTCAGATGTAGAAACACGCTTACCAACTTTCGTTTATGTCGCACAAATCCTTCTTGGTGTTGTGATTTTTTTCCTTTGGCATATTTTAGACGACTGTATTCCCTTCCACCTGTTTCTTTTGCACTAAATTTCAGTATCTCCTTTCATCAATTGACTTCAATATATCCTCTGATTCCCAAGAATTTCTTCTAGGTCGTGTTTTACACTCTGACCGCGACAGTCGCAAGTTCGAATCCTGCCTTGGGCATGGATGTGTGTGATGTCCATAGGTTAGTTAGGTTTAAGTAGTTGTAAGTTCTAGGGGACTGATGACCGCAGAAGTTAAATCCCATAGTGCTCAGAGCCATTTTTTTAGACTCTGCTGCCTTCAATGTTTCGTCTCTCAAGCTACCCATTCAAGATATATATGCACTTAAAGCTGTATGTGAAGTATGTTTGAAACATATAATAAGCCATGTCGTTCATGAAGTGTTTGGTGGGATGAGAATTATATTTTGTTGGACACAGGCACTGTGAAAACGGTATGCTTCGTGACATCCTGAGTTTGCTTCTTGTGCTTGTGTTCTATTTATTTAGGTATACATGGATTTCCATTTTCATGTAGGACGGGAAGTGGACATAGTGGACGGAGCAGCCCCTACACTTTTAATGCAGTCAGTCAGCGACCTTCAAGCTGCGGCAGTGAGAAAATCATATTGCCTTTATTCACCTACAGACAATGTTTAAAAAGAGGGCTGCAACTGAAAAAACACACCAAATGTGAAACCTGTTCTTAAAAAATCTTTCAGCATGGAAAAATTTCAATCATCACCAAAGCTGTGCCATATGTAAACTGTAGTGAGTGAAGGTGTTGAAGAGCCAATGGTGTCGTTTGTAAAATAGTGGAAGGATGAGTGTTCATGGTGAAGACAGTAGTGGTTGTCTGTACAGGTGCAACGTAGTAAATTTAATAGTTATTAGGAGATTGGGCATCCAAAGGAAGAGTCTATCGAATGAAATCCATAATTACAGAAAAGGCATTACATTCTGAAATATTGGTGTACAATCAGAGATGCCCTGGCATTGAAGAACAGACCACCAGCCAGATACGGTAGTCACGGAACATGTCATTTCATAGCAGAACAGACGTCCAAGAACAGTTAGGAGAGGGAGGAGAGGTTGGATGTCATGCTTAGCTGAATGCCAGAGAGAACATCCATCTGTTGGTCCGACACACTGGTCGCTTCTTGCAGCCGACAAGGAGTCCTCTCCCATGCTCCTTATTGGCTGTTCTTGTGTTGTTTAGGGTAAAAGAAATTCAACGTTTTCTCACAACAAACAACTTCTGCCGATGCAATACTTCTACTTAACACATGAGTCACAACAGCTGGTGCGTAAGTACTGAGAATGAATATTTGAATCGAGAAAAAATTTTAAGTTAACAATAAGAGTTCCCAATATCCTCTAAACTGACAAGGTGGCCTTCACACGTCCATATTCATTAATGGCCTGATTTATTGCCTGTTGTTGTTGTTGTTGTTGTTGTTGTTGTGGCCTTCAGTCCTGAGACTGGTTTCATGCAGCTCTCCATGCTACTCTATCCTGTGCAAGCTTCTTCATCTCCCAGTACCTACTGCAGCCTACATCCTTCCAAATCTGCTTAGTGTATTCATCTCTTGGTCTCCCTCTACGATTTTTACCCTCCACGCTGCCCTCCAATACTAAATTGGTGATCCCTCGATGTCTCAGAACATATCCTACCAACCGATCCCTTCTTCTAGTCAAGTTGTGCCACAAGCTCCTCTTCTCCCCAATTCTATTCAATACCTCCTCATTAGTTATGTGATCTACCCATCTAATCTTCAGCATTCTTCTGTAGCACCACATTTCGAAAGCTTCTATTCTCTTCTTGTCCAAACTATTTACTGTCCACATTTCACTTCCATACATGGCTACACTCAATACAAATACTTTCAGAAACGACTTCCTGACATTTAAATCTATACTCGATGTTAACAAATTTTTCTTCTTCAGAAATGCTTTTCTTGCCATTGCCAGTCTACATTTTATATCCTCTCTACTTCGACCATCATCAGTTATTTTGCTACCCACATAGCAAAACTCCTTCACTACTTTAATTCCACTACATTCCATTATCCTCATTTTGCTTTTGTTGATGTTATCTTATATCTTCCTTTCAAGACACTGTCCATTCCGTTCAACTGCTCTTCCAAGTCCTTTGCTGTCTCTGGCAGAATTACAATGTCATCGGCGAACCTCAAAGTTTTTATTTCTTCTCTATGGATTTTAATACCTACTCCGAACTTTTCTTTTGTTTCCTTTATTGCTTGCTCAATATACAGATTGAATAGCATCGGGGATAGGCTACAACCCTGTCTCACTCCCTTCCCAACCACTGCTTCCCTTTCATACCCCCGACTCTTATAACTGCCATCTGCTTTCTGTACAAATCGCTCCCTGTATTTTATCCCTGCCACCTTCAGAATTTGAAAGAGAATATTCCAATCAACATTGTCAAAAGCTTTCTCTAAGTCTACAAATGCTAGAAACGTAGGTTTGCCTTTCCTTAACCTTTCTTATAAGATAAGTCGTAGGGTCAGTATTGCCTCATGTGTTCCAACATTTCTACGGAATCCAAACTGATCTTCCCTAACGACTCGTTTTTATTCCATTATGTCAAACAAAAATGTGTATCAGAGATTTTAATCTCCTCAACAATATGTTGAATACTTGCCAAACAATGTTTCTGAGGTAACAAAATCCGACTGGGAACAATATTTTCGAAACTGCTTCATATGTGTACGGTACAGAAGTAGATAAATATGGCGAATATTTTGTGAAACAACACGATCTGTACTAACAATGTTTTTCTAACAGCTTTTTTATAGACTTAACAGGTGGCCCACATAGATCCAGATGTATAGGGTCAGGACAAAAATATGTTAACTCCAAAAACACGACATATTACGATGCCACAAACAGTGTAGGAAACTTACTGGCACTGAAAACAGCTTCCAATCGCCTCAGAATGGATAAATACAGGTTCTGAATGGTTTCCAAGGCGACCTAAGACAATTCTTCCTGCAAAATAGTGGCACAATCAAGTAACAGTGTTGTAGGTGAATAGCATCATTCACCCTTCTCTCAAAAGCGAGCAACAACGGTTTAGTACTATTGAGATCTGATGACTGTGATGGGCAGGGGAGAAGAAATAATTCATCCTGGTGCTTGCAAAACCAGTCTTGGATGACGCAAATTATGTGAACGGGGACCCTTCCATCTTGGAACACAGGAAAGGGACACTGCATCATGGGATAAACCCAACCATCCAAAATGGGCACACAGTCATATGAACGACATTTCAGAGTTATCATGGAATACCACTACATGGCTGCCCAAATAATTATCGAATCGCTACCACGTTTCACTCTTGGGACATAAACTCGAATAGACATCAGAAACAGTGTGAATGAAGTCTTGTCCAGCCAAATGACTTTTCCATTGCTTGATAGTGCAGGTTTTATGTCTTTAGCTCATTCGGGAATTTGCACCACTGATGAGCGATTTTTGGAATTCCAGCTTACTCTGCAATTCCCATCTTATGTAGCTCTCTTTGTTTTGTTTTCAATGCTGTGAGGGTTCACAAGTGTGACATTCTGTTCTGCAGTGACTATTGCAGCTGTCATTGTCTTATTTTTCATCACAATCCTCTTCAATGACTGTCTGCAACGAACGCTCAACACCCACTTTTGTCCACGTTCTGACTTAGCGGATGATGTTTTTCTGCTTTTGCTCTATGTGGTATGTGTCTTCGATACAGTGCCTCTTGAAACGCAGAACAGTTCGGCTTCCTTGGTTGAGAAGTACCTATCATACAAGCACCAACAATGTGCCCACGTTCGAATTCACTTGGTTTCTACATAATACATTCACAACTACACAGAACAATGTTTGTTACGGCACTTGCGACATTTTCAGTTATTGTTGAAGCGCAGTTCATGTTCAAATATAGCAGCGCAACCTGCAGGCTTGGCTAGTATTTGCATATATGTTCAAGCACGCATTTCTCGTGATGTTGATGTGTTTTTGTCCAATCCCTGTAGATTGTTGGGATTCACCTTATGATGAAGTTTACCAACAAACAGGAAAACAGATATGAACGTTGGCCTACTGGTTTTCACAGCTGTTGCAGCTTTTACAATACAATACTACACACAGTTGTGATTTCATTTATTAATTTGTTTCTTGCCCTAGAACGCTGCGTGCTCTATTATACTATGTAGCCGAACCTATGCGACGTTAGTCTCCTTCAACTTTCGTCCTGCTAACCTGCTAATATCTGGATTTTTGTTAGATATGAGAAGAAGAAAAAACCCGTTTTAGTAACTGTACACACAGTGTCAAAAATAATGAAGTTGGGTCACCTATTTATTGATTGTTTTCGGTTCTATCCTAAAGACACCAGGCAAGTTAAGAGCAGTTAATTATGTAAGTAGTTAACATAAGTATAGCAATAGTCTTGCCACAGTGGATACACCAGTTCCCGTCAGATCACCACTGTTGGGTATGGTCGGCTCTCGGATGGGTGACCATCCGGGCCGCCATGCACTGTTGCCATTTTTCGGGGAGCACTCAGCCTCATGATGCCAATTGAGGAGCTACTCGACCAAATAGTAGTGGCTCCAGTCAAAGAAAACGACCGGGAGAGCAGTGTGCTGACCACACGCCCCTCCTATTCGCATCCTCAGCTGAGGATGACACGGCGGTCGGATGGTCCCGATGGGCCACTTGTGGCCTGACGACAAGAGTGCTTTTAACTTAAGTATAACCTCCATTTCTAGAAGAATGATACTTCCCGCATAGCATATGTATGAGACATAGAATTAGGGGAGATCAAAAAGGTTCCATTTGAGAGCATTGCTGCAGTATATACGCAATGTTGAGTGACTCAAGTGCAGATGTATAAGCACCAACATGTTGGCAAAGGATTAGTGTGCCATTCGTGTCTTTCTGACATGCATCTGGTAAATATGGACACGTGAATTGTGGTGACATTATTACGAAATGGGTCCAAACAGGACCAACATATTCTTTTCTTGGGTACTGAAGGACAAACACCAATATATATGAACCGACGATGGAGAATGGTGAAAGTGTATGAGGCACATCTGTCAAAAACCACTGATGTGGAATAGTGCGCCAAGTTCCGTGCTGGTCGCGACTCAAGACAAGGAGCCAGTCAATCTGGGAGGCCAGCAGAAGTTATGCCAACTCAAATGGGAGACACTCAAGCACCCACCCTTTAGTCTTGACATCTCCCCTAGCAATACCAATGAATTTTCTATAACACTCACTATCGAGGTGGGAGGCAGAGGGGGGTATTTTAAGCTCACCTACAAAAATTTAAAAATTTCTTTATTGTTGTTGACACATATTAACAACATACTTTTGAAAGAGATACTGATGTGTACATCTGGTCCAGAACCTGCAAATATCTTTTAGCAAACTCTTTAGCATACTTTCAGCAAACACTTTCAATAACATTTACTACAAATATGGAGGACAGGGGATTCTTTGTGTCCATCATTAAAAAAGTCAAAATGCTAATTTCATTATTTGCTGTTGGTTTTTCCTCACAACATTCTTTTTTAGAGATATATTGATGTACAAATAAGGTCCTGAACCTGAGAATACCGAATATGACTCAACTGGGAAAAGTGACGCAAATTTATTTCTGGATTACGTTTAACTGAAAAATTTAAAACATTTATGGAATCTGATAGAAGAATTCTTACTAACAATAAATTTGTTTTTCAAAATTGTAAAACATAAATGAGCTAAAAAAATGAGCATAAAGTATTTGCCCCACCCCACACCCACCTCTGGTATTCGTAGTGTTAAAAAAGGCCTTGAAGGGTCGACGATTTCAGTTGGATGAGGATGTGCAGCAGGCATCTTCTCGCAACAGGGCACAGTGTTCACCAAACAGGTATCATCAACCTGGTGCATCAGAGATATGACTGCCACAATGCTCACACTAACGTTGCTTGATTGGCATACCAGTTATGGACTGTACAACCATAGAACGAAAAATTTTTTACCACCCCTTATATTATTTTTAAATTACCACCATGAAAAAATGAAATGACAAAAATGGTTCAAATGGCTCTGAGCACTATGGGAATCAACATCTGAGGACATCAGTCCCCTAGAACTTAGAACTACTTAAACCTAACTAACCTAAGGACACCACACACATCCATGCCCGAGGCAGGATTCGAACCTGCGACCGTAGCGGTCGCGCGGTTCCAGACTGTAGCGCCTAGAACCGCACGGCCACTCCGGCCGGCAATGAAATTACATAATTAATTTTTGTTTGTTTGCACGTGCATGTCTGCAGGCCTGGTACACATTGAAATCCCCACACCATAGTCTCATAGCACAACAGCAGAGGGGCCAAAACTAAAAGGCATAGTCTATGGTAAAATGGAGTATCCTCCAATAACTTTTATGTCTGCTTTTGAAAGGTAAGAATGGTGTGACCATCCATGTTGAGATGGTGGCAGGATGCGGCAACAATGTACCATCATATCGCACTCTGGTTAGGCGATGCAGACACTTCCAGTCTGGTAGACAAGTTGTAATTACCAAAAATGAAGTGGTACAGTATCTGTCTGTAAGGTAACGGGTATTTCCAGAGAAGTGGAAGCCCTGGTGTTCAAAGACCAGCTGTCAGAATCTAGGTGATAGTGGAAAAAGTGAATTAGTAACAGATGAGTTTCCAATATCTTAAAGAGTATTTTGAATGCGACACAGGTCACTGCTCGCTGGGTACCATGACCGCTCACCCCGATTCAAAAAGCCTGCCAAAGTGAGGCAGCACCATTAATGGTGTGACTGTGTCGGTCCAATCCAAATGATTTTTTAAAGCACCTAGTCCCACAGACGAGTACTCAGTGTATCACTACTAGCTCGGAACAAAAGAGTAAAGCAAGCAGTGGAAGCATGTGTCTTCCGTGCCACCAATAATGACGAACAACCAAGGGTTATTGGGGAAGCTGAGTGTTTCTTTGGGTTTTCCATGATGTGGTGCTAATACATTATGCTCGTATAAGCTGGTTTACAAACGACCAAACACAAATGAACGACACATCGGCGAACAGGAATATGCTGTAAACCAGTGGTTCCCAACTTTTATAAGAGCATTACTCCTGCATGCAGTCGGGTATTAGCTTGTACCCCCTACCCATCACCAACAACATTGGTTCCTAATTAAACTTGAAAATGTAAAAGAATTTTGTTTCAACAGCCTTATTTTGAAAACGACGAAAGATAAATGATATGTAGTTTCTGAACGTGTTCTATTCAACCACAAACTAATAAGCCAAAGAGACAATTGATACTGCTTATTTCTCCACACTATGTGAGGAAGATGTTCACACATCTGCTTCACCAGCTGCAGCCTCCACTCCAATGTGTCACAGGTTAAAGCTAGTATTTAACAGAAAAACTGTCATTATATGAGACTTATGTAATGGGTATTACAGTCTAAGAAAATAGTAATAATAGTAATGAGCTTTTAAAATATTCATTTTTGGGACCAAAACATAGCTGAACCCTTTTGTTTTTACCTTCGCATCAAATTTAGCCCTCAGGGGGTAATTACCCTCATGCTGGAAGCCAGTGACGGTAGGCGAGAGCTGTCGAATAGCTTTTGGTCACATTCTGTTTGCATTCAGTGGTGCTTGCTGCTATTCTGCTAATTGTTGACTTCCGGCGAATCAACAAAGAAATTTGCCATCCTCTGGACTTAGGTGCTAGCAGAATTGCATGAGCGATGGAGTGGTTTGGAGAGAACATAATGCTGGTGATATGCGAACATAGATATAATAGATGCTAGCAGGACCCAACATCAAGTGCCAAATAAAAATAAATATTGATGGTAGAAAATTACCAAAGCACTCAAATGTCCAACTGGGGACATGGGAAAGATGACAAACTCATTAGATTAGATGCTTCCATCAGGTGGGAACAGTGGTAAGCATGTGGGAACAGAGTAATAAGCACAAGCTTTGTATTTATTTTTATTAAAATGGTACGCACAATTAATTTCATTGAAAGTAAGTTAAGTGCAAATATGAATCTACCAGAATGAAAAATGTTCCTATCACAGCATGAAAAAATGAATATGTCATATGTCCTGGGCAGAGTTAGGGATGTAAAACAAGGGAACTAGATTTTGACTTATCTGGCAGCTTCGACCTTCTTGACATAATTCGCATTTTTTTACTCATTAGTGTTTGCGCCCATATCATGTAATATAAAGCATCACGTCAAGTGAAATGAAATGCCGTGTGGCTAGGGCCTCCCCTCGGGTAGACCGGTCGCCTGGTGCAGGTCTTTTTAATTGACGCCACTTCGGTGACTTTCACGTTGAAATGTTAAGTAAAGTAACATGATACATGATGTCATGTCATCACATGCCATCACTTCATCCAACATGGCATATGTCATGTCTTGTAATATGACACAACATATCATTAAAGTTTATAATAACGCAGGCAACCCTATTCTCACCATATATGTAGCATGAGATTGGTTTGGAGGAGAAGTGGTCCCGTCGGGGTGGGGGGGTGGGGGGGGGGGGCGATTTCCCCCTCCCCTAAATATAAACCAAAAACTTATTCTAATAAGCCCCCCCCCCCCCTCCCAAGCACTGGAACAAATTCACCACTAGAAATTTTATCCCTCCACAGGAACTTGTTTTTGCCATTACATGTATGATCTTCAGCCATATGATATTGTTTACTATGGCTGGTGAATATTCTAGATATTGGGCACAGAATCAGGGACTGTAGTCTATTTTTAGAAAATTTGAACCAATTCCCACAAGTCTGAAATACAGAAGCGCTAGATTTTTGAAAGCGAGTTTTCAATTTTATAATAAGAATGCACTACAAATCATTTCCACACATTCAGTTCACTTAAGAACGAATTTTATGTGCTACATTAAGCTCAACTTTAAACCATCATATGTCGGCAACAGATAAAGGCTATTGGATTAAAAAAAGTCCATTTCCACTTTATCCATTTATCTACCTTCTGCAAAGTTTCGGCCGATTTGTAAAGTTCAAAATATAGAAGTGACACGCTTCAAAATCCTCCCAGAAGAACGTTTTTTGCACTTTTTTGGACAGAAAATCCGAAAGATGCAGATACGGATAGTGCCATTAGCTGAGCATTAACTTCAACCCAGTTAATGCCTTTGGAAAAGGAATTAATCTATCCAGACAGTTTGCCTGGGTGCCAGCTCCAGTTCGACATTCAAACCTTGCTCAATATACTCTAACACTGCTACATTCGAATAGCTATACAAATGGCTGCTGGTTCATGCTAAACAAAGAACTTTTAGCCCATGTTCCTAGCTCAAATAGGAACTGAGCACCAAAACTCTTGAAACCGCCATTCTGCGTGCGGCCTTTTCGTATTACAGCACTTCCGTGCTGTAGCGATTGTGTTGATTAACCCTACAGCAACAAGGTGCGAAACCCAAGACATAAATAAGGTGGGGTAAAAATTTACACTACGTTTTTCTAAAATATCCCTGCTAAAAAAAATTGTTCTGGAGTAATACAAAGTAATAATCAAGCAATATGCAACATTTATTACAAAGTATTGTTAATGTTTTACAATACAACGAAACAAATAATAATTATAATATCAATGTATTTTATTGTATCATGGTTGTCATACATGGAAATATGAGACTGCACTTATCTATTGTATTCAATTAAGCTTTTTGTTATCACATTGCAAAACACAACAGATCATAAAGCATAAGAATCATTGAAGAAATTGTTTTGCATTAAGCTTTTTGTTATAACATTGCAAAACACAACATAAAGCATAAGAATCATTGAAGAAACTGTTTTGCATATCAGAAATAATATGCAAATTGGTAAAAAATATAAAGCTAAAAACTATGAAAAAATAGCTCCTCATGTAAAAGAAAACAGATTTTATAAATTAATTTCAAAATTTGATGAAATTTTGAATACATCAAACATTTTCGAACTAATGTGTTATGTCAACTTTGACAAATACTTCTTCAATGGTCTTTGCACACTAGTTTCTAACAGGCACAGCTTTCAAAGGAATTTTTCCAGCCTTCTTTTCGACTGCAAAGAAAGCATCGTCTTTTTTTTTTTTTTTTTTTAGTCATGCTGCTGATATTGGAATATCATTCCCAGAATCAGTCAAACTCTGTCCCATGGTTATGCAAAGCTCTTCGAGTGAATTTTTTCTCGTTAGCCTGTCATTCATTTCTGTTTCAATCAGCCCAAAAGCCAATGACTTCAGAAAATTGCTTTCGCTGTTTGTGCCATCATTGCCCTTTTACAAGACATACGCGTTTATTTCTAGCACAGGGAGTGTACAGTTCTTGACTATGATAGAAAAACATACACCATAAATCAAGGAATGCAGCGAACTTGTCTGCCGTTCTTCTTTGCAATCTAGCATGTTGGTCATCAAATCTTGGATTACTGATCAAAAAGTCACATAGGTTTTTCGTCATAGCTCCTCAGAAAAATGGGGGCTGTATACTACGGATCACGCATCAGTACAATATTGACAAGCACATTTTTTACAGCTCCACTCATAAAAAGTAACCAAATAATGCTTTTATTTCATTTTGGTTGGTTATTTCCAATATACCATTGCGGTGATGTGAATTTTGCCCTTGAATCAGTAATTTTTTGGTTTGTATACGTAATAGTGAAACCATGTCATTAGTAAACATCATTTCAAATAATTTCAGGGAAGACATTTCGTTTGTTGCCTCGCCTAGTGTGCCAGGTTACTTGTACTGCTATATTCTTTGCTGGCACTCTCGACGCTTTTTTATGAAATGGGTGTGTGTTCCAACAATACCCATTTCTGCCATATAAATTTCTATTTACTTGGCGATCATCTTCATCTGATGAATCAACCTAAAATTGCGTTACATCGAATTCGTAATCCTCCTTGTCGTCTGTGATACGACCCATCTTCAGATTCATTCTCATCTTTTTTAAAAAAAGGTTCAAATGGCTCTGAGCACTACGGGACTTAACATCTGAGGTCATCAGTCCCTTAGAACTTAGAACTACTGAAACCTAACTAACCTAAGGACATCACACACATCCGTGCCCGAGGCAGGATTCGAACCTGTGACTGTAGAGGTCGCGCGGTTCCAGACTGAAGCACCTAGAACCGCTCGGCCACCCCGGCCGGCTCACTCTCATCTTCGCCTGAGTCACTGTAATATACGTTTTCAGCCCCTTCACACTCAAATTCTCTTATTATTTCCTCTGGAGTTCCTAATATTTTGTCAGAAGACATTTTCTATGTCTAGAAAAGAAAGTACCACCTATTTAGTAAACAAAAAAATTTAACATAAATAACATGGTGGGGTGATTTTTTACCCCGATGATTAAATGTCATGATTTACCTCTTAAAGGATGATGGAGAATAAAGCCTTAGAGATTATAGCCTCCTCAACGTGAACAATACTGAATGGACCTTCCGAGAAGCCAGTAGTACCAACAGTCTTGGTGGTACACTGCCATGTGGTCTTAGCCGCTTGATGGTCTCTGGAGATAAAGAAGAACACGCAAAGTGGAAGAACATTGCACAGAGCATAAACGTTGCACACGCCTTCTGCAACACAGCAAGTCTGCAGTAGCTGAACATTGTATCTCCAACGGACATTTGATGGAGTGTGACTAAACATTAATTTTGGCCACAGAAACATTTTTCTGGAACTCCGTTATAAAAGAGTCTGTTGAAATATGCATCGAGGAAAATCTGATTAACCCCGATAGCGGTTACTAGCTGGATAGTGCGTGGAATCCCATCATCTCCGAGATTTGCTCTAGATAATGGCGCCAGAATACTCCAATAACTGCGACGAGCGGCAACGCCAAAGACAGCTGGTCCTTGCAGTGGTGCTGCCGCTGGGCAGCATGATCCTTCTGTCACCACGATGCTGACACAAGCGTGGCAATACAATCAGCGTGCTATATAAGGCGGAGCAGAGAATGTCTTTGTCAGTCTTCGATGGCTCACCTGAAGATAACTGGCAGGTGTCCGGTGGAAGCGTGGAATGAAATTTACGACCGCCAGCTGCAATGACGAAATCTCTTAGAACATTTAATTCGCCGAGAAAATTTTAAATTATTACATATTTTAGTACCGGCACTGGTACTTTTTGATATTATCTCCCTTAGAAGTACTTTATAAAATCCTTGAAGTGTTTCACGTATGTCACTGCAGATGTCAGGAACTGTTTGAGGTACAGCAGCTACAGAAATGGGAAGTTATTTGTAATGTAAATGTTTCCAGTTGCTAATAAACAAAGTATAATGAGAAACAAGAGACTTATGTAGTGCCCCCTCTCTCTCTCTCTCTCTCTCTCTCTCACACACACACACACACACACACACACACACACACACCACAAGAACCATATCTCAATTTTAGTTCTGCATTGTGGTACAAATAGTGTATTAATTGACACGTCTGTGACGACTATGATTCCAAAAAGAAAAGTGCAGTGTTTGTAACTTCATAGAGTTGAAAAATTATGCTCGTTCTCTTGTGTTGCCTCCCATCCGCTCCAGTATAAATGATCGTTCACTATCCAGGGTGAACACTGATAAAACCAATAAACTGCAGGAATGGATTCCTGCCTGTAGATGGAGGAAATAAGGTCCGATGAACATGTGTGCAGAAATGGATAGTGAGCATGTAACAATACAAATCGTCCCAGAACACAGTACAGAGTTGTATCGCAACAGATGCCCAAAATGGCCTCCATGGGTTGCAGTGCACACGTTCACATCTCAAATCACGGATTGCCGCATTCTTTTGCATGTTATGGCCCCTCTCCGAGTACCATCACAGGCATCGAGAACATGCTGTTGGAGGGTCTACACAAAAGGAAATGGTTCAGTATACTCAACCTTTTTAGATGTCCCCAGAGGAGAAAATCCAGGGGGTTTAACTCCAGCGATCTGGCAGGCTATGCTACACGGCCTCCGTGTCCTATCCAACGTCCAGGGAAGTTGTTGAGATTTAAGCAAACTGTAATGCAGATGTGGGGTGGTGCTCCAACACGCAGAAACCACATAACCTGCTGCACTGCCAAAGGCACATTCTCAAGCAGCCAAGGCAGAGTATTCCAGCTACGTTCCTGCGTCGAGGCATTGTGAAGCAATTACTGGTCGAAATGTATGGTCGCCAACGAGGGAAGTCTACACAGGGTGTATACGTGGACAAGGAAAAAAATTTTCCCGGATTTCCCGATTAAAAATACGCTTTCTTCCGGGTGAAAATACACTTTTACTGTGTTGAACGACAATATATTTTCCCTCGGAACTGCACAACTTACCAATCATTTGAATGGTTATAGTTTTATACATGGACGTAGAATTTGCCGGCTCTTTAGAAAACGAAACTCGGGGAAAAAGACACGTTTTGCAAATATCTTTGATGTGCAGCAACATGTACGCTTATGAAAGTATACATTCCACCAAACACCACATGTCACTTTCCGAATCATTGAAATAGAGATTTTGATGCGCTTTTGTAAGCCAGTCATAGCTCATGTAACGTGATCTCGCCAGTCAATGGCAGCGGACATTCAGAGCATAGGACGCATGATGCAGTCAGCCAATAGCAACATCACTGTTAAGCAGCACGAACAAACAAACAGGGAAAGTTAATAGTTTAAATTAATATACATAGTGTTGCTACAATAAAAGTGAAGCTTTCGCATATAATATTCGTCTCTAAGGTTAATAAGCTGTAAGAGAAGGTAAGCATTCACATATAATTTTTATCTTTTTTGCATGTGTTACACTTTAAGATATATAACACAAATGTGCCAGTAAAATTTTTAATAATGACATAAATGTCTGCTCTCCAGGGTTCAAAATTCTTCTAAATGGCTTGTCATCAAAGAGTTGATTTTTAAATGAGAGTCAAACGCTCTGTGATTTAAGAATTCATGGTATATTATCGCACATTGTTCAACTTACATGAAAGGATATTTACTTGGAAAGTAACGCTTTTCAAACCAACGTTCGCAACATTTTTCCGTGACCTGTTAGAAATAGGTTCGTTTCAGTAGTTGCCAGAGAGTGCAGGTAACAGGCGACACCGCACTTGAGCAGCTACCATGATGTAGTAAGCCCGTATGTACGTATGTGAAAGATCATACATCATGTCATAAAATAAACAAGACATAAGAGGATACTCTAAGAGCATCGGCATTTCATGAACCATTCTAAAATGTGCACATTTTAAGTGCGTACTTAAAGTGCACATTCGGATGTCCTAATGAAGTAGACCTCGACCTCATATTAAGTTTTTCAGTGTGATTTTCGGGATGTAAATTTTCTTGTACCACCAGTACTGTATTACATCATGTTTGATTCTTTATTATGGCATAATGCCATACGTGCTAGAAGATGGAAACGTGCACTTGAAATGCAGCGGACAGTTGAAGCTAGCCAGTATTGTGGAATTAAACATTTTGTTTCAAATACATTGACTGCCTTTGCGGAAAAGGTTACTAAAAGTCAAATTTCTTTAGCAAACAGACAAAAATAACTTCTTTGTTATGCGAGGCGATTAATGCTTGACTGTCAGAAATGTGGAAATAAAATCCGAAACTAAAAACATATTTTAGCCTTCCGTAATTATGTGAACATATTTTAATTCACTTGATAGCTCCCGGCCAGAGATATCTGTTTTGTTTTCATTTGACTTGACAGTAACCGAAGGGGAAACAGCAAAAAATCACTAAATGTAAACAAGCGTAACAAGGAGACTACCCACTATAACTCAGACTGTTCTACGCATAATCCCCGGATCTACGATAACGGGTCAATACTAAAAAAAAATTGAATTTTCAAAAATATCTTTATCTTGTAGCGCACATCCTTCTGAAAAGCCTGAAGCATAAAACATGTGTGTTTGAGGAAATGTAAGAGTTATTATTTGGTATTAAGTGTGGCAAAGTGCAATGCCACACCTCTTCATATAGCATTCTTTTATCGCACGTTACTGTATTTCGCTCTGTGGAATTGAAACATTAGTTTTTGTAATGGATGCCATCAAACTATATTCAGGACAGTGGAAATTGAAGTGTCTTGTGGTGCCTCTCCCGCTCTCAGTCGGCCGGTATGACAGCCTGTCCCTCTTTTTCTTTAAAAAAAAAAATAAATAAATGAAAAAACTCGCAATTAATAGCGAATGGGATTATTTTAAAAGAAAACTTCAGAAAATTTGCACTCTTTAATGCCTACTAGCTAAAAACTTGCTGCTTTGTGAGACATAAAATTAAATGCAGGATACATAAAACCAATAAAGATAAGAGAGAAGCAAGAAAGTACACATTTCTTCAATCCTTAGCTTTTTTTCTCTCTGATCTTGTTACAGCTTCACATGGCGTGGTTTCCTTTCTGCGAAAGAATCTATTACTTCGTCAAACGTTTTGCTACATGAAAAGTCGAAATGTCGTTATCTAATACTAAAAAAGCTGTTAACGCAAATAACACCCAAGACTGGTGTGGTTTCTCGATCTGATTACGTCTATTTTGTCACTCTCTGCTGGAAACAAAATAGGCCATCTAGTCAAGAAAGTCATTTGGCACACGTACCTGAGCTACAGCCACTTTAGTGACAGGAAGTGCTTCCTCAAGCTGAGGACCCTTGTGCACTTCAACTATATGGAGAGGACTGTTAGAATAGTGCTATCAATGTGCAAGTCTTGCCAGAAATTTAGCAATACCACAAGACGAGCATTCTGGATCTCATGAAGTAATGTTCACATGTTCAGTGGAGTTTTACAACAAACTAAAACACTTGGCTGCAATGGACCTCATGGGATTGTTGCCACGAACAAAATGAGGATTCTGCCACATACTTGTGTTTCTGGAACTAACATCCAAATTTGTTACCCTAGCTCCCTTGAAACGTGCAACATCATTAACTGTATCAAAAGTCTTTCAAAGGGACTTTTTTCCCCAAGTTGGACATGTTGATAAGGTGATATTGGACAATGGTCCACAGTTTCGCTCTAACCTCTGGAAGGATACATTACGAAGACACAGATTGAAGCCTGTTTACATATCCTTGCACCACCAGAGCTCAAAACCGGCGGAGCGTATCATGTTAAGAGCTTGGAAACATGTCTAGGGCATACTGCTCCAAACAGCATACATCCTGGGATGTCTTTCTTCCAGACTTCCATAACGTACTGAGTGAGACCACACATGGTGTTACCCACATTGCCCCTCTTACTGTGCTCAGAAACAAACAAGCCGTCGACTTCATTCGAAAGTTGGTAGACTTTCCATGGAGGGGTAGAGAGCAACACGACACCATTGTCGAATTAGTGCTCAAAAGAATAAAGGCAGCGGTGCTCAATAGGAATCCACATGCCAATAAGAAGGCACATGTTAGAGAGTTTCACGTGGGTGAAAAGGTCCTGCTCAAATCATTCCGCCTATCCAATAAGGCCCAGCCCAAATGTCCCAAGTTCTCCGTTTACAATGGCCCGTTCCATGTCCGGAGAGCAAATGCGTTGGAATTACAATTTGTGAAGTTACACACGTCTATTGGGTTACATCACATAAGCCATATGAAACACTTCTGAGAATGAACAATGTCCATTGCTGGTCCTCACAGATACAGGGCTATTACAAATGATTGAAGCGATTTCATAAATTCACTGTAGCTCCATTCATTGACATATGGTCACGACACACTACAGATACGTAGAAAAACTCATAAAGTTTTGTTCGGCTGAAGCCGCACTTCAGGTTTCCGCCGCCAGAGGGCTCGAGAGCGCAGTGAGACAAAATGGCGACAGGAGTCGAGAAAGCGTATGTCGTGCTTGAAATGCACTCACATCAGTCAGTCATAACAGTGCAATGACACTTCAGGACGAAGTTCAACAAAGATTCACCAACTGCTAACTCCATTCGGTGATGGTATGCGCAGTTTAAAGCTTCTGGATGCCTCTGTAAGGGGAAATCAACGGGTCGGCCTGCAGTGAGCGAAGAAACGGTTGAACGCGTGCGGGCAAGTTTCACGCGTAGCCGCGGAAGTCGACGAATAAAGCAAGCAGGGAGCTAAACATACCACAGCTGATGGTTTGGAAAATCTTACGGAAAAGGCTAAAGCAGAAGCATTTCTTAAACAGGAGATTGGAAAACCGATGGATCGGTCGTGGTGGAGATCATGATCAACAATTCATGTCATGGCCTCCACGCTCTCCCGACTTAACCCCATGTGATTTCTTTCTGTGGCGTTATGTGAAAGACTCAGTGTTTAAACCTCCTCTACCAAGAAACGTGCCAGAACTGCTAGCTCGCATCAACGATGCTTTCGAACTCATTGATGGGGACATGCTGCACCGAGTGTGGGAGGAACTTGATTATCGGCTTGATGTCTGCCGAATCACTAAAGGGGCACATATCGAACATTTGTGAATGCCTAAAAAAACTTTTTTTGAGTTTTTGTATGTGTGTGCAAAGCATTGTGAAAATATCTCAAATAATAAAGTTATTGTAGAGCTGTGAAATCGCTTCAATCATTTGTAATAACCCTGTAATATACATATTACAAGCAGCAAGTTTTTCATGCATACATTAGGCTAACGTTTTGTTCTTCTCTCTGGCTCATGCTGTTGGAATGTGAATTAAAATGGCTGTCTCTGGACGCAGGGGTGGAACCAACAGGTTCCTGTCACAAACCAGGAGAGAGGAGGCGGACAATGCGGCACGTGGCTCCAGGCCACTACGCAAGGTGGGAAGCGTCGCTGAGTCAGGAATAGTTGGCGCCAGGATTTCACCGGAAACAGATCCCACCCATTCACTGCCCTCCACAGAAATGAACAAGTACCAGAAAAAGTCCCACCCTTTTACCCCCACCACAGCGACTAAGTGCACCCAAGAATATGCTTTGGGATCTTCCCAAAGAGTGCACAGTCTCTGTTTTTCACCGCATTTTATAGATTGATCACATGATTTACTCAGTTTGTTTGCCGCTTTGCACATTACAATAGCGAACAGTGTTTTACCCTTTGCAGTATTTGCATTGTCGCAGTATTTGTATCTTTTAACACATTTCCTTGGACATCTTAGCAGCGTTTTACTGCTTCTACTTGTGCATTGTAGCAGTATTTGCGTTTTTAACACATTTCCTTTGTGGCTTTTACAGCGTTTGCTCCGTCATCATAATACTGTTTTGCTTCTTATGCTTCTACGTTGCAACAGTACTTTGAAATGAGTGCTTTTAAATGTGAAATTTGAGAAAATGAGTATAGTTACCGCAGACCTCTGAAGTGCCATATTTCTACAGCGAGCCCACAAAGCTGAGCGAAATAATGCTGCCGGCCGAAGTGGCCGCGCGGTTCTGGCGCTGCAGTCTGGAACCGCTTGACCGCTACGGTCGCAGGTTCGAATTCTGCCTCGGGCATGGATGTGTGTGATGTCCTTAGGTTAGTTAGGTTTAACTAGTTCTAAGTTCTAGGGGACTAATGACCTCAGCAGTTGAGTCCCATAGTGCTCAGAGCCATTTGAACTATTTTTGAAATAATGCTTCCTGTTACAAATAATGAACATTCCTCTGCCTACCAGTGCTACTTATGTGATAAGCATTTTACTTAAAGTAATTTACAACAACACCAATGAAGTATTCAAGGGAAGAGCAAAAGAAAAGTTTGAAGTGTACGATATGTGCATTTGAAATTGGTTCTAAAAAGTGCTGATAGGATCCTTGTTGCGAATCTCAACCAGCGACGATTATAAGTTAACTGTATTAAGACTTGTTCAGCAGGAAAAGCAGCTAGGCTCAAGTTCCCGGAAGCTTTGCAACAGTATTTGTAGATGATACTGACCAGCACCGCTGAAACGGTGCCAGGAGACAAACAACATTACGTGACTAAATGACCGCTGCGCCCAGACTCAAAACAGGGATCCAAGTAGCTTTCACATATCACATGATGATGGAAATATACCAAGTAAGTGGGCAGCCTCTCAGCAGGAGATATAGAATGTCCTAGTAGATTTCTGTGACGCACGAAAGCAATATAAATAGGGAGTCAGGAGGAGCCCGTAGTCAGTCGAGATCTGCTGAGTATAACGACGCAAGCTCCGTGTTGTTCTACGGCAGACATGGGAACTCAGTAGGATTTGCCAGCCTCTTTTTTTTGTGGTTTTAGGGCGCACAACTACAGTGGTTATTAGCGCCCAGACTAAATTATGAATGCACTGCGAGGCACAATGTTAAAACAGCAACGAAAAAGGACATCACTACAAAAGGCACATTAACAGGCAAGGGATCAAAAGAAAACAGCAGAATCAAATGTCCTTAGACAGGTTTGTCAAGTGGATAAAACGAAGAACGCGACCAGTTGCTCCTGGGTCATCCGCTAAAATTTCATCCCGAGTACATGGCAGGCCAAGATCAATGCACAGTGTATTAAAATTCGGACAGGACGTTAAAATGTGGCGTACCGTCAGCAATTGCCCATGTGGGTAGAACGGCGCCGGTGCAGCCGTCAGCAGATGGCGGTGGCTGAACCGGTAGTGTCCAATCCCTAACCGGGCCAAAACAACCTCCTCCCGCCGAGAAGGGCATGGAGAGGTCGTCCAAGCTGTGGGGAGACGTTTCAAGGCCCGAAGCTTGTTTTCAGAAGGTGTAGACCAATCGGCATGCCACAGCGATAAAATGCGCTGACAAATGACCCTGCTAAAATCAGATCAAGGCACACAACAAGAAGCTGTTCGAGGCTGGAGGACCGCAGCCTTGGCCACGGCATCTGCAGCTTCGTTCCCAGGGATACCGACATGGCCAGGAACCCACATAAAGGTAACCGGAGAACTGTCATCCGCCAGCTGCTGAAGAGAACGTTGGATCCGGTGCACGAAAGGGTGAACCGGATACGGATCACTGAGGCTCTGGATGGCGCTCAGGGAATCAGAGCAGACGACGTAAGCATAATGATGGTGGCGGCAGATGTAAAGAACAGCCTGATAGAGGGCAAATAGCTCAGCTGTGAAGACCGAACAATGGCCATGGAGCCGGTATTTGAAACTGTGTGCCCCGACTATAAATGAGCACCCGACATGCCAGCCTCGGCTCCGTAGCATTCACGGAGGCAGATTCCAGATCAAGGTGTTCAACTGATAAAATTAATAGAAGGCAGTGCCAGTAGGACTTTTTTCAGTTGCCAAGCTATAGAAATGAATTCTGCCCTGAATAAGTAACCACTCCTAACCGAGTTCTGTATCCTGCACATTAGCAATAGCTTACTCCTTCTAGACGTCGGACTTGTTGAAGCTGCCTGCACCTCCTTCCACTCTTCGAACAGAACGAATGAGGTAAGACCCCTAAATATAACATGTATCAATCTAACTCCCTCTCGCGACACGACAGGAGCGGAAGAAAAATTGGTGTCAGATGTGGGGTATGCTAGGTGATTGTCTAAGGGAAACAGATATCCAGGGTACTGGAATATGTGCAAGGGAAGGAGTAACGGAGTATGAGAGGATTAGGACAGAGAGTAGCTGCAGACGTGGGTCCACATTTCGAGAAGCAACAGCGGCAGCAGATGTGGGCAGAGGCCCACCGTTCCTGAAAGCAACATCGGTTGCACATACTGGTGAGAGGCCCACCGTACCAAAAGCATCATCGGCTGCAAACGTGAGGAGGAGGCTCGTGAAAACCAGCAAGGCGTCAGCATCGCCAGCAAACATGAGCAAGAGGCTCACAACACTACAGCACGCAGCGCAAGACTACAGGAAGATTAGTGAAAATGACTTCTACAGCCTATTCAACTCCCAACGATAGTAATAACTGACTGTATTTAAACTATAGTGAAGCAACGAAGTTAGTGCCTAGAAAGTTTGATAGAAACAGAGAGCAACTCTCTGAATTTATAGACAATTGCGACAGTGCTTATGAACTAGTAGAACCAAAGTCTAAAAGATTGTTTCTTAAATATATTATAGGTCAAATAATGGGTTCTGCCCGCAGTAAACTTATTGTTAGAGATCACACTGAAACATGGTCCATTACGTTGCGACAGGAATATCACATAAAGCAAACTGCATTAGTAAAGATGATTATGTACAGCTAAGTAGCAATGACACAATAGAGAGCAATATAGGGCTGTTAGCAAGCAGCGGAGCGGACCATAAGTACAATTAAAGCTGAGGTGCTAAAGCAGAAAATAGGAGAAGCAGAAAGGCAGTGACGATAAGGAGTATCGCAAATGAGGAAATTAGAACTGAAGGAGAGGTTAGAGTAAAGCTGCGGACGAAAAGAGGTGAAGGATATTAGTATGAATTCCATGTTGTAAGGACACAAATGGATTTTCCATTCGAAGGGTTACTAGGAAGGGATTTCCTAGAAAAGCAGAGTAGTGCTAGATTATGCTCGTAGAAAGTTTAAGTTACGAGGTAAATGGTTAGAGGATGCACTGTTATTGAAGCCAGATCGAGTAGTAAACAGAGAACGGGGCAGTTAAGCAGCAGTTACCAAACACGGACGAATGGGAGCGTCACCATTAGCAGAAAGCGAGGTATGCAAGGCGAGGGCCGCGTGGACCGAACAGACACGGCGATATCGAGAGGCATAGAGGGAATCTCACAGATAAAGAGAGAGTGCCATCCACTGAAAGTGAATTTAAATACAGAAATAAAAAGTATGAACATGAAAGAAGAGAAAACGATAAAATAAGGAACGAAAACCGTTATT
Organism: Schistocerca piceifrons; assembly: GCF_021461385.2. Lineage (NCBI taxonomy): Eukaryota > Metazoa > Arthropoda > Insecta > Orthoptera > Acrididae > Schistocerca > Schistocerca piceifrons. The sequence goes on along the minus strand of NC_060143.1, from coordinate 426,297,461 downwards.
TTAAAGCTAAAGTGTATTTCATGGAAAGTGAATTAGAAGCTGCCAAAAAGTAGATGGAAAAACTGAGAAGGGAAATAGCTCATCCAAGGAAATCATTTGAAGGGCAGGTAATTAAAAGAAAGAATAGCACAGAGAAGTCGGAAGAACATATGTTCACAAGAGAGAAATGGGTACTTAAGGCCAGTAAGGGTTAATCAGTGAAATGTAGCCAGCAGGGGCAACCAGTAAAAGATTTTAAGTATGATAAACGTAGCCAGCAGGAAATTACGATCGGTTCCAGGGAGGAAAGATTCGTAAGAAAGTGAACGGTACAGAAGTGATAATTCCGAAACAAGAAGTAAGGCAGGGCGTGATTAGCCCCTAGGCAATAATAACAGTCCAAGTAGGAACTTGTATTACGAGTATATTAAATATTCGCAAAGAAGAGGTACAATTAGACATGCCAGAAGTGTCAGCAGAAGACTTGCCGCAACCAAGTAGTTATAAAATTAAACAAGTGTCCACCAGGGCGAAGAGCGTAAATAAGTAAAGGCTCAGCATGTTAAAACATGCGAACGAAACATTTAAATAGTGAGGAAGAACAGGCTCCCGAGAGGATATGCACTGCATATAATGATGTATTTCAATTACCTGGGGACGTATTGACTCATACTACAGTAGTGAAACATAGTATACCATCAATACCAGAAGCGAAAGGAATGATAATATATCAAAGGCCGTATAGAATACCCCAGGCGCAGCAAGAATCGCTACAAAAGGAAGTAGAAGGGATGCTAGCTGATGGGATAATATCCGATAGTAATAGCCCATGGAATTTCCCCATATTAGTATTGCCAAAGAAAGGATTATAGGAAGTTAAACGACATTTCATTAAATATGGTTTATCCCCTTACCAAGATTTTTGACAGACGAAAAGGACCGAGAGAAAACAGCTTTTAGGACTCCCACAGGACATTATGAGTACAATAAAATGACCATGGAACTGAAGATCGCGCCGTCGACGTTCCAGAGACTAATGAATACGGTACTCAGTGGAGTACAAGGCGACAGGGTTTTTATTTACCTCGATGATATAGTAGTAGTGGGTGCATCGTTAGAGGAACATAATGCACACCCGGAAAAGGTATTCGAACGTCTGAGACAAGGACGCTTGAAATTAAGAATAGATAAATGTGAGTTTCTAAGAAAAGAGGTAACTTTTCTGGGTCATGTCCTAACTGCGTCAGAACTACATCCAGATCCCGCAAAGATAGAGACCATCAAAAAGTACCCGCCGCCCAAGACGACAAAGCAATTGAAATCGGGGCTCACTGCATATTACAGGCGCTTTGTAAAGAATTTTAGCAAAATGACCAAACCGCTACATGATTTATTGAAGACGGGAATTCCATATGAGTGGGGGTCAAGCCAAGAAGAAGCATTCCAGCAGTTGAAGGAAAAACTGATTAGTCCACCGATATTGCAATACCTGGATTTTGAAAAAGAATTTATAATAACCACGGACGCCAGCAATCATGCGGTCAGAAGCAGGGAAAAATGGGAAAGGATTTACCCATAGCATTCATTGTTCAAATGGCTCTGAGTACTATAGGACTTAACATCTATGGTCATCAGTCCCCTAGAACTTAGAACTACTTAAACCTAACTAACCTAAGGACAGCACACAACACCCAGTCATCCATAGCATTCATATCGCAAACATTAAATAAGGCGGAACAAAATTATAGTACAGTGGAACGAGAATTACTCGCTGGGTATGGGCTGTGAAATATTTTAGATCATATGTATTTGGTAGTAAGTTTATAACTGTGACCGACCACAAGCCACTTGTGTGGTTAGGAAACATATCAGATCCATCATCGAGATTAATGAAGTTCCGGTTGAAGCTATAAGAACACGACTACCAAATACTGTACAAAGAGGGCAAACAAAATAAAGTAGCGGATGCATTATCACGGATTAGGAGTATGCGAGAAGGAAAAACAGAGGCAGTACCGAAGACGGAAGACGAAGCACCAGAAGAACGGAAATTGTGATCAGGGAGGTGCAATAGGAACAAAAGGGCACAGAAGAGGCACAGCAAGAAGCGCCCCACCAATAGACTCAGAGATTGCATTGAGTCAGGAAGAGCAATTGGATATGTTAAAGCAGACGCACGAGTCACCGATAGGGGGGCATTAAGGAATGGGGAGGACGTATGAGTGAGTAAAACAGTACCGCAGTTGGCCTGGAATGAAGGCAGATATCGAAAAATTTTTACGTTCTTGCGAGAGTTGCCAGAAGAATAAAATTACACAGACGAAGACAAAACAGCCAGAGTTTATTTTTGATCGTTGTGCCGTTGACATAGTAGGGCCTATCCCACAATCGAATGCAGGAAACAGATACATCCTGACGTTCCAAGATCCTCTGAATAAATTTGTTTTAGCAGAACCAATAGAACGGCAGGACGCTGATACAGTTGCATGAAAACCAGTAGAAAGTGTAATCTTGAAATTCGGAATACCAATATCATTGCTAAGCGATATGGGAAGTAATTTTTTAAGTGAGACAGTGAAAAGGGTGTGCAAATTATTAAAGACAGAGAAAATACAGACAACCAGTTACCATCCGCAAACGAATGGGGCTCTGGGGCACACACATCGTCCGCTAACAAAAATGTTAAGAAATTTCATAGCAAATTGCAACTTTCATATTCAACAATACACAGCACAGTACAACGGGTTATGCCTCTTTTGAAATATTTTTTGGGAGAAAGTGCAATATTCCAGGAATATTACAGAAGAAGCCACAGAATGTAATATAAAATTACAATGATTATGCGACAGAAAGAGGCCAGGGCTAACACACAGAAACGCAAAGAACAAAGTACAGAACGATATGATAAGACACGGAATCTGAAAGTGTTTAGAAGACACGATAGAGTACTTTTATTTGACGAAAGTGTAAGAAGGGGGCATTCGAGGAAACTAGATAGTCAATGGAGAGGATCATTCACTGTTGTAGCTGTAAAATGTAGATGCAGTAATAAGGATAAAACGACAGAAGCGCGTAAAGGTGCATGCAAATAGACTAAAAGAGTTCTTTTAATTACAGATGTGGAGAGTAGTAATAATAATCGGAAGCTTCGCAGTGGCCAGTGTAACAGAAAACAAGATACTTCCACAGGAGGTGCAGGTGCAGAGATTCCAGTCAGCACCTGGTAGATTTCACTGTAATAAAGGAACTGTACACCTATACAGCACGACGTGGTGAATAGTAAGTTATTTTAATTTGCAGGCATGGAACGATAAGTTTGAAAGCACGGATCAGTCAGCCACAAGGGCAGTGGTAAATTCCGTAAGGACTTTACAGAAGGCGAACCTGAGTACCATAGAATGTGAGACTGTGAACCAAACCATAAGCTGGCATAGCGGGAAAATAACTGAAGCGAGGAAATTAATAAATCAATTTGCCCGACACGAGCAAGAACGTGCGAAACGAGGGATTTTGAATTTTATAGAGGAAGCGAGTAGTGTTATTCGGCAAATTAGATGAAGAAAACGAATCATTTTTTAAAGTCAAGATAGATGTTCTGGAAGAACAGCAGCTAAGGCTATCAACGGAACAAGTAACGATCGTAAGGGCATCGTTAATGGGGTTCAATCAGGCAATAAATGCGGTAACTAAAACAGAGGAAATATAGAAAATGGAATACATAAGTTGATCAACCACATAGAGGAGTTTGAAAATAGTACAGATAAGAGGATACAGTTAGCATTGATTTCAGTAACAATCACGGAACAGTTAGTACAGCTAACGACGATGTTTAATGAGTTAGAAAGAGGATATGATCTGTTGATATCGGCAATTGTAAATGCACATAAAGGATTATTAGAACTGCACTTAATGAATCCTATTCAAATGGTAACGTTTTTGGGGCCAATTAACAATGAATTAAGAGAAAAAAAGTTTCCTATCGAACTCACTGAAGACCATGGGTATCAGTTATTACGTGTAATAGATTTAGATGTATTTTTAGCCGGCAGTACATTAAGATATGTATTAACTGTACCACTAGTGGATAGCACTATATATATGATATACAGGGTGGTCCATCTGAAGTTTCGGATGAGATTATCTCGAAAACTATACATCGGGTAAAAAATCGGGTAAGACAAGTTCCTAAGCTAAAAGGGGGACATCAAATGATGCTACATGTGACCTCCAGCCCCCGCCCCCTTGGATGGGGCGGAGGGCAACTTTTAAATCTTAAATGGAAACACCCATTTTTATTGCAGATTCGGATTCTTCAAAAGAGTAATCAAGTTTTGTCTGAAACATTTTTTAAACCATTGACAGATGGCACTGAAATCGAGAAAAAAGTAAAATTGGGGGAGAACTTTGATTTATTTAGAATTATCCTAGAACGACGCATGAAACCAATAAAAAATATGCGCCCATTCATTCGTTCGTTACGCCAAATTAATCTATTTTTGTTCAAAATGTACTGTAACCTACTGTTAGCGTTACCCAGTAACGACTACATGGACGTAGTAGAATGATGTTTCCATGGGGTGCTTCATTAGTGAGAGTCCACTTGCCTCTCACAATTTGGGGTGCTTAATTAATGAAATTAGCCACGAAGAAATTGTTCAAAATTATCCCCATTTGCTTCAATGCATAAAGTCAATCGCCTGCGAAAGTTTCTATGTTTCTCTCGTTTACGAACCGGTGCCATGACTTCATTTTTTAAGGAATACCTGATAGCTTCTAATCTTTTCTTTTCAATACCACGCAGTGATATATAGTGCCTTCTGACAAACAGACAATTCTGTCACCGTATTGTATCTCATTATTTTGATCTTATAATGAAATGTGTAATCACGCGTAGTAGCTACAGTCTCATCTCTCCGAGTGATTTGGCACTGCACATTGTCAACAGAAATCAGTCCTGTCAGGTGAAAGCTTTGCTCATTCCAGTCCTCCAGCAAATTGAAATTAGATATTAATGTAGACTTCTCTGTATCAGTTAGCAAATCAGTACAATTCTTCTTGCAGTTACAATGCTCTCCTATTTCATGTGGCATTGTTCTTAGCTTTTTAGATACCACAGATTGTCTACCATAGCTGTCTTTTTCTGGACTTACCACTTCAGCTTGACTCTGGATATTCCATCATCAATTGAAACAACGGCCACAGTTGGATTTTGAACGAAATTCATTTCTATCTCCATGTAGTCTTCTTTATATGTATCATTGTATCCTTGGAGTAAGTGTTTTCGGCAGACATATCTGTGACGCTACGAATTTTGATGTAACTTCCAGTGGCCAGAATTTGTTCCAATTGAAATCCCGGTGCTAAGCACTTGTGAGAAAGTCGAGTTCAGCTGCCGCCTGGACATCTGTCTCTTTCATTGTCATTGAGAATGTGGCAGACACGGGCGGCCAGCCAGTGTTGCAAAAACGCCGAGCTCTCCCCCCCCCCCCCCCCCCCCCCATCACCGCCGTTTGGCGTGCCCCCTACAGGCTTGCCGTGGGCCAGTGACCCACTTCCTGGCCGCACTCTAGGGAGCCCTTTTACTGCGTCACAGAACACCACGGGCGGTCTACACTCGGGCAGAGGACTCTCCAGACTTGCGGACAGGCAGGGCACACCATTGCATTAGCACTGCCTACAACATTGGCCAAGCTGCCACAGATGTCTTGCAGATATGCCACTGTGACATCATCATTAAGGCGGTAGTGCGCAGCCATGTCAGAGGCGATGCCAGTGTGTTGTGTACATAGCTCCGCGTAGTCAGCGCATACACAACTTTCCCACTAGAGCGCGCCCCGCTAAGCACAACAGCGCAGGCGCAGCGCTCGTCTGTCTCCGCACTACAAGATGGCGCTGCCTTAGAGACGGACCAAATTCTGATTGCGCCGATCTGCGTATTAATATGTAACGCAGCCAATGAGGTTGCTGCTAACGTAGAACCTTTTCTCCTAGCGGTTCACACTCACGCAGTGATACCTGAACGCGCGAGGTATTATAACGAGTGTACAGACCTCCGATTAGTCAGTCTACATTAGTCTGTACCAGTCCACAGTCAAGTTTCAGTCTGCACCTAAGAAGATTATCATATTCCTGTACATAGCCATGAAGATAAATGTATAGACACTTTGTCAAGTATCAGAGATATGTGAGAATAAGATTAACGTACCAAGACCAAAGGAACTTCAGATTGTCAGTTGTAAACAGTATCCTGAATCAAGTTAAGTAATGTCTATGCTTTTTATTATTTTAATAAATGTGTGAGAAAATTAATCAAGTTCTGTTTAAAGTTGGTCATCGTCAATCTGCTACTCTAAGTGTGCAAGTGGCATTTCTATCGTCTGACCTAACGGCAGAAGATAAACACGCCACGATAAGACCACGAGACATATTGCTGACACTCGCCTACTTTGTTAGAGCGACAAGTCGAATAATCTGATGGTGTGTGTACCAAAGGTCTTACAGTACGCACACCACACAGTGGCACAAGTTGCCGCCACTCTCCTAATCACAGCAACAAAACTCTGGTATGGGCCCACAGCCTACACACACTACAACAGCGATCAAAGCAGCAACAGAGGGACCCACTACACAACTTCATGCCTCCTCCCTCCTGCCACGTCCTCCTCCCACCCTGTCAATACCTTGAAGCACCACATACAACTTAACGAGTGTGACACTGCAAGTGAGTGTTGAGACTTCTCATGGGCAGTCCTTATCTTACTTGAATTGTTAGGAAATATTTGTGTTCACCACAATCCTAAAGGAGGTACAACAAGTGTGTCTCTTAATCAATATCACATTTTTGTTACTGTTGATTCACCAAAACTTGACTTACATCGGTTTCATTGGTGTCCAAAACTTAACTTATTGATTAGACATTACAGACATTTGCTTGATTGCTCATGTCTAGTTTATCCTAATTTATGCCTATATCTGTATCATAAATTTGGGGATGTAGCTACATGTTCTAGCACAGTCAATTACATTTATGGATTTTGAAATATTTACATACAACATGACATAAATCTTTCGTGTCCCTTGATATATTCTGTGTTTGTTTCATTAAACTTAGGATTTGTCATTTATCTCAAACATTAATTCTTAAGGTTTCCTCGTTAAAATGCAGTCTTGGAGGATGTTACATTCTTTATTGTGTCACCATTAGTTATTTCCAGAATTCTCTCACGTGAAATACAGTATTTCATGATAAATGAATTAATGTCAATATGTTTATACATCTTGCCAGACAACGTGTCGCCCTCAAAGGCAAGAGAGATGAGCCCTAGGCTGCACTTTTATTATATAGCCTACGGATCTCATAATGACCATTAATATATTTACTGTAGTACATTATCTGTTTGCATTTCATCTAAATCTGTACATACTCGTAACACTACGTGGATTGGCACCCAATCTTTTCTCTTTGATTTATTATTCACATTTGCACGAATCACAACGTATGTAATCTACTTACACAGAATTTTATTGGGGCTGCACTCTGAGGTGTGTATAGAGTGGTACAAATTTCTATTGTTATGGAGGGGCCTATGCAAGGTGGCTACCTACATGGGTTATGCACTGAGAATTCAACACACACATCAATTGTCACTTTACATTTTTTTAATTAATTAGAGCAGTAATGACAAGTAGTAGCTTGGATGTGAACAAATTGGCGGTTCATCACGCTATGATGTCTAAGGGATGAGCAATGAAAATGTGCTGCATTGCATTAAGCGTACATAATTTTTGCAGATAGAGTTCTGTACGAGATTGTTCTCAGAGTGCTGGTGGCGGGAAGCAAGTAGCATGTTAGCCCATAGGTCAAATTTTACTACCTCCAGCACTGCCAGGGTTGTCTTTCAGCGGCAGGGCTTTGATGGCGCCCGACAGCCAACCAGCTTTTCCAGCAGAACACTGCGAGGCAAGCAGAATGTCTCCCCAAGGTGAATAATGCAGGGAGACGCCGTTTCCCCCTCATCCGCGTCACCATGGGCTCCCAAAAGTGTTGCGAGAAAATATTACCAGCAAGGAATGTATCTCTGTGAATCCCCTACTCCATATTTATGAGTGTGAGACAGACGAGTACAAAGAGTCCATTTGGACGCTTATTGGTGAAACATTTGTTAAAATATTGCAATTGGACAGCCACACCAGTGGAGAGGTACACTGCACTAGGTTTTTGGTAGAAAGGACACTTGGGTTTCAGTATCTGTCTAATAAGGACGCAGTGCTCTCCTGGATGATACAGAGTAATTACGGAGTAGCTGCATATCTTATCCAAAACTCTGATAATTTCGCAGAATTGTGTGGCATAGGTGCATCGCTGTAGTTGCAGAGACATCACACCTGATCGGCATAACAACACGACAAGTACAGTCAGCTGGGGACCCTATTGTGGAGCACAAGAGCATAGTACATAATATACGCTGCTCCGGCCGTAGCACGATCAGCCTTGCAGTACGTAGAAATGAAACGAGTGGTCATTGACCAATTGAGCATAGCAGCAAATTCTCGCATTATTTCTGTGATTAGATAAGATGTAAAGTACGTGACCTCGAATCTTGTGCTCTCATTCAGTTAGGGGAAGAGCCATCCCTGCATCGTTAGGTTTCATAGTTACAAATTGGTGACATACTCCTTTCCCTTTATTAAGATATCCCTCAAGAGGTATCACTATGTTAATTCAAATTTTTAGTATATTTAATTGTTAAATGGATTAAATCTCATAATCTTTCCCCATATTTCAGACTACACATATGTTGAAACACTATCCCTATTCTAAAACCAAGTCACAAATTTTGGTGGGGTTAAATTCATGTTAATAATTTACCTGCATTACCACCACTTTCTATGAGGCATGCAACCTCACCCAATCCCATTATTTAACAGAGGCCGGGATTGCTTAGCCAGATGTCATTAAGTGCATAAGAATGGCACAAGGGAAAATTATAATACAAATGAGTTCAGAAAATAGTTCATTTGCATATCACCTCTGGTAGCAAAGGAAACTCAAAGATCGCTTCCCAATTTAATGATGTTGAAGGTAGATTGAAAACTTTTAGCCAATGGACAACATTCCCAAAGGCCTTGTACAAGGAGAACTGTCCCTTTTCTCTGTGTCCAGATAGAAAACTCGCCTAAGGCTTATCAAGTTAAAATCAAGTTATAACACAGCATTAGAGTTGGCTGTTCTGAAATTAGGTCATTCAGCTGAAGAATCTAGTGACTGATTTGCCTGGGGATTCTAAGACTGGGAACTTCTACAGTTTTTACCACGATATAGCTTCAAATTCTAAAACGGTCTGCTTTATATTTGTAGGTCTACTACACATCACTCATTAGAAATCTCAGGCTCTACAGATTTTGTAAAAAATTTGTGGGTAAGAAGCGAACGTACGGGGTGTTCTCCACAGTGGCGTATAATTATTAGCCGGGAGTGCCGTATGATTGTTCGCCTGCCTGGGTTTTTCAAAGAAACAATAAACGCGCAACGATACTGCAGTGACATTCTGTATCCTTTCATAGGAGAACTTGTATTAAGTGAAATACTGAACGGTTACTTTCAACAAGATGGTGCAACCGCGCATACAGCTCGCGTTTCAATGTCACTGCTTGCTTATGTTTTTGGTGATAGCATTATTTCACAGGGACTTTGGCCTCCACGATCGCCTGACCTAACACCAACTGACTTTTTCTTCTGGGGTGTGACCAAAGCAACTGTCTATAAAAAAGGTCCAAAATCCATTGATGAATTGGAAACTGCAACATCCACTTTCACTGCTTCTGTTACAGAAGGAATGTTACAGCTTGTGTTTGGAAACATGTTTAAACGAATTGAATTGTGTATTCAACATCAGGGGGAACACTTTCAACATTTAATGTGAAAATTTGTAGGTAAAAATGAATATTCAATAATTAATAACTTGTATTTCACTGAGTTTCATTTCAGTATATTCACTGTGGCATACGGAACACGCAGCAATTAATCATACGGCACTGTGGAGAGACTTTTTGAACACCCAGCATATTATGACAGTGTTCCTATTGCATAATGGAAAAGAGCTATGTTTATCGTACTTTTAATTCCAGGACTCAGCCCCCTCTTTCACTGAGAGCTAACTCTTGCTCACCATCTTAACTTGCAGCATCGAAAGTTGCAATAAATAAGCAATAATATTGTTGTATATTTACAGATTATTGGGTCATTCCATGCCAAACTGAGCCAGAGGCTTATTTTTTGAAAAAATGCCAAATTTAACAATGTTATAGTTTTTCGAATCTACAAAAGTTGAATTTTACTGTCCTGAAAAAATTATAAAAATTACATAATTAGCTGAGGAAATATAGTTAAACAAAGTTGGCAATTCTACAGATGAGGATGGAAAACAAAAGGTTTGCTTTTTGTGTTGGCAGCTGTTTAAATTTGGGTTGCAGCAATTGTTGATGTTTTAATTGTTTAATTTCAAGAGCAGAATCTTATCTTCCTGACAAACTTCAGTTTTTAAAGAAAGGTAAGTTATTAAGGATGCAGCTAATTCACAAAAGTTACTATGTATTTAGTGTCCCACCCGTGACAAAAAACATGAAAAAGTTTACCTTCTAACTCAGCAATTATAGTAATTCTATATATTTTAGGTTAGAAGTAAGAAAAACAAATAAAAACATCCAATGAGCCATAAGGCACCTTCTAAGTTGTAAATGATCATCTATAAATGTTAAAAGAAATTGTGTCCCACCCGTGACAGATTTTTGGATGTTAGTCAAATCTAAACCATTTAACACTTCTTGTTATTGTTAAGTTAAATTGGTTGATATAACAAGTGCTTTGATGGTTTACACTAAATAAAAACTTACTGTTTATTCAGAAAATGGGGAAAACAAGATCAGCAGAGCATATGAGAAAACTTCGAGAAAAACTGAAGAAAGATACCAGCAAGTACAATGTCCATAAAAAAAAAAGAAAGAGAGCGGGATAAAAGAAGAAGGGAAAATATGAAGATGAAGGTATCCTCCAGTGAAAAATCTTTATTGGAATATCGAAAGAGGGAAGCTGAAAGAAAAAGGAAGTACAGACTTAAACTAAAATCCGTATTAATTGAAGATCAGTCTGAGACCTGTATTTCCCAGTTAGGATCATATAAATGTCCTCAGTCCCTTGGCAAAGCTGTTTCTCGGGTAAAGAAGTTGCTTCCTTCAAGCCCCTCAAAAAATCAGCAGTAATAAAAAAGCTTGTAAGTGAAAGCTTACCTAAAAAGGTAGTAAAGCAGATTTTCCCAGTAGTGAAGAAGACATCTCGAAAACTTACAGGTGATAATCTGCTCAAAATACAAAATTTTTTCACAAATGATGAAATCAGCAGGCAGACATCTGGCATAAAGGATGTAAAGTCTATTGTAGACCTTGAAACTGGGGAAAGAGTTAGCTTGCAGAAACGTCACATGAATATGACAGTTAAGGAAGCATTTTTTCTTTTTAAGCAAGACAATCCAGATATTGATATCAAGATTTCAAAATTCTACGAGTTGCGGCCTAAAAATGTTGATCTAACGTCTCAAATGCCTCACAATGTATGTGTGTGCAGATATCATGCTAACTTCAACTTCATCATTGAAGCCATTCACAAAGAAATAGCTAGTTTCCCTGCTACTCACACTCACCTTATGAATCTTGTTTGCTGTGATGTAGAAAGTGAAATATGCATGACAAGTCAATGCAAGAAATGCATCATGAATTTACACACATTAATAGATGGAAAGTTTGATTTGTGTGACATAATATCTTGGAGAAAATGGACTGAACATGAGTGTCACCCTAAACAGACTACTACCAGTGGAACACTTTGTGAAGCTCTCTCTGAACTTCAGTCTCAACTAAAAACATTCAAAGAGCACTTCTTTGTCAAAAGGATGCAATCTGGAGCTTTCAAGACTGTGAAAGCATCAGTTAGTGATGATGAAGTGGTATTGCAAATAGATTTTGCAGAAAACTATGTAGCACTAGCACAAGATGAGATACAAAGTGCCCACTGGAGTCATACACAGATTACAGTGGTCACTATTTGTGTTTGGATGAAAAAAGGGCTACAGTCATTTGCAATTGTGAGCGATGAACTGTGCCACGACAAGTACTCAGTTTATGCATGTTTGAAGAGTATAATAAATAAGCTGAAACAAGAGCTTCCCAATTTGACCTCGATACGAATTTTCTCTGATGGTTGCGCAGGTCAATTTAAGAACAAATTCACCATTTCTAACCACTGCTACATGATGCAAGACTTTGGAGTGTCTGGAGAATGGTTTTTCTTTGCAAGATCACATGGGAAAGGTGCAGTGGATGGCATTGGAGCTGTAACAAAAAGGGCTGTTTGGAATAAAGTTAAGCAAAGAAAAGTCATCATCAGCAATGCACAGGAGTTTTTAGACTGTGCCAAATCATCTGCTTCTGGAATAAACTTTCTTCTTCTGACAAAAGATCATATTGATGAAAACAGAGACCTTCTGGATGGCCGCTGGAAAGCTGTTAAAAAAATAAAAGATATTCGCAGCAAGCATTACTTTAACGGTTACAATACCTGTAACCTAGTATGTGGTAGAACTTTCCTAAAATCAGATTTAGAGAAAGTGGAGGTTTTCCCACTTTCACCCAACATATATTCACTAATCTACACAGATTCTGAGATGAGTGATGAGGAATCATATCCTGATGTCCTGTTGACATCCAATTCCCAAGAAGTTACAGGTTCAGAACCAGCTGTGGAACAAATCATGCCAGGAACATTTATTTTAGTTGAGTTCCAAACTGCAAGAAAGAAATCCACTACATACAGATATGCTGCAATTGCACAGAGAAGTGTAGAAGACAATGGGGAAATACAGATTATGTGTATGTGATCTGTTGGGGACTCAGCAAAGGTATTTAAAGCTGACGAGGAGGATGTATCCTACATAGAGTTTAAACAAGTTCTTGCTATTCTCCCGAATCTAAATGTCAAACATGTTAGGGGCACCTTATATTATGAGTTTCCTGGCAATTTAGACATTTTCGAAAGTGGGTGAGAGGCCAAGTGTATTTTTTCAAAGTGGTACATTCTTCAAGTGAAATAATTAAGTACTCAGAACTGTAAACTAATACCATACCAAAATTTATATTACTTATAAGCAACAAAAATGTTCTACAAAGTTATTAAAACTTAAAGTGTCCTCTAAGTATATGTTACCTACTGATTCATAGCTAACTGACATAATAAAATCAGTTTAAATAAAAAAAAAAAAAAAAAAAAGATTGTACTTCACATGAGTCCCACCCGTGACAATTCCTTGTCCCACCCGTGACAGTCTTTGATTGCAATTATTGTAAGTAAGAATTACTAATCTAATATTTATTGATATTATGTCATGTAGAGAATTGTTTTATTGATGTGAATTCAATATTTTCAAAAGAAAATAAGTGCATAAATCACAGAATTCTTCTTAAATGTTGGTGGTTATTCAATGCTATGTCTATTTGCTGTCCCACCCGTGACAAAGTTTTAAAGATGAATAACAGCTCAATATGTAAACTTCTGACATTCAGATTTAAAGGGAAGGTAAAACAATTATTTGTAAGGCAACCAGTCAATTTTTACTTTATTTCTATTTATACTTCATGTTATATCAGCATCTGACTGTTGAAAAGCGTAGTGCAACTGTCCCACCCGTGACAATGGAATCCCCCTAATATTATTAAGATTCATAATTTTTCAAAATAATTGTAAATCTTAGAGAATTATAAGATCAAGGAAAGATTTAAATAGAAATATGAATTTCCTGTAAAATTTGTATAACTGGAATTATCGTAGCTCATTCTCTCCTGGACCCTTCGAGTTTGTTTGACTCAGCAGAGAGCGTCACAAAACCCTATTTATAAAGCTTCAAGAATCATTACTAACTGCAAATGAGCATTCTAAAAATATTCATCAGCCCTTACATATTGCTCCGTTAAGTATCGGAAGACAAGATTAATTATCAAAACTTTATCTACTAATTCCCTCTGCAAATGCTAGATGCCTGTAATAGGAATAGTGAAACATCTTATACAGGCCCTAGGGTAATTGCTGTTCCTTGCAGAAGCTGCAATTGGCATGCGTGGAAGAAGAACCAAACTCGATTTACGCAATGTGTTCTCTGGTCCCCACTGTATGTATTGTAAAAATATTAGTTGGACCAACAGACGTACTCTATTACTGTAGTTTATAATTCCGCCGTCCTTACAGAAAATCACGTTCGACTGCGATTAAGGCGCAATTATTGATTCGCAATGGTGAGAATGGTGCAAAGTTCCTGATAACTGAGGACGTACTTTGCAAATGCTACTCTGAGAGTTAGAGGTTCGCATATACAGTAGAGCAATTTGTGGCGGGCCGCATCAAAATGGTCAATAGATAGATGACTCAAAAAAAAATTCTGATGCACAAGACTCTCTTGTAAGTCAGAGTGGCAAAGTGAGCCGGTATAAAATGATGTTTCTTCTGGCAGTCGTATACATTTAAAGGCGAAGTAAATGCGAAAAAACAAAGAAATTTATTATTCTAGAGCATTTCGAATAAACCTTGTCCCTTCCTTGGAACCAAAAAGAAACCCTTCAACTTCGGACTGCTCCACTACCGGTACCATCAGTCCACTGTGCTATGTTAGACCAAAAGCAACGGGACTTAGTATTTCATACTTTTACATTCTCCAGGGTAGATTTACAAATCTGCTTTCTGTGACAAATTGTGGATACTGAAAAATGTAAAGTCTGCAAACAAGAAGTACGCTGTGCAGAATTCCAGTCGCTTACGCAGGCAATGATGGACGAAAAGTGAAAGATAATGCAGATCAACTCAAACGTTTTAAGAGAAAATTGACTTATTTGACACAGAAACATTTTTCGGGAAACTCAGATAGGCCCTATGTAATTCATTCATTCTGAAGATAATCACACTACAAAATTGATTTCAATCTCTTAAACTATACTACATCTTTCGAATTGTGAGAAAATCGTTACTTGAACACAAAAGGAAAACTGTCACGAATATCGAATGAACAGTAACTAGCTCAAAGAAAAAGTATCAAGAAACACCCACCATTTCCACATTAAAAAAGTAATGTAACTGGTTTTCCCAGAGTAGTCAACGTTAACTATTTTTCTACAACCTATTCATGGGCACTAATTTATTACATTCAATTACCTTGAATGGGTTGTGTATTTCGTCATCCATATTGCTATCAGAGTCTACAGCGAGGCTCATACAAAAATCGCAATACGAGCACACGATTCGTGTTACATGGAATCCAATATTATGCAAGTGACATTATTACTGCATTTTCTGTGATTTCTCTATTATTGAACTCATTATGATATCTGTTGTTATTTGCTTTTTATTAGAAATAATAGTGCAACATCGGGCAAATTAAAAATTGAAACAAATTTTCCTCTGCGTCGTGAATCTAAGAATCCGTAGAAAAAGAATTTTATGATCTCTCATTCAACACTAGATTGTGTCTGACAAGTGGGTCTAAAGAGCAAAATCTTTACGGCTGCAAAATTCTGAAGTTAAGCCGCTGTGATACTTTTTTTATGGCATGAGGGTCGTTTCTGACAAGGTATGAGTCGACCAAAGCCATTTGTATTATTTTTATTTACTGAGGCAATAAGTTTGAAAAATACAATAAATATGGTCCAAAACCACGAAATCATTAGGTCCAAAATTGAAAATGAACAACATTATATGAAGAGAGAAAGGGAACCCAGAGGAAGAGAGTGAAAGGAAAATGAGCATGATGGAAGGCAAATGCCTACTTTACGTAGCCTTAGTGGGCTTATTCGCAAACAATAAATAATAACAACAGTCATACATGCAGCTTTTGTCGAAACTTGCGTGTGATAAATCACCATCACTTCATAATAACAACAGTCATACATGCAGCTTTTGTCGACACTTGCATGTGATAAATCACCATCACTTCAATGTTTAAATGCAATGCGAAGCAATTAATAATATAATCTTTAAAATTACACAAAGCCATCAACTACGCAAACTTGCGGAAAACAATATAAAGACAGCGTTTCGAACACCCCATGTCAAGGAAATTGGCGGGCAATTAGAACGGAGAACTAGCGGAGTTTCAGTTTAACCATAGGACTACATACCCCACTTAGCAGCCGTGTGCAACAACAGATATGTGAATAAAGACGCAATATCTGCTAAGAAATATCGTCAATAATCAACTGAGTATCATACTAAAACCGACATAATTTTTCTTATATTTCATGCCTGCTGACGGCTGCCATCCGATCTGCTATTGGGCCATGAGATTATAGTAAACATCAATGGAAGAATGTTTAAAACTCTACATTTAAAAACCTGTACATCCTTAAAATTACTGTTATAGACACTTCGTCGAGTTCATTTCTTTTCTTCTTTTGCAACCACAAATCGCGGGAAATTCTGTTTCAACAGACTAGAAAAGTATAAACACACTCATCAAAAGTTATCGCCGAACTCTCCGAAACATAAACGTTCATTCAGAGCAAGTTGCCCCTAACAAAATAATAACTTACTATTTTGAACGGAGCGCTATAACTACAAACAATGCAAAGCATAATTTAGGTCCTCATATTACTATGAAAACGTTTTCCTAAAACGCATACAATATCGTGGCAAAACAAATATTGAGCAAGAAAAACAAAGACAAAAGATTTACTCTCACCTCCGTCTTTGTAGGCATCCAACACAGCTGCCACAGCACAACAACTAACTTACACTGCAACAATGAACTTTATCTTCAGGTGCCGCGTGCCAACCAAATAAATAAAAGCACACCGTACCATCCAAGTAAGTGCATCAGAGAGAATAACAACGTAAACCGTTTGTGTCAAAGTTACTTGTACGTTCATTTTTATTTCTGCATAATAGTTTACTACTACAAAAAAGAAAAGCATTCTAACAGTTACCTAATGCAAATAATTAGTAGTGATTATCAGTAAAGGTATCATTTTTTAAGTAGGTAAGTTATTATACAAACATGATTTCAGACAGATTCTTTTTCCCCGTCACTGTATTTCGCGATTCCTTCGCCTATCAATAGATGCTTCTTCATCACGTTTTCTGCAGAACAAAATGTCTTAATGAATCAATACGAAATACGTTTTTTTCATAGCTGAAACTGAAGTATTTCCCAAGACAGTTGTAATTGGTTAGTGTTTAGACACAATTATAATAGTCATTCAGGGTAAGTTTTTATTGAACAGGGTAGATTTGTACCACTTAGTATTTTTGTTTGAAATGGCTGGCGTTCCATCTACTGGCATCATTTTGACTAAAAGTAACGGTTTTATTACCTCTGTTGTTTTAGGACAAAATAATGCCAATAGGTGGAACACCAGCCATTTGAAACAAAAATAGCAATGGTACAAAGATAACCTGATTGGTAAAATGTTACCCTGATAAACTGCACAACACCTGTCGAACTGTTCTCTATTGCTGCATATTCTCCCCACCTTACCAGCTCAATGCAAAGTCTGGACACAAAACTCAGCATAATTCTAGCAAACCGATAAAGCATTTTGATGCAATCTGCCCTCTATCAACGGTAAACATCAGAGACAATGCAAGTGGCAGTGCCTAGATTACTAAAGGAATTAGAACTTCTTGCAGAAAAAAGAGAACTGCGCCAAATCTTCAAGGAAAATAATGTCACTGCAAGCATGCATACTCATCACAAAATACACAAAAATTTTATAAAAGATCATAGAACAGGAAAAAAGAATGCACAATGACAGGTATATAAAAAAAATTCTAGCTACAAGTAAAGTAAAAGTTATGTGGGTAAAAAAGGAAAAAGGCAAGAATATCAATGACAATTTGTCTTTGTTACATGACACTAAAAAGATTACTGAACCAAGTGAAACAGCAAATATCAATGTCTGTGGACCATGTAAGCAGGGACGGAATAGACAAGGCTGTCACATATCTAAAACCAATGTACTCAGTAGGAAGTCATGGCATACCCAGTAGAATCTTGCAGCTCTCCCGTCAAAATATTACTGACCATCTCAGCCATGTATGTAACTGTAATTAAGAGATGAGCATCCTTCCTGATCGGTTAAAAACATTCAAAGTTTTTCCAGTATTCAAACCTGGTGATGAAAATATAGTGATAAACTATCACCAATTACAATAACATCCCATTTCTCGAAAGTATTGGAAAAAATAGTGTGCAGTAAGTTAATAAACAAAAATAAGAGTATTAGTTCTCAATAAGGTTTATGAAGTAAGAAATCAACTTAGATGGCAATTTATGAATGCGTAACTACTGTTTTAAAAGCTATTGATAGAAAACAGCAAACGGCAAGTATATTTTTACACTTAACTAAAGCTTTTGACATGGTAAACAGCACAACTCTTCTAAACAAGCTTGAGTACTATGGGATTTGCAAATGGACAGATTCGTTCATTTCCCAGTAACCACACACAAACAGTTGGCATGAGACATAAAGATGAAAAAGCACTAATAGTCTCAGAATACCTGTCAGAAGAAGACACAATCACCGATGGAGTATCTCAAGAGTCAGTAACGGGACCTCTTCTTTTCCTAATATAAAGGGTGACTCAACTGCCTGTACCACTGTCGTTTTATACAACCTGCAATGTTATAGCTGGCCTTCATAAGCCATGAGTGAGATATTCATATTCTCTCACTTGCTATATGCTGAATATTAGTTCTAGAGAAAAAACGAGCAGGATCTTTTTTGTAAGAAATTTAGTGTAGTTAAATTTTTTACTGGGACACATTTTTGCTGGCGACCACAGCTTTTTGAAAATTTGTGGTAAGATCTTATGGGACCAAACTGCTTACGTCATCGCTCCCTAAGCTTACACACTACTTAATCTAACTTAAACTAACTTGTGCTACGGACAACACATATATCCATGCCGGAGGAGGACTCGAACGTCCAACAGGAGGAGCCACACAGACCGTGACAAGACACCTCAGACTGCATGGCTACCATACGTGGCTCCACAGCATTAGATGTTATTCAACAAAAACATACAACAATGACCTTCAGACGTGCCTCCACCCCACACTCGCCCTCACCAGTCAGGACTTGTAGTGTGTTGTTCTTGGCACTCTCCCGTACCACTGTACAAAAATTTTTGACTACAAAAATTATTCCTGATATTTGACCATTTTTGTTCTCTATTGGTTGGGCTATTATAACACCAGCACAGCCGGATACTTCGTTAACATTATTAATTTAAATGTGCCCATGAGGGTAATGAATGAAAAATGACTTTGTAAAGGTTACACTAGAACTAACTGTGTTGATAGTTCAATCCAAATTTAATCCTTATGAGCCCAATGTTTTTGTAGTCAGAAAACCTAATGAATACAATAATGAAATTGTCAATTTTATGCTGTTAAAATATATAAAAGTGTTTGGTAAATGTCAATTTTACAAACTGCAAGTGCTCGACTAAATCGGTGGTGTTACAAGGCCAGTCACTGAAGACCAAACAAGGTCAAATGTGGGAAAATAATTCATGCAGTCGCACATATTTGTGGTAGGAGGCAGCGTCATGAACAACATGCCGGAACTCCAGACCAGTGGGGGCCGAGTGAGGGAGTGGGGGTGTGTTAGAAGGTCGTTTATGTATGTTTTTCTTGAATAATTCAAGATCTACAGCTTCTGGCGAAAACATACCCCAGTGCAAAATTTTACTACATTAAATTTCCTACAGAAAGATCCTGTGCATGCAGTGAACAAGAGAATATGAAAGTCTTGCATATGGTTTATGAAGGCCAGCAGTAACATTATGGCTTGCATGAAGTGACAGCCATAGGAGTAGCTGAATCACCCTGTATACAAATGATATGGATGTGCACATTGAATCACACAAAATAATTCTGTGTGTTGATGATATACTAGTATTAGTGAAAGCACCAAAAAATGATGAAATTCAAAATCAACTAAACTACGTAAACTGGAGGCGGGGTGGGGTTAGAGAAATGAAAGGGAAGGGCTATTGATGACAGTTACGTCGGGAATTTATGTGGAATTAGTAGCGACAAGTGAAAAAGTGTGGCAGACTGGGATTCAAACCCAGGATCTACTGCTTACTAGGCAGTTGTATTGACCACTGCACCACCCAGACACAGTGTTTATTGCAATTGCATGGACTATTTCATCATTCCCCTTGGCCAACCCACATCCTCACCTGGTGCCACCTATCCGCAGTCCCCCATTCATGTCCTCCCTGCTCACTATTTTGAGTGTCCCATAGGAGGTTAGTTTTAATTGTGTATTCAAATTATATGAACATCAATTATATGGACATGTCCGAAAGAATAGACACCATGCAATCATCTAATAGAAGTAAACTTTGTTACAGGTCAACTAAGTAAACAGTCAGAAATGAACTAGCTTATAATAAATAACAAAAAACAGCAGCATTAAATTTCCATAACTGTCAAAATGACACCTTGCATTATTCAGATACTACCATCAATTAACAATGCATTATGAATAAAGAAGTAACAACATTTCTTGGCTTATAACAGTATTAGAAAAAATAGTGACTTAACATGATCACAGCATTAATTAAAAGGTAACTTGCATATACTCCCAGCCAATACAATTTTGTATCAGAAATGTACATGTTATATGGGAATAAAGCTATTCAATAAGTTGCCAAATGATATTAAATATATATTAAATATTAATGCTTTTGAAAGATCTGTTAGAGTGTATCTGCAGTACGTCTGCTTGTATACAGTAGGTGAATACTTGAACTATAGTAAATGCACAGGTATGTATAACATTGTAATGTATAACACGTAGAATTACATATAACCTTGAGAACTGTTTGTTATCTCTAACATCTAGTTTATATTACGGAAGCCCTAAAGGCTGTTTTCTATCAGACATCCAGCTTAGATAAGTGAAGTTTGATGCAAGATCTTTGAATTATCTCGATGGTAGTATAACTGGACTGTGTTACGGTGTAAATTATCTAATGAGGAGGAGATAGACCTCGCGTTTGAAGTGTTAACATATAGGGATTTAGCAAATCAGTCTGTTTGTAACTCAAAGGAGAAGCCTTTCCTTTTTTATACTTTTGAAGCAAAGTGGCACAGTGGGACTCAAATTTGGAAGGACTGTGATCCAAATCTCTGTCCTGGCTTCCATATTAATTTTTCTGAGGCTGCTCTAAATCACTTCAGCAACAACCAAAATTGTACCTGTTGTACTTTTGAAAGGGACATGGTCAAATTCCTTTTGTAACCCACCATTTACCACATTCCTAGTGAGCTAGTCATTGACAGGACAACAAACCCTTATCTCGCTACCTTCCAACTTTTTTTTTATTACAGTGAAGTCAGGACCTTTTTAAGGCCCACGTGACACAAATGGATGCTTGATACCACAGTTAGTACCAAAAACTGGCACGAATGGAAGTATACAATAATAGGGGCAAAAATTTTTCAGTACACTTGTGGCAAACAAAGCAAATGTGAGGTAATTGTGAATGTTTCATTACAAGCCATCACTGATATTTTGTCCAGATTAATATAAATATGTTCAAAATATAAACTTTTTGACCAAGACCTCATCTAATTGAGTTCAAATTTCACACAAGGCCTACCTTAACAAGAAATGCAATATTGTCTCATTACATTACATGTTACTATTTACCACACACTTGTACCTACTGGAGGTATTCCACATTTCATCCTCACTTTTGGAGACAATAACCTACTGCACCTGTCTCTGGAGAGGGTTAAGAATGCTTTCTAATGCCCCGAGATTATCTCGTAAATTTTGACAGAATCATATTATTTGCTGCTACAGTTTTTCACATGTATCAATCGCTCTAGTTACTTAGTACTGATGTCAATGTGTTAATCAGCTACTATAACAAGGCTTTGATTTCCCAATGTCATACCCACAGATTAGGTCCACTCTGTCTTGACATTTTGCCCATCGAACCTAAAATAGTTTTTAGTATCACCCCTCCCAAACTCTGCAATATCCTGCTAAGACCTAATGATCCTTCTGCATCCATTTCCCTACCATATGGATACTTCTCCTGTGAATGTCCCCACTGTAAGACTTGCCCTATGCACCCTCCTATCTCCATTTATAATATCAAAGGGAGAGCCATCTGTGAAATACACATGTTGTGTACTAGTTGTTATGTCAACACCGTTTAGCATTCTACATTGATATGACTGCCATGAAGTTAACAGTTAGGATGAATGGGCATAGACAGAGGGTATACTGACAACACATAACATCCTGTTGTAGACATGGCAGTTGTGATCTCGGTGTCTGTTTCACCACACGTGCCATATGAATTCCTCCCCAAGACACCAGTTTTTTAGAGCTCCAAAGGTGGAAACTGGTGTTACCAACATGTCCTTGGTTCTTGCTAACATTAATGTTAATTATTTTCTTTGATTTTCTTGGTTTAAGCATTTCTTCTCAATAACTATTCATTTCTTAATTCCTATTTGGTTTCCACTTTTATTAACTCTTGCATGGCACCTTGTCAGTAATCTCTGTCTTTTTTATTACCCTACCTTCCACCTTTAAGCTCTTAAGTTTTCAAATGACGTTCGGTGCAGTCCTCAACAAGTCTTTCTTTCTCCTCCCATCCAGATACACTCCACTGGGTTCTGGGTGACTTTTTCAAACTATCCCCATTTCCTAAACCTTGGAAGTCCCTTTCCTTTTCCCTTTCAACACTTCTGTTAAAAGCAGCAGCCACTAGCTTCAAAAGTTTGCATATTTCTTTAACCTTTATGTGTATTTTCTCCTGTCACCAGTTGGCGAGTAGATTTTTTATCAATCCAATTATATTGTATTGTAAGTCTGATACAATCAGTCTGGCAATAACAGGTGACTGATTAAGATGTAATAATAACTAATAAAACTGGTATTAATAACTGATTGTGTATTTAGCTTAGTATCTACTGATAATCTACCATGCTTAATGGGCAGACAACACAAGTAGGAAACATCAAAATCTTTCCATACTGAAAGCTAATCTTATGTCTAACTGGATCCATAAATAAATCACTGAATCTTGCCATTTCAAGTTACAGCCACCAACACAGATTTACTGGTCTATGAGTCTTACTTTTGAAGTGGACATAGCTACCCAGTATTACCCTTTTGTTATAGCTGATTTTCATTTTCAAGAATAGGCACCAGTTGATGCAGTTCTATAATCTAGATGTTCCGAGGATATCCAGACAACCAGTCTAGTGGAGCAGACATTTTTAAAGACAGCCACTGTCATATGGGGCTGGAACTGATGGCAGGTGACGTGTCCAGCACAAAAAGCGAATCTATCAGCACAGTAGTGGTTAGCTTTGTCTTTACAGGATGGGGGCTTCTGTGATGAGGCAGTCGAGAACGTTATCTCAAAAGCTTGGGAGTGAAATGAAGTGCATTACCACTTAGTTATTACATTTAGATGGATGCAGCAGATGAGATGTTCCCAGAAAAAATGATGAAATTTAGTTATTGATGTAATGTCTCTCAGCTGAGCCAGTTTTCATTTATAATTATGCATTTGTTCTATCAGGAAGTGATGGAAGAATTGGTAAATGTAGGAACTATAAAGGTTGCCCCTAAAAAACACAGACAAGTCTTAGTATGTTGTGTGGGAAGGCACACTGATTTGGTTTTCAAGAAGGAACACATATCCGCAAATGCATGGGTTTGACTGTAGGGAGTGTTGAAATCTGAGAAGTGTGCGTGTTCCACTTGCGTAAGTAAACCCAACATGAGTAGTACATTGCGCTGCCTACATTACAAGTGGGCTTTGAACTGCATACCACCTTTGGCAATGCAAGCGCCTGCATCAGCAACGTTGAGCGTCATGCACATAAGCCAATATGTATGGTTGCCTCTGAAGTATTTCAATTGCTCTGTGAACTCGAGCACCAAAGTAAAAGATGAAAGGCAACTTGTAAGAAGCCATAATAAAGTTCCAGGTCCAACCATGTTATAAACCTGCATAGTACCAACTTTTATATCATTTTTTAAAAGAAAAACACCTAAATACCGATATTTTTTCTTCTCCCTAAGAGCTAGGGAGGGCCCGAGCCCCCCCTTGCTGCTGGGTATGAGTATCCTTGCACTTACTCTGTCGTATGCAGCAATATAAGCTCCCTGATTCAGTATAAGGGCTCCACAGCATGGATATCGCAAAAGTAAAATCAGAAATTTGTCTGACAGACTCACTGATTTTTTCTTTTATTTTTTTTTTTCCTTCCTTCCCCAGCACCATTCAGCCCCCCTGTCCATAAGAACAAAAACCCACACTCACCTTGTGATTACTAACCAATTAGAATTTTACCTACTGTATCCAAAGCATGGGTCATATTGTTCCCTGTTGACTGACAACTAAAGCACATTCAACTTACACAACAAACTTCATTTATGTTTGTGCAAACTCCAAAGCACAGCACGAGTTAAGTTACATGATGACCTCAAATATACAATAAAGAACTGTGAGTTCACCATATTGAAATTACTAGACTTCAGCAAAACAATTGATATGGTCCACTCTGGTAAACTGATCACAAAAGTATGATGTCTAAAATTTTCTTGCAGTGCATTAAATTGGTCTGAGAGCTACATGAGAAACAAAGAGCAGTAAGCTGTCTGTGGAAATGAAAAGTTGTGCTGAAAGCAAGTTTTCTCACCACTGCCACAGGGGTCAGTCTGACGCGCTCTTCTGTTTTCTCGTGTGTCATTGACATCTTGTCAGCATTTTCCTGTAAATATCATTTCTACACATACGACTTCCAACCTTATTTCTATCTAGATCTATATCTATATTCTGCAAACCACTGTGAAGTGTGTGGCAGACGGAATATTCTGTTATACCTGTTGTAAGGATTTATTCCCATTCCATTCATGTACGGAGTGTGGGAAGAATGATTGATTGAATGTTTCTGTGCATGCTGTTAATATTCTCACCTCAAGACATTTGTACTACCACCATCCAGATGGTCCACAGCTCGTGGTGTAGTGACTAGCATTGCTGCCTCTGGATCATGGCGTCCAGAGTTCAATTCCCAGCTGTGCTGGGGATTTTCTAGTGACAGAAATTATAACAGAGCTGCTGGGACAGTTGGATGAGGGTGGTGATTTCGTGCCGAAGATGGAAGCGGATTCAGCAGAAGTAGGTAGTTCGTGAATGAAAGAACTTCCTTACTGTTGTTTGTATCATTGAACTTTGAAGACACTAGTGTTGATGGCAAGCAAGGTGAATACACGTCACTTCATTTTTCATATGTTGGCTTCGTGCCTGGCCTTGCTGGAAGAAGCACTGATTGTGTGCCACTGCTGCATATAGGGAGTCTCATGTTACATGCCCATAATGTGGATATCTTGATGTGGCTGCTTCACTATGAATACATCTGACTGCATTTCCCCCAGGGGTACAGGGCAAGGAAGCCATTTGTTGATACGTCAACAGACGACATCTGGATCCCCTGCATTGTAGTACTGTGAGAGCAGCAGATTTCTGAGCTGCTCATTGATTCGGAATGCTCAGGCAGTGAACATGAATTCAACATCGAGGGATGACACTGGTGGCAGTGTCGTTGTCACTGCACTGATCAGCATAGACTGGACATCACATTATTGCTCAGCTGTTCACGATGGTGGCTGGTCAAGAAGGGTTTAAAAATGCATCTGCTTGAAGCTTGATTTGTGGAAATTTCTGTATTTGTGTGTCATGAGAAAATGTTCTGAAACAGAAGAAATGACTGAAGCTGTTGTTGTCAAAGTCAGTCAAACCAGAGTACCTCCCCAAAGACTGGCCTCAGGGTGCTGACTTACGGAATAGTGTCATGGCAGCATCTTGCTGCCGCTAGGGGTGCTGGGCAGGCAAGACAACAACTGGCAGTGATCAATGAGTGGTTCCTTGTGCTCCGTTCTTGGCTCTAAGCACTGCTCAGGCATCCTGATATAAATCCTCCTCCAACCCCCCCCCCCCCCCCAGCAAAAAAAAAAAAGAGGAAAGAAAAGACGGTCCTAAGATGTCCATTGAAAACTGGCTGTATAACACAAATGATGATTTATTTACTTCACTTGCCCATTGTCACCTGGTCCTTTATGCTATTTACACCTCTTTTTGACCTTACTAGCTCTTGGCTGAGTTTCTGTTCTGGCTGATTTTGTCCTTGTCAGACTTTTTCCTGTTGGTGCAATTTCTATTGGTTTGAACCCATAAGTTTAAGGTTGGCAGGGATGAAATTTGGGAATTTGGGCAACTTTCTGCTTGAACTGGTATTAAGTAATACCTATTTTGGCTAAAATCATGCAGGTAGCTGAGGTTGAGGTTCCTATAGTTATGAGTTGTGATTATGTTCTGTAAGATACCTTTTTATATAGTCTGAAAGGTGCTCCATTGATATGCAGCCATTTTGCACAGCTAGCATTTTATCCATGGATTTGGGCAGGGTCAGATGTAATGTATTACTCAAGCAAGTCAGGTTTTCAGCAGATAGGATTTCAAATGTAGGTTAGTAGATAAATTAACATGTGGATTCTGGTGGTGATTCTAGTGATGACGGCGGTTAATCATAAAGATGATTCAGAAATATTTTATTGGTTGCTGTTGATCAATAATCATAGACCTTGTAGGTCTGTGTACTGTGCGCCACTATAACATCCTTGCTTGTAACAAGTAAGAGTGGATTTGCTGTGGATGTAACCAATGTAGACCTAATCTTTGGAAGAATTCTATTTTGTCCAATTATCTCTTTAGGACATTCTGTCACAGATTTCTGGAAGAGGAACAAGGAGAACTCATAAAAACTAGGGATGGTGTGTACTGCTATGTAGGGCAGATGATGATTGGCCTGGCTCAGCAACACAGTAATTCCTGCATAGAGAGAAATGCGTGGGACTGTCTGTTCATGGTCACTAGTAGCATTTCATGTACTTTCAGATCCACAAACATGTACAGGACTTCCCAGGCTACGGGCTAAGTATGGAGAGCATAACAATCAAGTACACAGTCTCTGTAAGTTAACAGTATTTGTATATCAATTATCAGTCGGTGTACCTTTTTATGTACTTATGACTATGGCCATATGATAGTATAGTGAAAAATTCCTCTCGCATAGCTGTTATCAACTCTAATGGTATGAGTAATTCTGTTTGAATCTTACGTAACGGTTCCATGAATTAATCCGGAGGTAGTAGTATTGGTGTTAAATGACAGCAGTCTGTAATAGGATTTCCTGTAGTTTGGTGGTTTTTGTACATATGTTAGTAATACTATCAGTGAGAGGGTAGAAGGGATTTGCAATTGTTAGCTAGGTGTCTACATTATCCAAAAGCTACCTAAGTACACCCAGATCATGATTATGGTGCCTGCCGATGCCCAAATGTGGGACACAAGTGCTGTACCGAATAAGCATAGCTATCTGGTGTATTTACTATGTCCTTTTGAAGTTCAGGGAAGCTGCATGGTGTGTAGTTCTACTGTTCCATGGTTACCTTCTACATCCTTTTGTACTCTGTGTAAGGCATGAATGATATTTCTAGGTCCTCTTTGTCAGCAGCACTCAAAATGGTTTTCAAGATTCGACCACCTGTGCCCAGCCAATGCTTTTCATGTTGTAGTTGTGGGACTAACACTGTAGTTTGGTGTAGTTGCCTCTGTAGCCATGTAAAAGCTGACTTTAACAACTGATACTCATCCTGTGTATCATTGAACCTTGTGTGGTCTTTCATAATGAGTCGTAATTTGCAAAAGGTGTCTTCAACTGCTGAATTTCATTCTCCTTCGCCCAAACATTACAATCCAATCTTTGGCTCCACTGACGAACTGAGATTATTATGTCCAATTATTGGATGAAGAATATTCCACTAGTTCGAGAGTGTACCTTGAGGGTTCTGTCACCCTACATCAGTACGGCACACTTATTATGAAGAGGCTTCCAATGTTCTTATTCCCCTTCATCCTGCACTCAATGCCTCGTGCTGGAACGGGTCCCTCCTGTCTTGGATAGAACTGTACAGTGCCCTAAAGGGAGAGGAAGTCCTACTGTTAGTTTATTATTCCTGGTCATGACCTAAGTGCATAATGATATGTAGGAATAATCATAGATCGCTAGTGTCACACAGCAGTATAAAATTGCTTCTGGTAATGTGGAAAAGTGAGAACTGAACTAGAGGCCAATAAATCTATTAGTTTTATAAGTGCTGTTTCACAGTCTGGAGTCCATTGAAACCTCACTCCTTTTTCTTAATAACTATACCAGGGATTTTGTAGTTACAGCGAATTTTGGAATACATTTTCTACAGAAATTGAGTAGGTGTTGATATAACTACAATTCCTTTTCTGTAGTGGGTGTTGAGAAATTTTCTATGGCATCAACAAGTCACAGACTGCCACATACACCGTTCTGGCCAGTAATATGGCTCCACTGAAGGATTGTTCGTAAAATGAAATGGCATTTCCCCAGGCTTTGAGTTAACCATGCTGCTTGTAAACAATCAAAGACTTGGTGTATGCTGCATGTAAACAATCAAAGACTTGATGTAAATACATTTTTTGCTCCAGGATAGCGTTGGAGAACACATGCATTTCTTCAGTTTTAATCCTTTCATTACATGTTGTAACAGACATTGGAAAGTAGCTGTCACATTATTTAGCCCAAAAGGCATATGGTGATGTGCTATCCACTTCATAGGCCCATACTCATCATAAAACAACATTGGCCTAGATATTAGGCAGTGTGTAAGCACCTGTAATTGTTTTCTTTTCTAAATAAAAGTGCTCACAATAAAACCTGTATGGTTTACTGCTTTTATGTCTTGACCTTGTAAGGTGACAAACACTTTTATTGGTAACATGAAAAAATAAACCATTCATGATTCTGACATGAAGGTTGAAAAGTAAAGCCAAATCTTGCAGAAATAAAGATTTCTCATGATAGTCCAAATATGTGTGTTGATCATTATTGGGTTGATGTCCAGTTGGTGTCCTGGTCGGTGATGTGACCACTGTCCTAGCAGATGTCCTGGTTGGTGTTGGTCAGAGACCCCCGGCCTTGCTGGGTCAACGTTTGGTAGACGGTCGCTACTAATTGATGGGCTGCAGGCAGCAGCTGGTGTTGAACATGGAGCAAGAGTGTGTATCTGTGAATGCACTGTGCCAGATGGATTTCTGTGCAGCTCACATGACACATGGATGAAAAGTAGTGACATGAATTGCAGTGCTGCGGTTGACCGTGCGCACTGCTAGCGGGCAGTGGTAGCACCTCACGCAGAGCCCATTGGAGTCTTGCCTGAACTCCAATGAAAGCATATGTTTCTGTTGTCCTTCAAGTACACAGCAGGAAATGTTGCTGTTGTGGTCTGGTATGTACACAGCATGGGGTGTACAATCAGAGTCCATGACTCCGTGGTGTTGGTAGGAGACCCTAGGAGTGTGGCAGCCCGCTAGCCACAGATGTAATTCGTGGCGATATGTGTCTAGGCGAGTGGCCAGATACTACAACTGACATCTGATGATATCTTTGAAACAACAGCAGATGTGGATCAGGGGCTATTACTCTCTTTTACATCCCCATCTTGAATTTGTTGATATATAAACCCTACCACAATATTTTACAAATGCTGTGGGACTTTATACCACTTATTATGCACAAGCAACTAATTCCCAGTGGGAGAGTGATGATGTGTTAGTCACATGGCTGGCAATGGTCCAGGAGCATCAAATGACTCAGTTATCGGCTGGTTCACTAAGGGAAGGAATAGGTCAGTCACAGATTAGACTTTCAGCATTAAAAGGCTCAAGACCCCACATTTGCCAAATCCCTATACACATAAGAGTTAAGCTCTGGGAGAAAGATGTTTGAGACTGACCTCAGACATCCTGTTTTAGTCAGCTGGGCTGTTGATTTTAGAAAAAAATTTGAAAACCTAGCCTTTGTAACAGTAAATGTATAACATTTGAACAATGTTTCATAGCAGGTACTTGAACTTTGCCTATTGCAAAAATGTTCAGCAACAAAGAGCTAAGATAATCACCTTTAATTACAGAGAAGTAAAGATTAAGAGAATTAAATCAATAGAGTTTGTAATGGGAGCTAAATAAAATCAGATAACATACAATAAGTAGGAAGACAAAATTAACTAAAACCTGAATATAATGATTAGTTACAGATAGACAGAGCAGAAAGGAAAGGAAAGCATAGGTTTTAATGTAAACAAGAAAACTAAAAACAATATTACAGATATTTAAGGAATTTCAGATAGCACAGTAAGACACGTTTTGAAAGTAAAGGAATGGTATTCCATGAAAATTATTCAATTCTATGCTGCAACATGATCACATTTTGATGACGAGGCAGAACACTGGACAGTATGCGCAGACAATGCCTTCACAGTGGATCTCAGCATGACAATCACAAGCAGTGCCAATAGTCACCCTGCCTCCAGTCCCACTGATTCCCCTCTCATCGCAGGGATTGGCTTACAAGCATGAGATTTTGAAGTTCATACGTGAGATTAGAGTTTTCAGTTTTCTTTGTAAGTTTCAGTTCAACCATCACAGTTTACAAAACTAGGGAAGCCAGGACAGCAGTTTTGACAGCTATTTGCCATTTTTCAATACTGATGACTGTCCTCAAAACTGCCATTAACTTGTTCATTTAGAGGCTGGAGTACCAGTCATCATGTACGATATAACATTGGAATTCCAATGGTATTTTTAATCAACATCCTGAATTGATTCCATATATCGTATTCAACAGTTGTAGCACTGTTAAACTATAAACACAAAGATTGTAAGTGTTACATTACTGATATACGTAGATCACTTAGAAATGGTTTATAACAAGAAACAAAATGCAAACCTATTTGCATATTCCTTAATTCACCCTTCTGAACTCTCATCTTTACATTACAGTATGGCAAGCATTAAAGGAAGGAAACATATTCTACAGTATACTGTAGAACAAATAGAATATTGTGCTTTTCATTTATAATTAATGTTCCTACAATTTATATAACATGATTTGACCTTTGAAGGGCTGTGAGGAGCAGACCACAAATATTACTTTTTATTTATTCATTGTCTTTTTTTGTATATAGTCAGCAACTGGTGACTTTTGCAAATGTCATAGCACTTTTATACAATTTTTGTACAAACAGTAGGAATTTGCAATTCACATTTACAAGAAGCCACTTATGGGTGACACACTTGGCAATATATATTTCATAATGCAACATACAGTTGTTACATAGTATAGGTATCCGAATTTACAGCATGTTGTTACAAAAATAATATATATTACAATCACCTCAGAATAGTACATCATACAGATAGAAGAGTAAGGCCTACATTTAAGAATAGCTACACTTTAATATCAGTATTCATTCAATAAGTACAAACATTTGAGAGTTAAGAATGATTTTAATTCCCTTTTGAATTCTTTACCTCTGTGGCATCTTACAGCACTTGGCAGTTTGTTAAACCATATCTGGCCATTTATCCAAGAACTATGATCTGTTGTCTTTAGTTTAGTTCTGTTTCTGAAGAAGCAATCTTTTTGTCTTGTGTTATGGGTATGCACATCAGCGCACTTAGCTTCATTATTTTTATGGTCCACAAAGAATGTTATTAGTTTTTACAGATACAAGGAGTATACTGTTAGATATTTATGGTGTACAAAGGTTTCCCTACATGAATCTCTGTATCCTAGTCAATATTTGGCCCTGATTGCTCTTTTCTGCAGTGTTAGGATTCTGTTCATGTGTCTATCAGCAGCACATCCCCATACCTCTATTCTTTAATTAATATATGCAAATATTGTCCCATAATAAGCAGTTTTTAATGTTTGTTCAGAGACTAAATTTGATAGTTTGCTAATTAAGTGCAGTGAACTGCTGATTTTATTGCATACAACATTGATATGTTCTACCCATCTAAGATTTTCGTCTAGGTATATCCCCAAAAATTTACATTTGTCAGTGTCTACTTTTTTGATCCACTTATATTATCAATACAGGTTTGGTATGAATTACCAAGTTTAAATGGTAATAGCTGGGATTTGCTAATATTGACTTTTAGACCTTGATCACGGAAGTAAGTAGTCATTTCACTTAAGCCATCAGTTGCAGCCAATGTCAAGTCATTAGTTTCTTTGCAAAAGAACAAAAGTGAGGTATCATCTGCACAACTTACTAGTTGGGAGTACAGAGGTGCCTCTAAATCATTAATGTAGACCAGGAAAAGGAAATGGTTCAATACGGAGCCCTGAGGTACACCTTGTTTTACTGTTTCATAGCTGGATTGGAAATGTTTGATCTGACCATTAATTTCATAACCCAGCTTTGTACACTGCTTACGACTGGTTAGATAAATGATCAGTAGTTGTAAGGATGTGGCATTTATATTGTAAGTTTTCAGTTTGCTTAGTAGTAGCTATAGCCTTAGAGGTCAGAAGTTGATGTCTGACTAATACCACTTACTATGACAATATTTTTACTGTGATTACACAAATGATGGCATAAAAATGTTATGTGGAGATTTTAATGGAAGAATTCTTAAGTTGTGGCTATTAAATAAATCATTAGAGATTTATTGCAGAGGGAATGTTTTTCAACAAGCCTACATTTGTATCTCCATTTATAATGATATCCACTATTAAGACTCAAGAAAGTGTAATGCTAACTGGAAGACTGTCAGGGTACTGACCTTGAATGCAAAAATTAAGTGTTTGTCTTTGTACACTTATTTACATGAACTTGAATGGTATTCTCCCATTTCTGCAATGTGCAGACAAGGAGTGGACATTACAATATGTGACTAACAGGTTCAGTGCCTACTTCCAGGCAGCTTGCTGCAAGAAGTTTGATATGTTCGATTATACCTGTGGTGCCCTGTTGTAAGGTGATGGACTGACCCATATTCCCAACACATATCATAATTCTGTAGCAACTAGAATTTTGAAAGATTCTTAAACAGGATCACTGAAGGAAAGGGGATCAACGAGATACAGTATTCACAATGATATTACGTGGGTATGGAAATAGAGAAGTGATATTTGGAGTGAGAAGGAATGGCCAAAAACATAATTTAGTTTGAACAATTAATTCCTCTGTTCTGAAAGAATGAAAGTGGGATTTTAGCAAAGATAAGAGGTAATTATGGGTCATTTAAATGAGAGTGAAAAGAAGAATAGCAATAATTTACAGAGCTGAAGCTGCCAGTCTAGAAAATAAATGAAAGAAAATAGCTGCAAGATAAGCATTCAAAGCAACATTTCAGTTAAAATATTTGCTATTGTGGCACTGACTGAAATATTTAGGATTAGGAATTAAGAAGCAGAAACAACCAAATGGATGGCATGTGTCCGCACTATACTCAAAGAAATGAGCAATCATCACATTGCTATTATGAAAAACTGAAATTATGCTACAAGTAGAAAAATAATATTACCTAAAATTAACTATTCATTAAAGTTGAAAGTAACATAGCAAGGACAACATGACAGGGGAAGTGGGACTCATGAGTAAGATAATTTCAGAGTTAGTACTTATGCAAATAGTTTTGCTGAGGAACAGGGTAATACTCTAGTCTAGTAACTAAGCAAGCAGTACGGAGTTTAAGTTTTGAGTCATACAATTATTATTTATTATTCAGTTCTGTCATATTGTCACCATCTTGCCAGCTGCAGTCTTTATGATTATCCAGCCCTCCTGCATTCATACTTATGTAAGTCAAGCTGGGAGATGCTGCTCCTAAAAATTTATACACAATTCTGTGTGAGATCTACTCACAGTGTTATACCTGTCTTGGTAAAAATTTTATACTCTTTTTGGCAGAAGATGAACTTGATAATTATGGGCTGAACTTTTATAGTGCCTGATGCTATTCACCCCATCTGAGACTCCCGCCAATGTCCATTTGCTCACATCCATGCCACACTCAGTTGTGGAATAGGGGCAAGAGGAAGTGGGGAAAGACTGGCAGTGCAAGAAGGAATACCCAAAATGTTATTCCACAGCTGACTCAACCTACATGATGTCTTCTTCCATCCTTATGACATCCCTGTATGCCTTATGAACAGCCCAGAAGCAAGACCAATCTCATACACAGATTTAGATTACAACCTCCTGCTGCAGTACAATCTGATGCAAGGTCCTGTGTGAAAGTAGACATGCTATACATCAGTGCCCTTTAATTGCTGTGCAGCGTTCTATGCAAGTATGAAAACTAATGAGCAGTATACTGACATGACTAGCCACCACCGAACTGTGACCAATTGCAAATTGAAACAACCATTTTACTAAACTAACTGTACAAAACATGAGTCACCTCAATAGCTGCTTCAACATTTGCACCATTTCACTCCTCATCCTCTGACTATTGAGATGTAACTATCCTGTTATGAGAGCTGTATAATGAAATACATGATACCAGATGTATACAAAAATTCACTTTTTCAAGTGAAGTACATGAGACATTGTTTTTTCATTATGTTGAACTACATTTGCTATTACATTTGTTTTTGTCACACACTGTAATTGACATTTAATATCATTTAAGTTAATTTAATGACCTGCATAAGCCCAGTGTAGCCATGTATGGAAGTGATACATGGACGATAAATAGTTTGGACAAGAAGAGAATAGAAGCTTTCGAAACGTGGTGCTACAGAAGAATGCTGAAGGTTAGATGGGTAGATCACTTAACTAATGAGGAGGTATTGAATAGGATTGGGGAGAAGAGAAGTTTGTGGCACAACTTGACTAGAAGAAGGGATCAGTTGGTAGGAAATGTTCTGAGACATCAAGGGATCACCAATTTAGTATTGGAGGGCATTGTGGAGGGCAAAAATCATAGAGGGAGACCAAGAGATGAATACACTAAGCAGATTCAGAAAGATGTAGGTTGCAGTAGTTACTGGGAGATGAAGAAGCTTGTACATGATAGAGTAGCACGGAGAGCTGCATCAAACCAGTCTCAGGACTGAAGACCACAACAACAACAACATTTGATAATGTGGGCAATACAAGTTTACATGGATTGAAAGATAGTGTCTGACAATATTATGAAGAAGATAGTTGTTACTCACCACATAGCAGAAATGGTGAGTTGCACATAGGCACTACAAAAAGACTGTCAGACAAGTAGGCTTTTGCCCAAAAAGGCTTTCATTGCAATTACACACACACACACACACACACACACACACACACACACACACACAAGTCCTACACACATCACCATAGTCTCTGGCTGCCAAGGCCAGACTGCGAGCAGCAGCGTATGATGGTAGAAGCAAGCTGGGTGGTGGGGCTAAGGAGGAGGCTGGGGTGTGGAGGGGGAGAGATAGCAGGGCAGGCAGGAGGGGGAATGGTAAAGTACTGCTTGTGGGAGCATACAGGGATGAGGTGGAGAGAGGGTAGGGCAGCTAGGTGCAGTCCGGAAGTTAGATGGAAGGCAGGGGGGAGGGGAAGCAGCAGAAAATGAGAGAAGTAAAAAGACTGTGAGTGCAGTCGTGGTATTCCATTGTTTGGAAGATAGTGTTTCATTGCCTAACTGGAAGACACATTTGGACCTATTCCTAAGTAAGGACATCAGATCATCATAATGAGACAAAATGAACAAGATAAGTAGTGCAGGAATGGGAACAGGGAAGGGGTAGTTGGATAAAGGACAATGTCTAATGAAGGTTGCGGCCAGGAGTATAGCTGGAACATAGGATATATTGCAGGGACAGTTTCC
The DNA here is from genome assembly GCF_021461385.2 of Schistocerca piceifrons. Classification (NCBI taxonomy): domain Eukaryota; kingdom Metazoa; phylum Arthropoda; class Insecta; order Orthoptera; family Acrididae; genus Schistocerca; species Schistocerca piceifrons. The sequence goes on along the minus strand of NC_060143.1, from coordinate 426,261,643 downwards.
CATCACCCAGCTGGCTTCTTCCATCATGCACTGCTGCTCACTGTTTGGCCTCAGCAGCCACAGATTGTGGTCATGTGTGTGTGTATGAGTGCCCATGTGTGTGTGTGGGGCAGGAGGGGGGGGGGGGTCTAATTCTTCTGATAGAGGCCATTTTGGCTGAAAGCTTCCTTGCTTGACAATCTTTTTGTTGTACCTGTCTGCAGCTCAGTATCTCCCCTCTATGGTAGTAGAAACTATCAAACAATGGAAAATCCAGGATGGAATGTAACAATGTTATAAGAAGGAAAGTTGCTACTCACCACATAGTGGAGATGCTTGAGTCACATATAGGCACAGCAAAAAGATTTTCACACTTAAAGCTTTTGGCCAATGGTCTTTGTCAACAATAGACACACACACACACACACACACACACACACACACACACTCAAATGCAACTCACACACATGACTGCAGTCTCAGGCAACTGAAATGGTTTCAGCTGCCTGAGACTGCAGTCGTATGTGTGAGTTGTGTTTGCGTGAGTATGTGTGTCTATTGTTGACAAAGGCCACTGACTGAAAGCTTTAAGTGTGAAAATCTTTTTGTTGTGTCTATATGTGACTCAGCATCTCCGCTACGTGGTGAATAGCAACTTCCCTTCTTGTAACATAGAAGAAACTGTCCTTTTCATAATACTATCATTATTCCATTGTTTGGAAGATAGTGTTTCATTGCCTAACTGGAAGACACATTTGGACCTATTCCTAAGTAAGGACATCAGATCATCATAATGAGACAAAATGAACAAGATAAGTATTTTGACATTCCACATACTCCTTGTGTTATGTAATTATGGGATATACCAATTACTGTGTGAACCAAGGCATTTAAACATCCATTCTCCTTGTACTACATAGACAACTGGAATGGAAGGAAACCCTAAAATGTGATACAATGCTACCCTCTGTCATGCACGTTACATTTTTTATGAGAATGTATATGTGTGTATATGTACACAGTCTCACAAATTTGAAGGACAAAAATAATGAAAATCAACAGAAGTCCATTAGTTTTCAATCACGATTAGAATATGAACCTGTGAAGAAAGCAACGATATGACTTGTGGAGCAGCAACTATGTCTGCTATTTAAACAATGAAAAATCTGTGATTGAGCAATAACAATATGAATTAAGAAAGACTGCTACTCACTACACAGGAAAGGAGTTGAGCAACATACAGTCTTTGCAGTATCCTCGTCAAACTGTACAGTCTTGTACCATATGAATCAAGGGAGAGAATGTTGTCTGGTGGCCGGTATCTTCTTTCTACAACACAACTGCAAACATGTATTAACAGGGTTCTTTATTTACATAAACAGAAAGCTACTTATCTTTAAGAGTTGCGCTACAAGCTCTTTACTAGTAGTCCACATTAGCCTCACTGCTGGTGAAGTACAAGTCCTGCTCCACGATGAATGACAGACGCTGAACTAGAATGCAAGTTAGTGTGCCAGTGACTGAGCTAGTGACTGAGACACTGACTGACTGACCAGTCAGTGGTGGCAGCCTAAATATATGCGGTCAAGAGGGTGCTGGAGCCTTGTTGCTTGCGAGACTGTCTCTGGCCTCTCTCCTGATAAGTGCGCTTTATCCAGCACCTACTACTAATGTTCCCACTACATCTTTGCCAACCAGTGTGCTGGCGACAGTTTACACCAGCACATTCCCCTCCCCCACCCCCACCCCCAAAAAATGCCACATTGTTGTCATGTAGGGAGAATGCAAACAACATAGAGGGAGGCAGCATGCTGAATGTAGAGATGATCCAGGAGCCATGACTGTAGAGGACAGCGTACTGTTGAGTGTACACCACGATGTGGCTTGTGAGGCAACAGGAACATCCTCCGGAAAACTGCTGCCAGGGCACACTCCAAGCCTGAGGACGTGTCCTGGGTGATGATCACGACAGCGAGACCATGTCCATCGGATTGGCGAGAGGGGACGGCGGGAGCAAGGGCACATCATCCATCCCCTCCTCCTGTGGTGCTCTGGTGGCACCAGGGGGTGGCTGCAAAGGCATGCAGACCCGTGAAGCCATGAATCTGGGGGAAAAAAGAATCATGGGGCAAATGACACACAACTACCATTGGGGCCTGGGATCCAGTACATAAAGGAGCCAATGCGTTTCTGGATCATTCCTCTTTCCCAGTGCCCACAGTTGCTATAAACCCTGAAAAGAACAAGATCGCACAGTGCGAAGCTATACTTGCTGACTATTGATGGTGCCAGATGCTGAGATGGGTGTAGCAATGTCTGACGGCGGTGGCCATGCAGAAGTTCTGCCGGTGGTAGCCATCTTGTGGATGGGAGTAACAGATGGCGAGAAAGTGTTGCACTGCCTGTTCCCACATGTGGGTGGTGCAGTAAGCTTGGCCATCTGTTGTTTGAAAGTGCGCATGAAGCGTTCTGCTTCTCCACTGGACTGGCGGTGAAAAGGAGCACTTGTGAGATTATGAATGACATTTCGTTCACAAAACTGTTCAAAGTCACACGAAGTGGACTGTCATCCATTGTCTGACATAAGCACTTCTGGCAAACCTTCTATGCAAAATATGGAGGACAACGTTTGAACGGTGCTACATGATCTGGTAGAAGCCATAGGCACTGCAAATGGAAACTTGCTAAAAGAGTCTACCATTATGAACCAACGAGTGTTCCAAAATGGTCCTGCATAGTCTATGTGCACTCATTGCCGTGGCGCTTGAGTTTAGGCAAAGCTGAGAATGTCTCAGGGGATTGATTTTCCGTGCATGTGTGGTGGAGCAATCGCAACACATCCTTTTGCAATGCTTTGGGAATAAGCAAATGCAATTCTCCATTGCCATTTTGAACTAGAATCACACCTTGTTGAACTGGAAGATTATGCCGATGTGCAAAATATTGCCACACAACTGAGTTCTGGATACTGTTCAAGGGACGAAGCCAAGATGTACAAATGTAATGCAACAAAATCTTGAGATCTGGGTCCGCTTCCACGGCCTGTGCAATTTTTCTGTAGTGCAAGGGAAAAGTTTCAGCGATTCAGAATCCTGTGCATCAATTTGGCAACAAGATGTGGCAGATGCATCAAAATCAGAGTCTGGGTCAATCGGAAGGCGAGATAGGGCATCTGCATTGCCATGCTTTGCCATAGGTCTGTTGACAATGTCATACCGATACTGGGAGAGCAACAAAGGCCAGCATTGCAATTTTTGAGCAGAGCGTTTAGCAACCGGCCTTGATGGATGAAACAGGGACTGCAAAGTCTTGTGATCTCTCACTAAAAAAGAGCTTGCGGCCACACAAATAGTGATGGAATTTGGTCACATGATAGAAAATAGTGAGAGCCTTTTTTTCTATTTATAAATAATTGCACTGAGTTTGAGTTAACAAAAGCAATAAGTCTGGCCTGTGCACCAATCCTGTGCTAAAGCACAGTGCTGATTCCGTAGGAAGAAGCATCGACTTGCAAAACTACCTGTTTGGCATGGTCAAAGTGGAGCTAGAATCACCAGAAGTGCTTGTGTCGGACAATGGATGACAGTCCACTTTATGTGACTGAACAGTTTTGTGAACAAAATGGCATTCATAATCTCACAAGTGCTCCATTTCACACTTTTCAAGATGACACTTTTAATTCTGCTTCTGACAGCACTTGAAAAAGTGTATACAAATCGGCAATGCGTTTCTCTGGTGTACGACCTGAGATGACAATATCATCAAGGTAGTTTGAACAAAATGGTGCTTTTGCAGTTAGCTGTTCCAAGTAACATAGAAAAATTGCGGGTGCTGAAGCACTGCCCAAGGGCAAATACAAATACTTGAACAGTCCTAAGTGTGTATTTACAACAAGCACTTTCTGCGATTCTTCATCCAATGGAATCTGTCAGTAAGCAATGCATTTTTGAGTTTCTGAAATGCATCTTGACGCTCTACAGTCCACACAAATGGTATATTTCCAGTCCACACAAAAGGTACATTTTTGTGACAAGCTATGCAATGGAGTAGTGATCTGAGTGGCATTTGGTATGAACCGAATGTAATATGTCATCTTGCCTAGCACTGACTGCAGTTCAGACACTTTGCAAGGAAAATGCAGGTTACGGATTGCACACCCTGACTTTATCACACAACCTAATTACTGTAATTCAGCTTGAAAAAACTCACACATTTCAAGATGACACTTTAATTCTGCTTCTGACAACACTCGAAAAAGAGTATGCAAATCAGCAATGTGTTCCTCTGGTGTACAACCTGAGACGACAATATCATCAAGGTAGTTTGAACAAAATGGTGCTTTTGCAGTCAGCTGTTCCAAGTAAAGTTGAAAAATTGCAGGTGCAGAAGCACTGCCCAAGGGCAAATGCAAATACTTGAACAGTCCTAAGTGTGTATTTACAACAAGCACTTTGTGATTCTTTATCCAATGGAATCTGCGAGTGGGCATCACACAAATCTATCTTAGAAAAGTAACGTCCTGCAGCAACCTTGTCCATGACTTCTTCACGGTGAGGTAATGGATAAGTGTCAACTGTGGTCTGTGGGTTGACTGTAGATTTGAAGTCAACACAAATGTGAATACGGCCAGAGGGCTTAGGCAACAAAACAAGAGGACTTGCCCACTGACTAGCTTGATTGGGAACACTTACATCATTATCTTGCAATTCTTTCAATTCACCCTGCTACTTTGTCTCTTAAGGCAGTTGGAACAGGGCGGGCCCGGAAAAACTTAGGCTGTGCATTGTCTTTCAATGTAACACATGCTACGAAGTTATTAGCTTTTCCCATTCCTTCTGAAAATAGTTCAGGAAATTAATTAAGCTGATACTGAAGGTACATTGTCTTGGATGCTAAGGACAAACAAATCAAAGGCATCTACACCAAATATTTTCTCACCGTCTCTTGATTTCAACACAATAAAATTCACTATCCTTGAGGAGATTTGTAAGTGGCAGAGAAACTACGTTGTCCAAGCACTGGAATTTCTTGTCCATTGTAAGCAGTGAGGTACTAGCTAGATTTAGAAAGGCATGGTGACCCTAATTGGTCATACATGGCACAATTAAACAAAGTTACTGAAGCACCTGTGTCGAATTGAAAGTTCACACAACAGCCAGCAATTCATAATGAGACAAAACAGTTTGTTTGAACATTTTTGCACAGCACCAGAGCGAGGAGGCGGCACAAATGGAATCTTACTTTTGTCAGAACCTGTTGTAGGTTTTGAAAACACAACGTCCACTGCATGAGCACAAGCCTGTTTTTTTGTGGGAGCAGGCAAAATTGGCATTTTTGAGCCATTGCAAACAAACTGCTAGGACATGGCCTTTTTTTCCTACACGTGTAACATGATACATTATGTGATGTGCAATCCTGTCTTTTACAGCACGCGAAACATATATGGCAAGACTTCACAAACTTCACAGGCCTGTTTACCTCTCTATGTGGCTGTCCACATGGCTGTGTATGCGCTTGTTGTTGTGGCTGCTTGGAGTGGTCATGAGCAAGGGGCTAGCTGACCCGAGAAATGGGGGCCTGGTCAAACTTATCAGCCGCTATGGCACCCGAATCATATTGCTTTAAGATTTTGCAATACTTGGGGAAGTGATGAATCAGCGTACTCAAGGATCTGTTCTTACATTCTACTATATGGGACATAGAATGTTATTGCATCCCAGATCATTAAATCACTGTAAAAGTTCCCACGACTCCACTTAAATTTACACTTCCTAGTCATGCACCTTAATTCTGTGTACCACGGACAGTTTGTCTGATCTGGCTTTTTCTGCAAATGAAGAAACTGCAGCTACTTGGACTTGCTGGTCATAATATTGACTTAATGCAGCAAGTACTTGATTACAGCTGAATTCTTTTGGAGACACGGTTCTTGCATTAACCAGAACAGTGGGGACCCCACAATCGAAAGAAAGTATCGTAGCTTTACATTACCTTGAATACGATGAACTTAACAATGTGCTTGGAACTGTGTCAGGTATTTCAAGCCATTCCTTTCCTGTGTCATTAAATTGTTGAATCATTGGTATGCTGGTCAGCAGCACTCGCTGGGCTGGTTGGTTGGTTGGTCAGTTGCGGGGCTGACAACTTGTGCAGCCAGTAGTTGTTGTACCATCATCAGTAAGGCAGCAATTTGTTAGTTCTAAAACCGAAAAGCTTGTGTTAGATTCATCACATTGGCTGTCTGCGACTGAGGCACAGGGCAGGGGGTAGAGGAGGCAGGATAGCCATGGTTTACACAAACACTTTATAGCAAAAAAGCAGCCAAAAGCCCCTGCAAACAGAAATTTGATTAGTTCTGCAGCTCCCCACCTGGACTACATGCAATCACACAACAAGTACTGAGCAAACAGAAATGAGCAACACTGCAAGCTAAAACACAAGAGAAGCAAGCAAAATCTCCAGCCAAGTTGATTATCTTCGATCTGCATTGAATTATCCCATCCTCGTCATCACTGTAGTATTCTCATCAACACTGTTGAGTCTTGTACTATGGGAATCGAGGGAGAGGATGCTATTTGATGGCCGGTATCGTCGTCTTTCTACAACACAACTGCTAACATGTATTACAATGGTTCTAAATTTAGATAAACAGGAAGCTACTTAACTTTAAGAGTGCAAGTGTTGTGGTACAAGTTCTTCACGTTAGCATCACTGCTGGTGAAGTACAGGTCCTGCTATGCGAAGAATGACAGACACCAAACTAGAATACGAGTTAGTGCACTAGTGACTGAGCTAGTGACTGGGACTGAGACTGACTGACTGAATGGTCAGTGGCGGCGGCCTAAATACTTGCGGTCAAGAGGGCGTTGGCAGCGTGTTGCTTGCAAGACTGTCTTTGGCCTCTCTCCTTACAGGCGTGCTTGATCCAGTGCCTACTATCGATCTTCTTGCTACATCTTTGCCTACTGGTGTCTGGCAACAGCTCAAGCCAGCACAGGCTTTTTTAAATGTCAGCTAAGATGCTGGAGAAAGTCTTTCATCAGGTTTATAAAACTGTGCACACATTCATACATGTACAAGTTGCACGTGCTGAAGCTCTCAGAGACAACAGTGGTCCTGTGTGCTAGAATTGTGCAAGTATGAAAGTGTGTCTCTCTTTTAAATCTGACAAACAATTATGTCTGAATATAATAGAGGGAAACATTCCACATGGGAAAAATATATCTAAAAACAAAGATTCTGTAACTTACCAAACGAAAGCGTTGGTACGTTGATAGATACAATAACAAACACACACAGAAATTTCAAGCTTTCGCAACCCACGGTTGCTTCATCAGGAAAGAGGGAAGGAGAAGGAAAGACGAAAGGATGAGGGTTTTAAGGGAGAGGGTAAGGAGTCATTCCAATCCCGGGAGCGGAAAGACTTACCTTGGGGGTAAAAAGGGAAAGGTATACACTCGTAAACACACACATAACCATCCGCACATATACAGACACAAGCAGACGTATTGTGTGTTAAGGGTTAAGTTATAAATAAGTCTTAGAATCAGCAGTGCACTCCCTGGATAGAGTCAGGCCACAGCCCAAAGTTGGGCACTGGCCAGTGGACTGCATGGCCACCAATTTCACAACCATGTCTGAGACAACAGGTTGCAAGTGCCAATGCTGTGCCAGTTTTCAGGAATTACAACAACTGGGTCATCGCCCCACCCCAGAACATAAGAAGCGACCCATAAACATAGACTTTACCATGAAATCAACATGGATAAACAGCATTTAATAGTGGCTGAACAAGCTTGTCAGGAGTTGAACTGTTGAGCAGTTATGCTATTTCAAACCAGTCCTGTTCAGTGCCACAACAATGATGTGGACGTGTCTACCACTGCCAGGAAATGAATCGTTGCCAGCCGCATAAGCATCTGGGCACCAGGTAGCTCTGCACTTTGGCACTGACTCAAGAGTAAGACAGGAGGGTGCAGCCATCCCTACCCTTGCCAGTTTATCAACAGAAAACCACTACGCTCCAGGGCCTGGAGCCCGATGCAACCTGGTGTCCTCATAGCAACTGCGACCACCTTGCACCACAGAAAGGCATGACAGGTGCTTGTCTGCCACTGGCAATTCCGCTTCTGGTGTACCAGACACAGCAGCTGAATGCGCTGTTTCCCAGGCACCTTATATCCACCGTACACCGTGCTACCTTGTCTTCAGTGGCAGTGCTGGAATATTACAAGAAAACACTGAACTGTGCCGAAAAATAGAGCACAATCAGAAGAACGTCTAAGCTGAACAAATTAATGAAGAACTGTTGTCTGATCAGTGCTCGTTTTCCTGTAGTTTCTCCACACATCACATCTGTCTCGCAAACCCTACAATACCTACAGGAAATTCCAGCACATCTACATCTACAGTACATCTACATGGTTACTCTGCAATCACACTTAAGTGCCTGGCAGAAGGTTCATCAAACCATTTTCATACTACTACTACTATACCATTCCACTATGGAATGGCACATGGGAAAAAGGAACAACTAAACATTTCTGTTCGAGCTCTGATTTCTCTTATTTTATTATGATGATCATTTCTCGCTACATAGGTGGGTATCAACAAAATATTTTCACATTCGGAAGAGAAAGTTGGTGATTGAAATTTTGTAAAAAGATCTAGTCACAAAGAAAACTGCCTTTGTTTCAGTGACTGCCACACCAACTCGCATATGATATCAGTGACACTCTCACCCCTGTTGTGCGATAACACGAAACAAGCTGCCCTTCTTTGCACTTTTTCGATGTCCTCTGTCAATCCTACCTGGTAAGGCTCCCATGCCGTGTAGCAGTATTCCAGCAGAGGATGGACAAGTGTAATGTAGGCTTTAGTGGGTTTGTCCCATCTCCTAAGTGTTCTGTCAACAAAGCGCAGTCTTTGTTTTGCCTTCCCCACAATATTATCTATGTGGGCTTTCCAATCGAAGTTGCTCGTAATTTTAATTCCTAAGTATTTAGTCGTATTGACAGCCCTTAGATTTGTGTGATTCATCGTAAACCCAAAATTTATCGGATTTTTTTAGTACCCATGTGGATGACCTTGCACTTTTTTTTGTTTAGTGCCAATTGGCACTTTTCGCACCATACAGAAATTCTCTCTAGATCATTTTGTAATTAGAATTGATCATCTAATGATTTTACTAGAAAGCAAATTACAGCGTCATCTGCAAACAATCTAAGGGTGCTGCTCAGGTTATCACCTAGATCATTTATGTAAATCAGGAACAGCAGAGGGTCTATGACACTACCTTGACAACTGATAAGCAAGAATTATCCACACCTTACTTCTGTGCCATTTATCTGTATGTAACTTCCTGGCAGATTAGAACTGTGTTCAGGATGAGGGCATGAAACCTGGACCTTTTCCTTTCATTGGCAAGTGCTCTACCAATTGAGCTACCTGATCATGACTGTCCTCACAGCTTTACTTTCATCACTTCTACACCTCCTACTTTCCAAACTTAACAGAAGTTGTCCTGGAAACCGTGCAAAACTAGCACTTGCTTTCTTCGAGGAGTGTAGTTTCAGTCTGCCAGAAAGTTTCATATCAGTACACACACACACACACACACACACACACACACACACACACACACACACACACAGGGTTGTGTTACATAACTTGTTCAACTGAACTGCATAATAATAATAATAGTAATAATAATAATAATGTTTCTGAATGTTAAATTTAATACATTATATTGTAGTTTTGCGACTAGATCTGTTTTTACCCACAGCAAGGACAGCTGTGTAGTGCATGGGAGAAGGCGGAGGGAGCAGCAAGTGAAACAGGCAAGCATGGACTCCATATGTAGGGAAAGTGATAGGCTGTTCTTGGTGGCCAAGGCTGACACACATGCACATGACCGGAAGGTTGGTCAGGTATCCAATTCTCAGGAAGCTGTGGGTTTCCAGAATGTTTCACAAACAACTTTGTGGCACAAGTAGGTCTTCTGTAGTGCAGAAGATGCTGTAAATGGCTTATTCACAGAGAAGACCCTTTTGGAAATCTTCATGATGAGGTATTGAAATACAGAATGATGTCACAAAGTGATGTTCTTGTTTGATTTCTGTAATTCCATAGTAAGTCCAGAAGTGTGTAAAATGGGATTAGAAGATTATCAGTACTTAAATAGTTAATGTTATGTAGCAGTTTTCAATTTCAGTATTGGGCTATAATCATAGCATTGTGGTGGTACATGTGAAGACATGGGTATGAAGTGTACTGCTTCGGCACACAGGCCATAGTAGCAGACAGATGGAGCAATGTTCCTGATTTTAGTATCCAACAGTGATTCGGATTTCTCGCCTAGCCTGAGCATTGATAGAGAGAACGTGTCAGAGATACTTGGGCTACAGTCGACAGCCGTGGCTTGCACCTCCACAAGATGCAGCAACTGCGGCAAGAACGTGAGATGGTGCCCCTCTGATGAGGGTCTACTGTTGGATACTGTGCCAAGACTCTGGCTAAACAATCTCTTGCTAGTTCCTGAAGCCTTTAGTTATGTGGCACTGACTAGTAGCATCTTGACCTTGCCTGATTTATGTCTGAGATTTGGATTACTCCATTGATTGCCGTATATGCTTAACATGACTTTTCTGCACTCTGGACTTGTTTGGTCATCCATTCACTGTGTCATTTACCTCCAAAACTGCCCATTTGGTTCTGCCAGTCTCTACGTTACTAACAGTGTGAGTAAACACAAACTGTGTTCTACCTACGTGGAATTGGACAGAAAAGGGGTGATGAAAACTCTTTCACCATGCAACTATTCCAGTGAAGCATGAATCCCAAGTTTCTCAAGATGTGGTGGTAGCAGCAGCAATTGCAACAACTACAACAGGAGATTTCCACCTACAACAGCAGCTCCTACAGGTACTGCAAAACCAAAAGCCAGCAACTGCATTATGCTCGTCTCTCCCTCCATCATTTGCTTGTATTGATGAGGCAAAAGAGAGTTGGGAGGTCTACTTATGTTGTTTTGTTCTCCAGTGCAAGGCAAGTTAAAAAAACTGACCCTTGAACATCACTGAGCTCGTAGTAAACTATATGAAGTGGTGCAAAGTTATGCCCACTCTCAGATCCTATCAGTTTTACTTTTCCTGATGTTTATAGTTTTCTGGCTGACTATTATGTTGATCAAACTCAAGTTGTTGCAGCTAGGATCTCGTTTAATTACTGCCTTAAGAGACATAAGCAATCCCACACAGCACGTGCAGCTGACTTACATAGCTTGACACACAACTGTGACTTTCCTGTTAACACACTGAATGCAGACTCCTTAACCTGTGATGACGTTATCTGTCTCACTCCTGATTAAGAAATTAGTGTGAAGGCTTTAGAGCCATCTGATCCTGCCTCGAGTGATGCGCTAAAAATTGCCAAAGCTCACGAAGTACCTGCATCAGTACTAGCTGTTTCACAATTCATCTGGTGTTAACCTTATTAGTAGTATTAGTTGCCATCGAGCTCTACAATCAACTGGTGACTTCCAGTCAATGTCGTCACGGATTTACCGAGTCCAGCAAAATGGGATCCAGTAGTTAGCAATCCCCCCATTCTCATCGTTGGTAGATGTGCATGAAAGAAAGCACTTTGTTCACTGTCAGCACATCCCAAAGCAAGCAGGGACTCATGCATTTTCCTTCCTGGCATTGTCAAAGGACCCCAAAAACATATGTGCTGCCAAACTGTGTTCAGATTGTAGCCCACAACTGCACTGCTGCCCTTTCTGTGAAGTCATTTGTTTTGTATGCCACAAACCAAGACACCTTGTGTGGGTCTGTCTTGCTCAGATTGCTACATTCTATCTTGCCAGTGCCGATGGCAGCAGCTAGTAGGATGCACTGAGCTGCTACTTGATATTAATGGGACAGTGGTGGACCTCCAGTTGGACACAGGCGTGCCAACCTATGATTAACACCACACAATGACGCATTGGTGCCCCCACAGCTGTAGTCTCCTCAGCACTAAGTGGTGATATACAATGGCTAGCTGGTCCCGTTGCGGGGTCAGAAAATAGTCCAAGCTAAGTATGAGATGTAGCTTGGTCACTAACATCGCTAGCAGTCACCTCTCAGTTGACAAGTTCATTTACAGTTTACACGCTTTTGTGCTTCTTGTTTTTCAAATTCCGGACCAGGTAAATATAGTCTCAACTGCAATCAGTTCACAGAACTTCATATGTTGCGTGCTTAATTTAAGGAGCTTTTTGAACATACATTAGATTGTGCAACAGGGTTCCAGGCCCATGAATCCTTAAAGCTATAACCAGTGTCTAGGTTCTGTAGAGCTTGTCCAGTGCCATTCACCATGCTTGATTAAGTTAAAGCAGGACTAGACAGGTTGCAAAGAGTGTGAAGGTTTTACATCCCCAGCACCGTTCAGCCAGTGGGCTCAGGGTGTAACGCGGACAAGAAAAAACAATTCCCAGATGTAAATTACACTTTCTCCTGGGTGAAAATACACTTTTTCCATGTTAAGTGACAGTATACTTTTCCTCGGAACTGTAAAACTTATCAATCCATTGAATGGTTATAGTTTTATACACCGGCGTAGAACTTTCCGGACCTTTAGAAAACCAAATTCAGTTAAAAAAAAAAACTTTTTGGAAAGATCTTTGATGTGCAGCATATTTTCGTATTACGAAAGTGTAAATTTAAATTCCACCAAATGCCGCATGTTGCTTTCCGAAGCATTGAAATCAAGATTGCAATGGACTTTTGTAGCCAGTCATAGCTTATCACGTGATCTCGCTAGCCGATGACAGTGGATCTTCTAGCGTAGAATACGTGATGTAGTCAGTCAATAGCAATATCACTGTTAAGTAGCATGTACAGACATATAGGAAAAGTTAATGGCTTAAATTAACATACACAGTGTTACTACAAGAAAAGAAAAGCTTTCAGATACAATATTGGCCTCAAAGATTAATAAGCTGCAAGAGAAGCTAAGCTTTCGCATATAATGTTGATTTTTTTGCGCGTGTTACACTTTGAGGTACATCACACAGATGTGTCGGTAAAATTTTTAATAAAGACATAAATGTCTGATCTTCTGAGCTTTCTTTTTCTAAATGTACGTCTTCAAAGAATTGATTTTTAAATGAGAGTCAAAAGCTCCATGATTTAAGAAATTCATCGTACATTCTCGCATATAATTCATCTTGCATAAAAGGAAATTTACTTTGAAAGTAACGCTTTTCAAACAACCGTTCACAATATTTTCCTGTGACATGTCAGAAATAGGTTCATTTCAGTTGTTGCCAGAGAGTGCCAGAAACAGGCGTCACCGTGCTTGCGCAGCTACGATGATGCAGGAAGCCCGTATGTTCGTAGGTGCAAAACATTGAAAGATCTTACACTATGTCATAAAAGAAACAAGACATCAGAGGATACCGCAAGAACATCGGAATTTCTTGTACCATACTACAATGTGTAATTCGCCTTAAAGTGCACATTCGTGTGTCCAGATTCGGAAGTAAATTTTCTTGAATACCGGTACTGTATTATCTCATGTTTGGTTATTTATTATGGCATAATGCCATATGTGCTAGAAGATGAAAACATGCACTTTTAAAATGCAGCGAACAGTTGAAACTAGCCCATGGTATGGAATTAAACATTTTCTTTCAAATAAATTGACTGTCCCAGTGGAAAAGATTAATAAAAGCCAAATTTCTTTAGCAAAGCAACAAAAATAACTTCATTGTTCTGCAAGGCGATTAATGCTTGACTGTCAGAAAGGTGGAGATAAAACCTGAAACTAATAACATATTTTAGCCTTCCATAATTATGCGATCATATTTTAATTCATTTGATAGCTCACGGCCATAGATATCTCGTTTTGTTTTCGTTTAATGTGAGAGCAATAAATGAAGAGAAAAGAGCAAAATCACTAAACGTAAACACGGGTCACGTGTAGACTCCCAACTACAACTCAGACTGCTCTGTGGATCAGCCCAAGATCTCCGATATTTCCGAACCGGGGCAATATTAGATAGTGGCGCCCAACCACACATATGTAGCCAGAAGTGGGAGAAGGTACTTCTCATACACAACTCAACTGCACATGCACAAGAGCCCGCCCGCAACTGCTCAAACGAGTCTAAAGAAAACAATTGTAATGTCATGCTCATTGAAGACAATTTGTTGTTATGAAGCATTGCATAGATTTCCCAAAGCCTTTGACACACTTTGCTGTTGGCAGACGCTTGTAAGAGCACTGTGTTTTATTGTTGTATATGGCATATTTCTTTTGTGACTTTAGTTTTATTTTCGTTTTTTTTCCCCTCGATCGTGTTTTGTTGCTGCAGTATTATTCTGCAGAAGCGGGATACAGTAATATCCTTTGTTAGAGTATTGGTTCTTACCCGTCAAAATAACAAAAATTTAACGGAAAACTAAAACAATGAAAAATTCCCGGAATTTCAAAAAATTTCCGGGTTTATCCCAGTTTTGTCCAGGATGGAAAAATTCCTGGGTTTTTCCCAGATCTCCCAGTTGTCCCGGAGGCTACATGCATGATTGTAGTTGGGAAACCTAACTGATCATTTAACATTTGTTGTGATTTTAAGTCTAATGTTAATGCTCCAGCAAATGTTGATTTGTATTCACTTCCTTGCCTGGATGAATTGATGGCTAATTTGGCTGGGAGTCATTATTTTTCAAAGACAGATTTGCTGACTACTAATTCCAGTTGCCTGTCGATGATTAGATGAAACAGTTTTTAGTGATCACTATGTCTTTCAGCATGTATCATTATAAAAAGCTGTCATTTGGGGTTGCAAGCGCTCCCACAATATTCCAGAGATGTCTTGAGCAACTCACCCAATGTGTCGTTAATTATTTAGATGAGTTTTTAGTTACTGGGGCCATGTGGGAACAGCACCCGTGGAATGTACAGCTGATGTTTGGGCAGCCTCAAGCCCACCGTCTTTGTTGTGGCCTCAACAAATGTAGTTTAAAACTTAACATCAAATAACTACAGTCGTACCTTAGGATAGTACATGATTACATGGAGTTTATTTCCAGTGCAGCCCACATTTTCCATCCACTCAGTCAATCACGTAACAAAGGTGTTAAATTTGTGTGGCCTGAGGCATACCAAAAGGCTTTTGTGCAACTTAGAAAGTGGCTTCAGTCAACCTGTTGTTTAGCAATATGCCATCCTGGCAAGCATTTAACGCATACCAGTGGTGCGTTGGATTGTGGTGTGAGTACTGTAGTGTCCACAATACGACAATGGTACAGAACAGCCAACTCTGTTTGCATCCAGAACATTAAATGCTGCAAAGAGAAATCGTTTGCATAGTGAGAAAGAGGCACTGGCTATGATACATGGCATCTGGAAGTTCCACCTGTATCTCTATGCTACTAAGTTTTACCTTATCACTGACCACAAGTCCTTTATTTCATATTCAGCACCCATTCAAACTTTCTGATAAAATGGTACAACAGCTTGCAGGCTTTCTAATAAAAAAGGTGGCCCTCAGCTATGTACCCTCAAACTCAGAGTTGAAATATTAAAAGTTTTGGCTGGTTTCGTTGTCTAGGGGGTGGGGTATGTAGTTGCTGCATTACAAGCCAAATACTGCTGAGTCTACAGTACAGAATATGAATACACACATGAATCGAATGGCCAAAGGTTACTATCACTTGGCAATTGTGAATTTGGAATGTAACAGGGAAATTTATAAATGAAAGACTGCAATTAAATAAAATCTGCAGGCACTATTTTAATGACTTTAAATGATGAGTACAATAACAGAAGTACCTTTAAGAATGCCATTTATTACTGTAAAACACTTATTGGTGTCAGCGGTCCAGCAATTAAATAAAATACAAGTTGAATAACAGAGAAACAATAGATTCCTAATTGTAAACAACTACATAGCTCGTGAGATATTCACTTCTAAACACATACCACATCTTCACTGCTGAAGCCACGGAAATCTCACAAGTGCACAAGTCGGCACTATGAAATAATGCGCAAACTTCTCAACACTCTCCAAGTATTTCCTGCGACCATCCATCGCGCTGTGCCATCCAGCACTCCCAGTGTCCTGTGCGACCCGATGCTCCTCCCCCACTTCCCTACAGTCTCTCCATTGACTTTGGTAGTCACCTACCGTAATAACGAGTGCTGTGATTGAGTAAAGCGCTCCTGCCATGTCACCAAGCCAACACACACTCACAAACATATTGAAACACATACAAAATACTGGATTTCAATTTAAATAACTTGAAATTAAATAAATATTCCTATGGCTGGACCATAAACACGCTCTAATGCAAATTATTAAATACATAAACAAATCAAATAAACATATCTCAAAGGAATAGAAACAAAAGTTGGCCAGTAGCCTAATGTCTCTGTGCTTTCTAAAACACAGTAAATATTTGACCAATTTCTTCATGAATAGTATATATCGTATATAAACAAAGACATAGATTAATAAACATATTTATAAGCATGCTGCTACCATTTCTTGTAACTGTGGAGTACTTACGGCCTGGTGTGATCAATAGTAATCGGCCACTTTGACCTCCAATAACTCATGTCCTACTCAAGTTACATGCCTGTAATTCATACCAATTTAGGTTTACACTAATAGCTTTCTAAAGACACGTCGATTGACAAAATCAGATGAACCGTTTGAATTTTGTTGCGGGGTATTACTTGTATAATTTAGTCAGATATTAAACTTTAAAGTAATAAAGATGTTGAAAGTCTGATTACACCATCAGAATCGCCGTCCAAATAATGGGAATGTACATGTTTCTTTTTAAGATATCATGATTCCTCTGGCTATTATTAATTTCTACATGAACTGTGAAATGTCTGCCATTATGGTTTCACAAAGTCCGCCATCTTTGGCACTTCCGGCATACACATCTCCTTCATCGAAACACAGCCCATTCCTCAACACAGCGCCCACATGGAATTCCCAGCCATGTAGTCGGCCTGGACCACGCGCTGCGGCTACCCCTTTTGCCCCAGCTAAAGTCTGATACCACGCAGTTGCTGACGAGCCCCGGCTTGCCGAGCGGCCACACCAACTCTGAACTTAGAATATTTTCAGTGTATCAAAAATCACCCATTACTTCACAGGCTGCAATGCCGAGCTTTGTTCCCTAGTAATGGTACCCATGAGATCAATTATCAGCCTGTCACGCAGAACTCCAACAGCTTCCCACTTGCCATGCGGCCTCGATGCCAAGTTTGATAATCATGAGGTGCTCTGTTCAGCATACACACAAATCAATGACACACCCTTGACAGATTTCCAATTATGGTGCACGAAGTAGTAGCAGAAATGACTTGTGATCCACTCCTCTGTGAAGAGTTGTCTGCCGTGTGGAAGAGTTGGCCAGAGCACTTGCCTGACACCATCCAGAACGGAGCAACTATTTTTCCTTATGGCACAGGCTTAACATCACTAATGGTGTCATATTGTTGGCTTTGAGTATTCTGAATGCTGGGTGGCAGTTCCTCCCATGCTCTGCCTCGCATACTGAAGCTCATGCACACTGCTCATTGGAGAATGTGCAAAATGAAGGCAATAGTGGGGTGTAATGTGTATTGGTCTGGGATTAACGCTGTCATTGAACACACCATTTGGAACCGCCATGCCTGCAGCCACGATCTTTCAGCCCCAGCACAATGTTTCAACACTTTGCCACTCCCTGGCTACCCCTTACAATGAGTGTATGGAGATTTCATCCACTCTGGATGGCGATGTCATGGCTAGTTGTCAATGCCCTCTCTAACTTTCCATATGACGCATGGATGGCTACAGCTGCTATCTGTGTGCTGTCCAAAAAATTGCAATATAGGGCTCATTTTCCATGCTGGCTTATGACCATCGCCCTCAGTTCACAGCACATGTGTTTCTGGGTTTTGGTCAGTGCAATGGCATTTAGCAATTGACCACTGCCCCTTTACATCATGCATTCAATTTGGGAGCTAAGAGGATGTTCAGGACACAGCTGACTCTGGAGAAGTACTTATCAGTTTCCTCGCCACCTACTGGTCCACTCCTGTAAGTGGACATAGCCTGGCCAAAACATTTCAAGGGTGCAGATCCTGCACCATGTTCGACCTGTTACACCCAACTCAGTGTGCCCAGTTCCCAGGCATAGCTGTATTACCACGTGGTCTCCCGTGTTTGGGCTCGTACTTTCAGCCGGAACCCCAAGTGCACCCAGCGAGCAGTTATTGGTAATAGGGGATAGAAGACGTTTCAGGTTACGGCTTGTCAGGAGCAGCTAGTCTGGCAACAGAAGCAATGCTGGCTGCAAAGTTATGCATCGCCCACCCCCTTTCCCCTCCAGTGCCACTGGGCATGACCTCAGCGACCACTCCAGGGACAACCATACACACCACCCTGCCTCTTCCCACTAAAGCCTCCACCATCACATTAGGGGGCATCAACAAGAAATCAACAATGAGCAGCGATGGAAGCGAATGGAGGTGGAACCTCCTTCCCCGTGCCATTGACAGAGGTTGAGTGTGTTTGGCCTGTAGTGCCCACTGAGACCAAACTGTTGGACTCATCTCTGCACCATTCAGCACACACACAGTCGCAAGCTGGCTGAGGCTGTTCCCCAGACACTGTCAATTGGCCAGGATTCCCACAGACTGCACCACCATCTAACAGGAATTCTCATGTCCCCCCCCCCCCCCCCCAAACCCCCCCGCCCTCCCACACACACCTTTCCAGTGTGAAGACAGCATGGGTGGGGCCATTTTCATCCCTACATGAAGATTAAGGGGGTGAGAAGTATAGTATCCAATGGCGATTCGGATTTGCTGCCTACCCAGAGCATCAACAGGGAGAACACGTCAGAGGTACTCAGCAACAAACGATGGCCATGGCTTGCATTGGTGCAAGGCGTGACCAAGCACGTGGAGTGCCACCACTGTCTGACAAGTGTTTACTGCTAAAAACTGTGCTCCAGCTCTGGGTAACCAATCTCTTGCTAGCCTCTGAAGTCTTTAGTTACACACCATTGAACATAAGAGTTTTGGCCTTGCGTAGTTTACTTTCGTAATTTGGATTGCTCACCAGATTGTTGTATATGCTTAAGATGACTTTGCTACACTCTGGACCTGTTCTGGTTATCCATTCACTGCGTGAACTCTGCTCTTATTTACCTCTAGAACCACCTATTTTGTTCTATCAGTCTCTACATTACCACCAGTGGGAGTGACCATCAAGCGTGTTCTACCTATGCACGTTGTTGTTGTTGTGGTATTCAGTCCTGAGACTGGTTTGATGCAGCTCTCCATGATACTCTATCCTGTGCAAGTTTCTTCATCTCCCAGTACCTACTGCAACCTACATCTTTCTGAATCTGCTTAGTGTATTCATCTCTTGGTCTCCCCCTACGATTTTTACCCTCCACGCTGCCCTCCAATGCTAAATTGATGATCCCCTGATGCCTCAGAACATGTCCTACCAACCGATCCCTTCTTCTGGTCAAGTTGTGCCACAAACTCCTCTTCTCTCCAATCCTATTCAGTACCTCCTCATTAGTTGTGTGATCTACCCATCTCATCTTCAGCATTCTTCTGTAGCACCACATTTCGAAAGCTTCTATTCTCCTTGTCCAAACTATTTACCGTCCATGTTTCACTTCCATACATGGCTACACTCCATACAAATACTTTCAGAAATGACTTCCTGACTCTATCTATACTCTATCTATACTCGATGTTAACAAATTTCTCTTCTTCAGAAACGCTTTCCTTGCCATTGCCAGTCTACATTTTATATCCTCTCTACTTCGACCATCATGTTATTTTGCTCCCCAAATAGCAAAACTACTTTAAGTGTCTCATTTCTTAATCGAATTGCCTCAGCATCACCCGACTTAATTCGACTACATTCCATTATCCTCATTTTGCTTTTGTTGATATTCATCTTATATCCTCCCTTCAAGACACCATCCATTCCATTCAACTGCTCTTCCAAGTCCTTTGCTGTCTCTGACAGAATTACAATGTCATCGGCGAACCTCAAAGTTTTTATTTCTTCTCCATGGATTTTAATACCTACTCTGAATTTTTCTTTTGTTTCCTTTACTGCTTGCTCAATATACAGATTGAATAACATCGGGGAGAGGCTACAACCCTGTCTCACTCCCTTCCCAACCACTGCTTCCCTTTCATGCCCCTCGACTCTTATAACTGCCATCTGGTTTCTGTACAAATTGTAAATAGCCTTTCGCTCCCTGTATTTTACCTCTGCTACCTTTAGAATTTGAAAGAGAGTATTCCAGTCAACATTGTCAAAAGCTTTCTCTAAGTCTACAAATGCTAGAAACGTAGGTTTGCCTTTCCTTAATCTTTCTTCTAAGATAAGTCGTAAGGTCAGTATTGCCTCACGTGTTCCAGTGTTTCTACGGAATCCAAACTGATCTTCCCTGAGGTCGGCTTCTACTAGTTTTTCCATTCGTCTGTAAAGAATTTGTGTTAGTATTTTGCAGCTGTGGCTTATTAAACTGATTGTTCGGTAATTTTCACATCTGTCAACACCTGCTTTCTTTGGGATTGGAATTATTATATTCTTGCATAGTAGGATAGAAAACAGAGTACTGTCCTTGGTACTGATGAAGCAAAGTTGCGCAAAGGGAGACATATTGCTGGGTAGCATTGAGGAAAAACAACAGAGTTCAAACAGTATGACGAGGGTTCCGGGACCATCCTGAGTACTGGTAGGAACTGAATCCACGTAAATACACACAAGTGCTGATATTCCAAATGACAGTAGTTTGTGTTTATAAATAACGCCACAGCAACTAATGTGCAGATAGTTTATTTCTGCATATGACTTCCCCTTTGTACGTTTTTCGTAGCTTTCATACATGCTGGTAGGCAGCTGGCTGTGGAATTAAGTTACGTTTCCCAGGATACGCAGACAAGTCAGTGGTTAGTGTGGAAATGTAAAGTGCATGTCCCATCTTGTTGGAATTGTAGAAAGAACCGGCATGGTAGGATCAATTCAAGCCCAATTAATTTAAGTGTTTCCACCCTTCCATTTACCCTTGTTTAGATGAACTCTAACATTAACACCCCCTCTCATCCTCTTCTTTTCCTTTGTGGGCAAAATGCTTAAATTTCTTACAAGCGCTGTTGTTGGTTATCATTAAGGTGTGTTGGGATGACAGATGTATGAGAGCAATGTCTTCCACACACTCTCAAAACCTACTTGCCAAATATGTATGCTATTATAAAATTCTTATACCAATGTATTGTTGATTTTAAGAGATCTATGCACTTAACCAGTTACTAGTTAAAAAACAATCTCTATTTGATAACTTTGGCTACATCGTAACTACTTTCTTCACTGTCCCCAATCTTTAAGAGTATTTTTTAATGGTAATTGCAAAATATGCTGTATAATTGAGAACAGAGCTGCAGGCCTATCCTTGGTTGCCATACTAATGGTAAGTGCTACTCTGTTGGTGTTATGGTGCTCCCAGAACTTTAAAAAAATTGTGGGTCTGTTGGTGAGGATAGCAAGGTCCCATAGCAGCCATGTTACTGGATGCTGAAATTGACCAGAAAAGTAAGAATAGTCCCAATTTTATGAATATTAGCATCATTCTGGTAATGATGTAACAGCAGTAACTGCAAAAGCCTGCAATATTCCAGACTGCAATTATTTACTCTTGAGAAGTCTATTTTTTCCTGCTGATTGAGAGTGACAGATGGAATGAGGTAAGGTAATGGAGAGAAAATTGAGCCAGTCATAAACAGCTCTTCTTTATCTGAATAAAAATTAACATATGAATTGCACTGCCTGATTTTCTTTCTCATTATGTTATATTTATTTACAAAAGCATGACATTACAACTGCCATAGAACACAATGGTGAGGAAATTTTTACTTTGGTTTCAAATTCTATGGTAGCCTACTAAACATTTCTCACACACGTAGCTAAAACACTGATTGATGAATTAAATCACAGAAGAGCATGATTAGCTATCAAAACTTACACAAGCCATGAATATTCTCACATTGTTAAAAAACATCACACACTTTTTTTTATCAGATACTGTATATTACAAAAGCACAAACCAAGCACACGAATTTATGATCTCAAAAGAAGATGAACAGGTCAGGTACAAATGATGCAAAACTTAATCTGTGCACTCTAAATAACTTACTTTCATTCACACACCATCTTATCTCACTGCCATGTACAAATCAGCAGCATACAATTTGATCACTTGGTGATGTAGCTCTTTGCAACACAGCATCTCAGTGGGTCCTTAAATTTCTTTCTTGAGCTTCCTACTGCCAGTTCAATACAACTGTCTTTCTTAAGTCTGTGTCCCATTTTTCCGGTGATCTTTCCTTTGGTCTTTTTTGGTAAATTGACCTCCAATCTAGCACGTTTCGACCACCTGCCATTTTTTCTTCAAGCAATATGACTAGCCCACTGCCATTTCAAGGTATTCACTCTTTGTATTACGTCACTGACCTTTGTTGTCCATCTGATACTGTATCAACTGCTTTCTTTCTTTCTGTAGCCGAATACTGATCTTTTCATTCCTCCTTGGGTCACTATTAGTTTTCTAACAATGAATTCATTTAATGTCCATGTCTCACAGCCATAAGTTACTACTAGCATTGGTCAAAAAACTTTTTTTCCTTCAGAAAAATAGAAAAAATAGCAGTATCAAGTATTTACTCATTTTTCATATACTTCTCTATCCCCGTATCATTTATACCTTAAATAAATTCACGAAGAAGTATAGGTTGTGGTACCCAAAAACGTGTTATGTACAAAAATTAATAAGAGTGCTACGAACCAGCAAGCATGTTACAGCCAACAGAGAAACAAAATACTGACAGTATCAAATTACATTTGTTTCACCACATCTATACATGTTCAAATGAGATCAAGATTACAAGCATTCTTAATGGCTACATATATGCATTGGAAGAAATCAAATTATGTCGCAACACCTTAACGTAAAGATGTTGGAGCTGGAGAGCATCTGAATAACAACCAACTATTGCGAGTTTGACTGATACATAGTACCCAGTCACTGCACATTAAATTGAAGGCTGGATGGTATGTATATAAAAGACCATAAGCAGTAATCTTCCCCCATATAATGTTCAAAAATGAAACTGGTGGAAAGAGGTGCAACTAACAACTTCCTTGGAGACTTTTTTTTATATATTATAGATTGTGAAACATTGACAAAGATGTAGAAAAGAGTCCTGGAGTCTATGACCAGTTACACAAGGATATAGAACCTTCATTGTAATTCAAAGACTTGTTTTATGTATAAAAGTTTTGAATATTCTTTCTACAATGAAGAATATACTTATAGCTTTACGCAGTTGCTAATCGTTTGCACATTTCAGGAGAGATTTAGTATCCTACAGCTAATGAGGTCACTAGATAGAGTACCAAGAAAGCAGAGAGGGAGCAATAGCGCATGAAATCAAATACGGTTTTTTTCAAATAATCCATTCTATCTGAATAAAATCTTCTTCAGCTTCTAGTCACATCAATTGGTTATACACCCATGACCTGTTAGTCAAATGCTTGTGGATGTAACCATTTGACATGTCTGGAAACCCATCATGATTTTATTCATCATGTTGCTGCAAGACTGCGCATTCAAACCATTCTTGCATTTGCATTTCATGATCAAGAACCCATGATAAACTTAAATCTCAATGGAGAGTTGAATAACACTCCTTCTAGATGTGAGTACAACTAATTAACCACTGAACCACTTTACTTGTTGAAGTCTTGGGATACCATGAAGTATAGTCACATATAGCAAGCATATAATGAAGAGTATGCAGCTACATCATTCAAAATTCTCAAGCAAATAATTCCCCTCCAATCCAGCCACTGCCATTCTGGCAGAATAAGCATGAGCCAGCAGATACAGAACTGCTATAATGAAGATGAGTAGATTAATTTTATAAAGACATGTATCTTGTAATATTCTACATTTGTAGAATAAAGAAAATACTATGTCAGCTTGATGATTTATTTATATGGGCATTAGCCCATGATTTAAGGCATTTGTCTTCAAATAGGCTATCAAGTTGCTCTTTGAACTCTGCTAACCTTAGCAAGCTGAACTGTTTATACACAACCATACAGTGGCTGTCAAAAGTCTGCCACAAATTTCGATTTCACACCAGTGTGCATTAAGGCACTCATACTGCATGAGTTGGTGCTCTATGCTTTAACTACTAAAAGAAGCATCAACATTAAGATTAAAGAACGTAAAAACAGTTGTCTTCCACACAAAATGGGTAACTCACCAGTAGCAGAACATGCACTGGGACCAGGGAACTACTAAACTTTATTCTCTGATACATTAGTTTTGTCAGGGTCCAAACTTTGCTATGGTGTACAGAATAACTATAGACATCCAGAAGCAGAAGAACTTCAAGAGAACATTGCAACTTTGAGATCTGTACCAACGGTCGAATGACATCACTAATGGCCATTGTGTGGTTCCATAAAAACAATTTGGTTTGCTGAGCTACTTGAGCTCGAATAGTGACATATAATGTCTTTATAGTCTCTGAGGGTGTCCCCAGCATTAGGAGATGAATCACGAAGCACAGAAACGTGCCTTAGGTCACAGCCAAATGTCCATACAACTAAAATCACCAAGGAAAACAGCAAACACTAAAATTGTTGTGGAGAAATATAATGGTACATTACAACCCAAATTACAAAAACAAAGTAAAAATAAATCTCACATTAGGATACAAGAAAAGAATCAGATGCAGGTGCAAAGCCTCAAATAATCTAAACTGATGAATCTCAAGCTTTCAGAAAAAAGATTCCTTCGTTACGAAACAGGGAGAAGACAGGAATAAAGCAATATCAGCAAGCTGGGTGAGTAAGCAAGCCAGTCAGACATGCTGCAGATAAGACACCATGATGAAAATGTTTGCATGGTTGTATGATCTAGTTATCCCTTTTTCAACAAACTGAATTATTAAGAGTTATCTTCCATTGTTCCATGTTCTACAAGGCTAATTTACTGCTCCTGTTTTTCTTAAATTAAGTCAGTAATTTAATTTTTCATTGTGTATTTTGCCTTTAAGATCTCTATTAACAAATGTTATGAGTGCTTTATCAATCCGTCTACTACAGTCTGATGAATAAAGACGCGTTGATTCACAAATGTTGTGTGTGAATGTCACCATTTTTTCCTTCTGTAATGCAGCACAACAGATTCTGATACTTTCTTCTGACTATACAGCTAATACTCTCTTCTCACTATAAAGCAGTTTCATTCATTTTCAACACACATAGGAGTAATATGCTGCAAAAATGTATATAGTTACTGGACACAGGGAACAGAAAACCGAAATATGTTGATATTACCCTTGAATCTGATTGCTGCAAATTTTGATGTGAAATGAATAAAAATGCTGAAGCTATTTGGTGAACAAATGTTGTAGGAGACTCATCTATTCACAGTACTGTGCACTGCCTTGCTATCTACAAACATCTGACACTACACAACAGCCATCAGTTGTCTCCACATGACACCAGACAGCAAATATACTAAGCATTATGCCACAACTACGTGTGTGTGTGTGTGTGTGTGTGTGTGTGCGCGCGCACTCGCAAGTATATACCTGTCCTTTTTTCTCCCTAAGGTAAGCCTTTCCGCTCCCGGGATTGGAATGACTCCTTACCCTCTCCCTTAAAACCCACATCCTTTTGTCTTTCCATCTCCTTCCCTCTCTCCTGATGAAGCAACCGTTGGTTGCGAAAGCTCGAATTTTGTGTATATGTTTGTGTTTGTTTGTGTGTCTATCAACATGCCAGTGCTTTCGTTTGGTAAGTTACATCATCTTTGTTTTTAGATATATTTTTCTCACTTGGAATGTTTCCCTCTATTATATTCATAAATTAATTGTTGGATGTTTTTACCGGCCACCTGATTCCACTTGGCAGTTCTAGAGTAATTCAGAGAAAGTCTATGGTCAGTAGCACGTAAATACTCAGATCTTGCAATACCAGTTGGAGGCAACTTTAACTTACCGAGTATAGACTGGGGTATCTATGGATTCATTGTGGTCGTCGGAAGGGGTGGGGGGTACAGACAGTCATGTGAAATACTTTTGAACAGGTTTTCTGAAAATTGTCTGGAGCAGCTAGCTCGGCAGCCCACACGCAATGAAAATATCTTACACTTTGAAGCTACAAATGGACTGGACCTTATCGACAATGTCAGAATAGAAACGGAGATCAGTGATCATGATATCATTACATCAACTATGATTACAAAAGTTGATAAATCTGTCAAGAACGCTAGGAGAGTATTTCTGCTAGATAGAGCAGTTCTTAACATCTTACTTACACAGTCAATTTGCATCACTTAGATGGATGTAGAGGAATTATGGGCAAAGTTTAAGCAGATCTGGAGAGTTACATGCCTAGTAAGTGGATCAAGGATGGAAAATACCGACCATGGTTTAATAATGAAATTCATAGGATGGTGAGGAAGCAGAGGCTGTTGCAGTCTTAAGTCCAAAAGAGGACGCACAAATTACGACAAGTGATGGTTAGTACAGATTCGTCACCCTGTGACATGATCTATGTGTGAAGCATAGAGCTACTGCTGTCACAACTGGCAAAAGATATGACAGACAACGTGAAAAAATTCTGGTCATATGTAAAATCAGTAAGCAGGTCGTCTAAGGCTTCCATTCAGTCCCTGGTTGATCAGTCTGGTATGGCTGTTGAAGATAGCAAAACGAAAGCCGAAGTTTTAAATTTTTCGTTCAATAAATCATTCACGCAGGAGAACCGTACAAACATACCATCATTTGACCATCGGACATACTCCATATGGATGACACAGAAATAAGCTACCTGACATAGACAAGCAACTTAAAGATTTGAAAACAAATAAATCACCAGGTCCAGATGGAACCCCAGTTTGATTTTACAGAGTACTATACAGCATTGGCCCCTTACCTTGCCTGCATTTATTGTGAATCTCTCGCCCAGCACGAAATTCCAAGTGATTGGAAAAAAAACGCAGGTGACTCAAAGTATATAAGAAAGGTAAAAGAACAGACCTGCAAAATTACAAATCAATATCCCTAACTTCTGTTTCCTGCAAAATCCTTGAACACAGTCTCAGTTCGAATATAATAAACTTTCTTGAGTCTTAAGAGGCTTATGTCCACTAATCATCATGCTTTATAAACTCAGTTTGTCATTTTCTCAAATGATATACTGAGAACTATGGATGAAGGGCAACAGGCACCTTCCATATTTCTAGATTTCCTGAAAGCATTTGACAAGATGCCCCACTGAAGGCTGTTAACGAAGGTATGAGCATACAGAATAAGTTCAAAGATTTGTGAGTGGCTCAACGACTTCTTAAATAATAGAACTCAGGATATTGTCCTCCATGGCAAGTGTTCATTAGAGACGAGGGTATCATCAGGAGTGTTCCAGGGACATTTGGTAGGACCACTGTTGTTCTCCATATACATAGATGATTTGGTGGACAGGGTAGGCAGCAGTCTGCAGTTATTTGCTGATGATGCCGTGGTGTACCGTAAGGTGTCGAAGTTGAGTGACTGTAGGAAGATACGATGACTTATACAAAATTTCCAGTTGGTTTGATGAATGGTAGTTAGCCCTAAATGTGGAAAAATGTTAAGTCCATCTGGATGAGCAGGAAGAACAAACCTGTAATATCAGGATACAATATTATTAGTGTCCAGCTTGACACAGTCAAGCCATTTAAATATCTGGCTGTAACGCTGAAAAGTGATACGAGGTGGAATGAGCATGTGAAAACTGTGGTAGGGAAGGCAAATGGTTGACTTCAGTTTATTTGGACTATTTTAGGAATGAGTGGTTCACCTGTAAAGGAGACCCCATATAGGATGCTGGTGCAACCTATTCTTGAGTACTGCTCTAATGTTCCTGATCTGTACCAGGTCAAATTGAAGGAAGAAATCAAAGCAATTTAGAGGAGGGCTTCTAGATGTGTTACCATTTGGTTCAAACAAAATGTAAGCATTACGGAGATGCTTCGGAAACTCAAATGGGAATCAGTGGAGGGAAGGCAGCTTTCCTTTCGGGAAATACTACTGAGAAAATTTAGAACGATTCTGCTGCCGCCAACATACATTGCGCTTAAGGACCACACACATAAGATACGAGAAATTAGGGCTCATATGGAGGCATATCGGCGGTCGTTTTTCCCTCACTCTATTTGCGAGTGGAACAGGAAAGATGATGATGAGTAACGGTACAGTGTACCCTCAGCCACACACCGTACGGTGGGTTACAGAGTATTCACAGAGATGATCTCCTAAACAGTACCAGCATCATTGCCAAAAGTTTCTAATTTAATACTAGTTGCCTAAAAAACAAAAATTATTGTTATTAGCAATTAGAGAATAGTGATTATCAACTTGGGCAGCAACATACTTCAGAGTCGGCAAAATTAAATACTTAGGATGCTGGTTGACGGAAAATTGAAATCACGATTAAGAGATGAAAAAAAGAATTGGTATCCCATCAAGACCACATCAAAAGCTCAAATATCCAAAATGTAATCATGATCCTCAGCTTCCCTGCACAAATGTGAATAGTAAAGTATTGTGTGTTTATCAACACTGCTGTAACCTTGTATAAATAAAACTGTATCCATGAACAGGATGAAGGCACTTGGAATGTGGAGGTACTGCTGCATGCTAAAGATTGAATGGGCAGATCGTGTGACCAATGCTGATGTCAAGAGCAAACCAAGTGTCTATAGGCTCACAAAAATGTGGCGAGCAATATGTATGAGGTCAGTTCAAAAACTATCAAAACTTTGGTTGACAGAAATACACTTATTGATAAGGAACTACATAACCCTAATCACTCTCAAAGTACTCTCTTTGGTAATGCACACACTTCGCCCACCACTGCCACCATTATTGGAAGCATCTGTGGAATGCTGGCATGGCACTGATGGCCAGGAGTCCCCACCTGGAGAAGCTCGGCTATACTGGTTGGCAGTCAGACGTGCTGACCACTCAGCCAAGAAGACGGACACTGTGGTTAATCAGGTTCCCTGACATGACTCCATGTGATTTTTGGCTATTTTCCAAGTTGAAAATGCCCTATGAAAGGTACAGGATTTGACTTGAGAGAAGACATCATACCTAATGAGATAGCCCAGTTTATTATTATTCCAAAAGACACATTCCACAGATGTTTCCAATAATGGTGGCAGTGGTGGGAGAGGTGTGCACATCACCAAAGAGAGTACTTTGAGGGCAAAAAAAGGGTTACGCAGTGGGAGAAGTGTGTGCATCACCAAAGGGAGTACTTTGAGGGGAATTAGGGTTATGTAGTTCCTTATCAATAAATTTATTTCTGCCAACCAAAGGTTCGATACTTTTTGGACTCACATTGTACATACTGTTCTCCACATTTATGTGAGCCTATGGGCACTTCTGTTTCACCTATGTTATGACTTTTGTTGTTAGCTTGTGTTTCATATCTGCAGACCATGGCTATCTGAAATCCCTAAATCCATGCACTTATTATTAACTGATTCACTAGTAACATGCATAATGAGCTGCTTGATATTTAGTATAATTTTATAGTATATGCTTGTGTTTTACATGTTTCTATGCTGTACTTGAGTGGTTTTTATTTATTTTTTAATAACTTCCCAAGAATTAATCTTCTCAAGTTTTAACCATAGGTAATGTATGTAATAACATATATTGATTACCTTTTGAGTTGTGATCCTTCTTTCTTGTTACATTGGTGACTTTTGAAAGTGAGAGCTGAACTCTCAGAACTATTCAAATCCTTAATAAATGGTGGCCCTTTGGAGATAATTTATACGAAGTTTCAAAATTTAATCAGCCAGGTGATGCATCCCCAATTTCATCATCATAAAGAACAAGGTGCTCCAATGAAATTCATGTTTACTTCACTGAATAGATAAGTTTGTTACGCAGTCTTCTCGTGCAGAAATTAGTTGTAAACAAATTACAAATTACTAAATGAAAAGTAATGTAAACTTAACATGAGAATAAATAGTAAAATGATGGAGATAATACATTTAAAACATGTAATTCAGCTTGATATTTATATGCCAATGCAAAAGTTACTTATAGAAGGAGGCATGGAATGTTGTTGAAAACCTTGATTAATAATGCAACATGCCAATGATCTTGAAAAGTCTGTGGTGTCTTCAATTTACTTCTGCCTGTTGCGACACACTTTTCCTCACAGAACAATAAAGAGGGATATGTAATGAAAGTTTATTTTTCAGTTTGCACTTATAAAGAACTTTGTACTAACTTCTGTGGCAGTATATCACTCACTATGAATCATCATCAAGCACTAATAAGCATTCACAGTATCTCTGTGTCAATAACCATTACATCACACGCCTCAGAAAACACTGAATTTCAGTGAAACGTATCTCCTACATCGCACATTTCACCAAGAAGTTCATAATTAAGTTACACATGTACTATAACAATAAAAGTTCACATCTTATTTCATATACAACAGTTTTCATAAAATTTTCCAGATAGCTGCATCTATAAATTTCATACAACAAACTATCATGAGATCACTAAAGGTACACTTCACAGCCTCAGTTTCAGTTTACTGGAATTTTACTGGGGATCCCAAATACTTTTCATTGCTCCATCACTTAATTCTTCCACAGGAAGTACTTTCAATGTTTTCAGTGTTTCGAGATAAAACGTCAGTTCAGAAGTCACAATTCTGTAAGGAAGCAAAGAATAATATTTATAATTCAATATATAAACTAGCTGTACTGAGTTTTAACACTTTGAAGTTAAGTTAAAAATAAGTCAGTTTAAAAGCTTTGAACATTTCCAAACATTAGTGAAAACAATATATTGCCAAGAAGAGCATTTAAGTAGCAAAATAAATCAACACTCTACATGGGAATATTTAAAGAAATAAGACAGATTACATTTTAAATTCTACTTTTTATATTCTGTCTGCAGCATCACTGTTTTCTGATTACCTGCTACAATGGTTGTAATATAACGTAAAGCTCCTGAAACTAAGCCTACACATAATTCTCTGAAGACAAAGAATACTAATATAGATAAATTTTAAACTAATGGCATCATCTAATAACTTGTTTGATATTAGTACACTATTAAAAACATTGTGTTGGAACAAAAATTTATCTATAATTTACGAATCTGCAAATTCTTAATTTATTATATTTGTTCAGCAAAATGCTGAACCAAATGTAAGTAACAAGTCACACAAATCCATATGAATATTTAATTACTGAAACACATCCTTTTCTTTCTCCACACCCACCTGCCCCTGTAACCATTCACAATCCACCAGTGTGTTTATTGTAATAATACTGTAAAAAGAAAAAGAGTTCACACAAAAGTTAGGCAATTTTCTGTTAACTACATACTGAATGTCTATGTGCCACAAGTTAATCAGCTATTTTTTCACATTTTTGTTTGCTCTGAAATTCCTCCTCTCATATAATTCTGTATCTAATTGAGTTATTCTTGTGAAGATTGCGTTAATTATAATGTTACTTCATGTGAAAGTATCCTATTTTTGTCTCTAGATGACTCATGTCTGTGAGTGGTTACATTTGAGACTTGCGAGAGGCAGCGTAAAACACACCACCTCCTACTCAAACTTCGAATGCCACTACTGCTTCCATTAATTGGTACATGGGTCATATCTATGTTCAAGATCCACATGCAAAACCTGCAGCACACATCCACCCAGCACATCATATTCCAAACTTGTCAACGGTACACCTTTCTACAGTCCAGTATGTACAACCCCAGTTGTCATTTGCACCATGATTCCCAAGAAATTTTTATTGCAGTTTTGTCTTGCTACGGTTTTACATTCAGTACTCAGTCATACCAGCCAGCTACATGTGCTGCTATACGCATACTGAATTGACAGACCGAAGTCAAAGATGTTCCATAGTCCAGCATACTCTGAACAACTGGACCTCCAACAGGGCATATGGCTTTATGCCATGTGTCTCTTTGTCCCTGTCTCAGTCTTTTTCCATTATTCCCCGGCTGCTCTGTAATACTGCTGTTCTTCCTAACAGCCTTTACTTTCTGTTGCCTGTACAAGTCGTATATGGGATATTCCTCCTGGAAAATCCTCTGTAACCTGTATCGGTAATAACAACCAAACTTTTCCTCAAATTTTGTCACTTTCATTCAACCTGACAATCCAATTCTTCCACTCCGCCCAGATGCCACCTGAGTTGCCCTGTACACATTATACCACCAGAAACATGACAAATTCCTCTGCAACTACTACACTGTTTTTTGTGCTAGCTTGACCAAAAAGTTGTTCATCAACAGACACGGTCTAACTGTTGCCAAGGAAAAGTTTGCTCTGGCTCTGCATTCCTATACTTTTCTTGCGCAAAACCTCTCTCTTCCAACAACCCCAGCCTCTCCCCTCAACTTAATACTTCTATGTTGTCAGAGAGTGTACTCTGATGAAGAATGCAAGTTCAAAAACTGAGTTGGTACATTCATGTGCCTATTTACAGCACAGTGACTCTAATGTATGGTAAAGCGGGGTGGCTACTCAAACTTGGTGAGAGAAAAAAAAAAGGAACAACGTGACAAGGAAGAAGCTCCTGATAAATTAATTTTGTGTGTGTGTGTGTGTGTGTGTGTGTGTGTGTGTGTGCGTGTGTGTGTGTGTTGGGGGGGAGGGGGGCTAGCATATTACAATAACATGATCTTCCTTTCCTCTCAGGTGAGCTGTATAACACCCACAAGCACTAGTTTAGCCATAGTTTTTTAACATCAGTAATTTAGATAGAATAATAATCATATGGTTAACACACTTTGAAATATTAAAAATTATAAAATTTGTGATTTATAACACTAAATAAAATTCAGTTTCATTATGTTGAAAACACAGAATTCCCTGAAATTTTATGAAATACCTGAAATTCTCTGAGATTTCCCTGACCATTCAATACAAAATGTAATTCCCTAAGAAATCCAGGTTTTCCAGGAGAATTGCCACCCTAGATAAGAGGTTGTTTTCAGTCACTTGATATTATTGGAAATCCTAAGCATAATCATCCCATTGATTTATTTCTAAACTTTGTGGCAAGAATTCAAAGGAGAGGCTTCATAGTGTAATATCCCAGCTCCCAAGACTGTGCTAGCATACAATGTTTTATTTAACATCTGTTTAGGAATCCAATCAGCTAGTGTGTTCAATGAACACACTATTGTTCTAATAATAAATTCTGAAATATGACTATGTACCACATTCCATCTGCAAGAGAGATGCCTTTACTCTTTGAACTGCAGTTGCTCCTTGGAGAGTTAAATCTAACACAAAAAGCAGATAGATGATAAACTGTTACAATATGTGATTGAGAACAGAGATGTGGAAACTATGTGAGACCACGTGCTTGGCGTGTGCAATCAGCTGATCACCTCCGAATGTGTAGGAGTCCGCACACCTGCTGCTTGGAACACTGCCTCGTACTTATTCCTTGCCGTGGTGTGGACACTTGGTGAATTCTAAGATTTAGCAATTAATTATTCTGTTGATATTGATATTAACTAGTTGTTCTACTACTATTGAAAGAAATACATGTTCATATTCTCTTTCCCATTCGAGTTTATTACACAGAGTAGCTGAAAACACCATATGTTAACTCAAAGCAGTGAATTGTTGAATGCAATAACTGCCGAACATAGTCCACATGCTGAGCATGTCAAATAAGCTGCGGCCCCGTATCCCTACAAGATTAACAACACTGATGACCTCGAAGTGATCGTGGTCAGGAATACAGATTACAAGACAAGATATTGTGTCACACAGCAGAAACATGATGGATAATGATCCACCTGTTAGTTTGAGACTGGCAGTATGACTTCCACCATTTTAGCTACACAACTCCGCGCTCTGGTTTGAGCCAATTGTGGCAAGTTTCTATGTTCCAGAATAATGACAGATTCTGGCAAATTTGCACTAGTGGTTAGTCAGCTTGATCACAGATATGCATCGGATGTGCACGATATTATAACAGCACCACTGGAGACAGACGCCTACCTGAAACTGAAAGCTGAACTCGTATATAAAGTATCCGCCTAGCAGGAAGAGAGGATAGTACAAGTGCTCACTCAGGACAATTTAGGTGACATAAAGCCTTCACAATACCTCCGCCACCTACGATGCAAGGTCGATGCACACACCATCCCTGAACTGCTAGTAAGCACAATATATAGCAGCAGACTGCCAGCACAAGTCAAGGCCATAATAACACTCAAACTGAAAAGCCTCCGGATGACGTGGCCAATTGGACCAACTGGATACAGGGTGCCATTGTACCTACCTCTTGTTCCGAACTGACAGTAAAGTGCAGCAGTACACTGATGGACCTCAAATCAGACTGCGAGTGGACAAAAAAATCGCGCACTGGAACAACAACTGAATGATGGCCTGTTTAACAAAGTTGACACCCTAAGCAATCAATTGAATGAACTTCTCACTGACCTCCACATTAAAGGTAGATATCAATGGAGATCGTGGAATCTTCCTGCATCGAACACTCCTTGTTGTGACTACTCATAAGCAGTTAACATATGCTGTTACCATCAGCAGTTCGCCGACCAAGTGCGTAAGTGTAATCTGCTGTGAGAATACATCAACCTTAAGTGCCAGGCAGAAAACAATGCAACTAATTGTTTATCTGCACACCTGTTTATGACCAACTACAAGAAGAGGTGCAAATTTTTGGTCCACACAGGATTGGAATTGAGTATTTTGCAAAGAGACAAACTGTGTAAGTGCCACCCGGCCACAGACTTCAGATTATCGGTGGCTAACAACTCCGCCATCCAGACGTACGGCATGGAACATCATGGGGTATATATGTGGGATTGTGACATGGAATTTTGTCATCATGGACGTGGCAGAGCTGATAATTGGGGTGGATCTTCTAGCACACTACCGCCTGCTCCAAGACATTGCCAACAACCACTTGCTGGACACTGTCACCAGATGGTCTACGGCTCGGTTCCGACACCATGCGGTCGGCAGCGACACCACGGTCATCCAGGTTGCAGAGGAAGAGTACACAAAACTACTTGACCAGTTCCCATTCCCAGGATCCCACAACAGGTATGCCATAATACTGTCCATTATATCAATGCCACGGCAAGTTCCCCGGTGTCATGTAGACCCAAACAGCTGGCCCCAGACAAATACACCACTGCAAAAGTGGAATTTGATGCCACACTAGCTGAAGGAATCATTCGTCAGTCCATCGGAGCACACTAGTCACCCCTCCACCTAGTATCCATGAAGAACAGTGTGTGGCGCCCATGCTGTGATTACCGTGCGTTAAATGCAACAACCATCCTTGATCATTACCCTGTGCCACATTTGAAAGATTACAACCACACCTTATTAAGCAGAAAACAAGTGTTCAGCGTATTTGATTACATCAAGGCGTACACCCAGATTCCTGTTGCCGAACAAGATATTCCTAAAATGGCCACTGTAATCTCCTCAGTGCTATGAGCTTTACCAAATTGTTGTGTGTACTTGGATGATATCCTTGTCTTTTCAGAAACACCGGAGCAGCACGAGCTTCATCTCAAGCAAGTCTTTGAGCACCTGGTCACACAAAGTACTGGCCTGAATGTTTCTAAGGTGTGTTCGCCCAACCAGAAATAACTTCCTTGGGCCATCAAATTTCGTCAGAGGGATCTTGCCCCTTACTAGAGACAGTCGAGACCATATTAAATATTTCACATCCCATAACAGCAAACTATGCAGATTTCTTGTCATGCTCAATGTTTACTGGTGCCACCTGTCACTGGAAACCGCACTGTCTGGTCCAAAAGCAGAAACTCGTGCAATGGACACCGCTGATTGATGCATTTGAAGCTGCCAAAAAGAGCATTGTCAACGCTGCATTCCTTGCTCATCCAGCGACAGATGCACTCCTAGCACTAGCAGTAGACGCTAGCTAGACAGCCATCGGGGCTGCACTCCAACAATGTGTAAACGAGACATGGCAATCCCTCACCTTTTTCCTCACGCAATCTAATGCCCTTGCAACAACAATGGAGCACATACGATAGAGAATTGTCAACCATTTACACAGCGGTAGTGTATTTCCACGCACAACAAGTAGTGAAGGGGTTTACAATATACACGGGCCATAAACCCCTCACATACACTTTCCACCAAAGCGATTTCAGCAGATATTCAGCGTGTCTCACATCTGAACAACATTGTAGCTGACTGCTTCTCATTGAGTTGGAGCCGTCACCAAAACTGTTGACCTCCTATGTCTGTCCAATATGCAACAATGTGATCATGAGCTCTGCGACCCACTCAAAGATACTGAGGCACACCTTCAACTCAAATACGTAAACATGTCAGAAACAAATGTGCAATTATACTGTGACATCACCACTGGAATGTCCGCCCCTGGTAGCTGAGTGGTCAGCACAACAAGCTGTCAATCTTAAGGGCCTGGGTTCGATTCCTGGCTGGGTCGGAGATTTTCTCCGATCAGGGGCTGGATAATGTGTTGTCCTAATCGTCATCATTTCATCCCCATCGACGCGCAAGTCACCGAAGTGGCGTCAAATCAAAAGACTTGCACCAGGCGAGTGGTCTACCTGACGGGAGGCCCTCGTCACACACACCACTGGAAAGACTCACCCATATGTGCTAGCAGAGCTCCGCAAGCGCATTTTTCATGGTCTTCATGACCTGTGTCACCCAGGAATCACGTCAACCGCTAAACTTGTCTCCGGCTGCTACACATGGCCTGGACTACAGATGGATTGCCGGAAGTGGGCTCGTTCATGTCTAGGCTCCCAACATAGTACAGTTTAGTGCCATGTCCATGTGCCCATCAGAAACTTTCCACAGACAACTGAGAAATTTGCCCGTGTTCACACTGACGTCATGGGATCCTTGCTACCGTCAGACGATCAATACTATTTGCTAACAATCAGAGACAAATTTACGTGTTGGCCAGAATTGATCCCAGTGAACAACACCTCCACAGATATTCTGACAGTGGTGTTCATGTCTCAGAGGGCTGTGTGTTAACAGTTGTCCACTACACATTACTAACGACTGAGGATGCCAGTTCAAGTTGGAGCTATTTGCACATCTCAGCAAGTTTTGTGGCGCAAGCCACCATTTTACCAAAAGCTACCAAGCAGCCAATAACAGTATGGTGGAGGAATGGCACAGACCTCTTTAAGATGGTGCTCATGTGTTATGACTCCAAGTGAGCTGCAGGCTTACCATTTGTCCTACTTGCCCTGCACGCAGTGAATAAGCCAGATCTTGATGCGGCACTGGCAGAAATGGTCTATGGCAAGACACCGAGGCTGCCAGGGGAACTTATCGATATACACGCCTCAACAGGGAAGTTCCACATTTGCTAGATTTCATGGCAGAGCTGAGGCAGCAGTTCTAGCAAATCCAGCCCAGGCCAGCATCATGAAACAGCTCACAACCAATACTTGTGCACAAGGAGTTGCCCAACAGTATTCATGCCATGCTCTGTAGAGATGGCGTCAGACCAGCACATATGCCTCCTCATATCAGCCCCCATCGTGTTCAGACCTGTCATGACAAGATGTTGACTATTTTGATCACTGGCAAACAGCACCCTGTTTCCTTTGATGGTGTAAAGCCTGAATTTGTTTCAGAAGACTCAATCACTACTCCTCAGACATATCACCCGCCTCCACTGTGGTCTAAAAATGATCACCCACCTCCCATCTCTCTCTGCAGTGCCACAGTCACTACGCCAAGCACACTCTGGTCATCCAATACATTTTCCTTTAAGATTCTGAGATGACGCTGAGCCTGTTGCATGTTGACAACACTCCGCTTCTCTGCGGTGGGCTGGTGTGCCAACTACATGAAATTATGCGCTTGGTATTCACAATCAGCTGATTGCCACCGAATTCACGGAGTTCGTGTGCCTGCTGCTTGGGGCACTGCCACGTGCTTATTTCTTGCATCAGTGCAGACGCTCACTGAATTCTGTGATTTAGCAATTACTTATTATAGTGCTGACTAGTACTTAGTTATTCCATTATTGCTGAAGGGAAAAGATGTCCATATCCTCTCTCCTATTCGAATTTATTACACAGGGTAGTTGAAAGCGATGTATGTTAACTCGGAGCACCAAATTGTTGAATGCAACAACTGCCGTCCGTAGTCCACACGCAGTGCATGTCAAATAAACCACGACCTCGTATCCTCACAAAATTAGCAGCAGATGTGTACAAAGCTTGAACAGAATTTTAACTCATTGTTGCCTGCCATTAACAACAATTTTATTTTTACTTTGCTACTGTGACAAATGTGTTAAAAGTACTGAAGAGAAGAGACTGTAAATTTCCTCAAGGATGTAATACAGTGCTGAAAAGGTATTTAAACAAGATTCATTTCATAAACTGTTCATTTCTGAGTGTGAACATATGTGCAAGGCTTCTGTATGACATTCGAACATTTGGTTCGTGATGTTTGCTAACGAATCTGCGTCACTGCTTAGGGTGCATTGGAAGATGTTTTTACCGATAACTGAAGTAATCTGGTGTCTGTCTATGCATCATCAAACCAAGTGATAAATGAATTGCACTGGATCAGTTTCTGAAGCTTTTATACAAAGTCCCACATATTATCAGCAACTTACAGCCAAGTGACGGGTATCTCCAGCTGCTGCTGCTGCTGCTACTACTACACAATGAATTGTCGAGCACCATTAAGTACTGTCTTACAATTCTTGACAGGGACTACTGAATTTTCAGTGACATACAGGAAGAAACTGATAATTGGAAACCAAACCAGGGTTTTATTTAAAGTATTTTTATTTTTTATAGCGGAACGCATAAAAATTACTATGAAAATATGGAAACTTGTGGAAACTCTGATTACACCAGCCGATGACAGCAGATATTGAGAGTGTAGAACACCTGATGTAGTCAGTCAATAGCAACATTACTATTAAGTAGCACGAACAAACACATAGGAAAAGTTAAGATTTTAATTAAAATAGAGGTTATAGCTACAAGAAAAGCTAAGCTTTCCAAATAATATTGATTCTTTTTTGCATAAGTTACACTTTAAGATAAATCACAGAAATGTGCCAGTAAAATTTTAAATAATTTCCAGTCTTTTGGGCACAAAATTCCTCTAAGTGGCTAGTCCTCAAAGTGTTACATTTTAAATGATAGTCAAATGCTCTGTGGTTTAAGAAATTCCTCGTCCATCTCACATGTAACATAATTCATCTTGCTTAAAATGAAATTTAGTTTGAAAGTAATGTTTTTCAAACCACCATTCACCATATTTTCCTGCTACCTGTTAGAAATAGGTTCGTTTCAGCAGTTGTCAGAGGAAGGAGTTACTGCGCGTGTGCAGCCCCTACAGTGATGTAGGAAGCCCTTAAGTTCTTACGTATATAGCATTAAGAGCGCTTACACTATGTCAAAAAAGGACATCAGACTATACTCCAAGAACACCACAATTTTGTAAACCATACTACAATGCACAATTCAGCTTAAAGTGTACTTTTTTATGTCCACATTCACAATGAAGAGGCCCCAACCCGGTATTAAGCTTTTCAGTGTGGTTTTCTGGATGCAAATTTTCTTGGTGTACCCCTACTCTATCATCTCATGTTTGGCTTTTTATTACGGCATAATGCCATACATGCCAGAAGATGTAAATGCGCACTTGAAATTCAGCGAACAGTTGAAACCAGGCAATAGTGTGGAATGAAAACTTCATTTCAAATACATTGACTGCCTCTGCAGAAAACATTAATAAAAACCAAATTTCTTAAGCAAACCAACATAGATAGCTTTATTGTTATGGAAGGAAATTTAATGCTTAACTGCCAACAGTGTGGAAATAACATAAAATCAGAGACAGGAAAATAACTAAACATAATGACAGGTCACATTGAAACAACCCCCCTCCCCATTACAACTCTGACTGCTTTGCGCATGCGCAAATCTAACTGCTCTGGGTAGCATCTGGCTACTTGTTGCTTCTGCTGACACTTCAAGTAGCCAGAAGAAG
This sequence comes from Schistocerca piceifrons, assembly GCF_021461385.2. Lineage (NCBI taxonomy): Eukaryota > Metazoa > Arthropoda > Insecta > Orthoptera > Acrididae > Schistocerca > Schistocerca piceifrons. The sequence goes on along the minus strand of NC_060143.1, from coordinate 426,221,472 downwards.
GAGAAGATACTGCTCATACGTGACTTACTGCACAAGTGCAAGACCCTGCTGGCAACTGCTCGAAGGAACCTAATATAACCAGTTGTGACGTCACGCTCATCAAAAGCACTTTGTTATGAAGTATTGCATAATCTTCGCCCTAAAGCCTTTGACACATTTTACTGTTGGCAGATACTTGTGCATGCACTGTGTTTTGGTGTTGTAAATGGCGCATTTCCTTTACAACTTACATTTTATTTGGTTTTTTCCTCTCATTTATGTTTTATTGCTGCAGCATTATTCTACAGTAGCGGGACACAGTAAAATTCTTTGTTACAGTATTAGTTCTTAGCAGTCGAAATTACAAAAATTTAACTGAAAACTAAAGACAATGAAAAATTCCTGGAATCCTAAAAAATCCTGGGTTTTTCCCAGTTTTCTCCTGGATGAAAAAATTCCCACGTTCTTCCCGGGTTTCCCAGCTGTCCCAGGGCGTATACACTGTGTGTTAGCTGAAAGGTTGAAACCAATCAAAATATGCAGCTTCATGGCAGGTGAATATGGTGAAAGTGGTCTGAGTCAAAACAAAAGTGTACGAGAGCGCAGGTAAGTTCAGACAGGTGTAACAAGCACTGAAGATTTTCCACGCTAAGAACATTATTTCTGTGCAGTCACGGAGAACAACAATGTGAGAGATGAAAATTGATATCAGAAAACATGCATATTACGATGAATGATATTGTAGCAACAATGAATGTTAATGTTGGCTCAGACAATCATCTTGTTCATGACATACTGATATTCAAGAAAGTAGGTGAGTTCCAAAACATTTGACATAAGAAATGAAAGAAAGGGTGCACTCATGTGTGCAGGAACCAGTGAAAGATGCTTTTAGTCGCTCATAGTTCACTGATTATGTCCTGTTTCTTATTGAACGACACCTTCATAAAGTAGAGAGAGCATGCTTCTCCAAAAATGAAATGTGTGTTCAGGTTAAATATTCTTATTGTTACATACTCTTCCGTGCTATGATATTAAATATTCTTTTTGTTACATATTCTTCTGTGCTATGATACAACAGAATACGTCTTAACATACCCATGTTGAGGACCACCATTGTTGACAACGTTCAGTTTCATTAATTGTTCTCTCAGACGTGACTTGAAGAGAGAGTTAACAGTGCGGTATATATACTGAACCTGAGCTTCTGGCAGCACTGTTGCTACAGCTTCATGGAGTTTTGTTAGGTGCCTGTCATGAAAAGGCAGAAACAGAAGATGTAATGCTTTTCAACATACAAGTATTAACACTAAGAAACAAATATTAAAAAAAAAAAAGATTTTTAAAAAGTTGTATGTAATGTAGAAAGAAGAAAATGACCATGCGTAGCTAACATATTGAAAATATCGAGAGGTAACTTGAATTGAATTGTGTTTTATCCATCTCATGACGTACATTTGCAATCCATTTGGTATGCGTACAGGAGACATGTCAAAAATTTATAAAACAATTACAATGATTTTTACACTAATAAATAATAACACTATAATAAATAACAACACTATAAGGATAACACATTGTACCCAGCTCAAATTTCCAGTTTGTCAAGTATGAATTCCTCCACTGAATAACAACACTTCAGTGTCAGTACCTCATATAGCTTTCTTTTAAGTGAACCTAAATTCATCTGCATCAACTTGTTCCCTTTTAATTTATTACAAATTTTCATTCCCATGTATTGAGGTCCCTGGGCTTACAGTCTGAGGCGGTGGGTGGGGAGCATAAAATTTTCTTTGTTTCTGGTATCATGTGAATGGACTAAATGGTTTCCCTCAAATAATTGATGTCTTGTGTAAAAAATATAATAATCTCATATATGTGTAAGGATGGAAGAGTTAATATTTTAAGTTTTCTAAATAATGGTAGACATGGTTCTTTGTAATTTGCAGTGCACATATTTTGTATGTTTTTTTTTTTAGTATCCGCACTATGTTTGTTGAGTTACCCCAAAAAACAATACCATACCTAATAATGGATTTGAAGTAGCTTGTATATGCTACTTTTCGTGTGTCCATGTCAGTTGCAGTTGACAATATTTGCATTGAAAATGCAAAGCTGCTCAGTTTGTTTGCCAGGTATTCAATGTGTGCCTGCCAGCTCAAATTTTTATCTACTTTTAAACCTAAGAATTTGACTGAGTCAACTTCTTCTATACCTTGATGAGCAATAGACCTTGGGCAGGTACTAAATTTAAGTGCTATAAAATCTGTTATAAAAACATGCAAATATATCAGTTTCAGTCCATCCAAAAATAAACTTCCTTATTCCACAATCAAAAATAGTTATGGTAGATGAGGGCTGTTTCAATCATAAATGAGTGTCAGTAATAACACCATTAATAAAAATAACAACTATCTTTAGCAAGTCCTTTATTTAAACTGGTATTCAAGAAGCCAAGGCAACAGAAAAACAATGACAGAATGTTTCTGTTCCAATTTCATTTCAAGTGAGGCAGGATGGATGATTAGAGTGTAATGTCCAATTGATGATTAAGTCACAAGTGGAGTACAATGGCAGCTCAGACAAGGACAGAGGAGAAAATCAGCTATGGCCTCTTCTAGGGAACCATACCACCATTTGCCTTATTTGATTTGGGGGAACCTACGGGAAAAATAAATTGGGAATGCTGCATAGTCTTGTCACTATTTATTGCATGAAAGGATTTACCATATCACATAATGAGGATATGAGACATTAAAAAATATTAATGGTATCAATAAATTAAAAGTCTGTATGTACAATGAGAGGCAAAGAGATTGCCCAGCCCAAATAATTTAGAGTCCAAGAACAGAGAATTGTGTAAGCCCAAGTTCAGAAGTGCCAGTGTCCACAATTCTGAAAGTCTGTGGAGCTTCACCTTAATGTTTACATTGTCAAATAGAAGCAATATAATAGCTAGGATACAGTATAAGTCGAGATTCATTGCAATTTAACTTATCATATCATTTCTTTTGAAAATCATTATTCACGTATGTAGAAACGGTTGAAATATAAGAACTCAACATCAGTAGAATTACTCTAACGATGAGCGTTTCACATCTGTTTCAACTGCTGAGTAGATAAGCTGTGGTTTATAAACACAACAGACAAGCATTCGAATCAAACTGGAGTCAAATCTCATTTTTTTAAAAAATGATCTGTGTAGGTAATATTTTAAACCTCAATTTGTTACAAATTGTGCAGTTGTAGGCTTTTCCAGGTCCCATATTCTTTCAAAAGATTTCTTTTTTATGATAGTCTTATCTTTAAACAAACAGCCAAGTTGGCTGTAGTAAAAATATTGAAAATGGATGTATTTATTTGCAATTACTTTGGCCGCTACCTGGTGTGTGTATAATTTTCAGCTAAGAAGATCGTTGTCAGCTAAGAAGATCGTTGTCAGCTAAGAAGATCGTTGTCAGCTAAGAAGATCGTTGTCAGCTAAGAAGATCGTTGTCAGCTAAGAAGATCGTTGTCAGCTAAGAAGATCGTTGTCAGCTAAGAAGATCGTTGTCAGCTAACTGGCAATTTTTGTTAAGTCCTTAAGCGCGGTTTACATGAATGAGTGGCTGTGCCCTACAGTATATGTTGTTTCAATTTAGTATTCATTCTTCCATTATGGTAGCTCCTTGGTAGTGTCAGCTTACTGAACTGGTAGCTCTAGTATGTGTCAGATCGAATATCAACACAGCCTTTTTTTTTTTATAATGTCACAAATGTTTTGTGCTTTATTTAATTTTTGTTACTAAATTATATTTTCTGTTTTTCAGTATGCTGTTCAGCAAATAACCAATTATTGTTTGTGAATTTGGTGTCTAAACTTAATCTTCCTCAGAAGGTTATATTTATCTCACCTCCCATAACAATAAAAATAATCTTCCTTGGAGGGTGATATTCACCTGACTTCCTATAAAAATACAAATAATATAGTAGCAAGTAGATTTGTAATTTGAAATTAATATTGTTAGCCTGTTAACTATGTAGGCCTTTTAAAGAAAATAGGAATTTCATAAAATGACTAATAGGCTATGTACAGCTTCAGTATATTGCCCATATGCCACTGGCATCAAGAACAGCTTGGATCCTTCAAAGCATAGAATTGACAAGTCTACGGAAAAAGTCCTCACCGATGTTAACTCTCCCCCATGAAGAATGAACCACATGCCAGAGCATTCACAGTTCCCAGAGGAGGGTCTTGCCAATTGTCTGGCAGAATCTTCTTAAGCTGAGTGTACGTGCTCTATGGGTTTGAGATCAGATGACTCTGGAGGCCACAGAGAGAACTGAATAATATTCTCCCTACTTTGAAACCAGTTCTGAATCCTAGTGCTAGTGTGTGATGGATGATTATCGTATTAGTAATCAAACAATGGAAAATCCTGGAAGGACTGTACCAATATTATAAAAGGATACTTGCTACTCAACATATAGCGGAGGTGCTGTGCCACAGATAGGCACAACAAAAAGACTGTCGCAATATAAGCTTTTGGCCAACAAGACCTTTGTCAAAAGTAGATCTCTTGTTTTCAAAGAAAGCAATCACTTGCTCACAAACATTTACATCAGCCATTTTGAAGCAGACCTAGACATATGCCAATCAGTTGATATGTTTCTCTTAGCTGTGAACTACAGAGACACAAGGTGGCACTCTAAGCAATTACAAATAAATACATCCATTTTAATTATTTTTACCATGATAATTTGTAGTGAATTTTAAAATATTACCCACAAAGGTCTAAATAAAAAAAATTATAGTAATTTTTGAGAACATTTTTTGTGAAGAACAGTGGTTTTTCTCCGTACTTTAAAATGAACATAAACAATCTCAACCACATTGATTCCCGTTAGATTTGAATACTCATCCTTTATGTTCATAAAACGTCACCTACCCACTCATCCACTGAAACAGATGTGAAATGCTCATTGTTGTAGTAATTCTACCGTCGTGGAGTTCTCATATTTCAATTGTTTCTACGTGCTTAAATAATGATTTTCAAAAGAAATAATATGATGAGTTAAACTGCAATGAATGTTGACATATGGTGTATCTTAACTATTATATTGCTTCTATTTGATGATATAAGCACTAAGCTTACGCTCCACAGACCACTAGAGTTGCGAACACTGGCACTTTTGAACTTGGGCAGGTACAATGCTCTGTTCTTGGACTCCAAATCATTTTAGCCTGGCATTCTTTTTGGCTTTCATTGTACATGAAACATTCTGCATTTTCCATTTCCTATGGAACAAAATATAACTTAATTAGTTATCTTCAGAAGGCAAAATGTGTAATACTGCTAAAAAACACGAAGTAAAGCTGACCAGCGTCCTATCTTTCGCAAGTATTAATTACTTCTTCAGAGAGGATACAGGGATAAGTAGCAAAAGATTATAAAGGAATGGCAGGTCACTCTGACTCTGCATCTGTAATAAGGACAAGGGTAGACAAAGGTCTACTTTTAATTTATTAGTTTTCTAATATAATATCCCTTTAATGCATGCAACGTGGTTACAGGTACAAAAAGGTAAATATGGAAATGATTTAAGTATCTACCTTGATATATTTCTGAAGGGCTGAGATGGAACAGGAGGTCTCACCTCCCACTGGCCTAACTGTGCAGTTATTAGATTCCCGACAATTGAGAGAACCTTTTCCTCAATCTCCTGGACATGGCTCAGTACATCTTTCTCCACTGTGTCGAGAACTCCCACACCAGTAGCGGCTCCACGGAATGGCATGACATGTTGCGTCAGCTGCTGCTGCTGGTGCTGTTGTTGCTGCTGCTGCTGCAGCAAATCTGTACCAAAGAAAATGTACAATAATAAAGTTACGTCTATTAACATATTATTAATTAAGTCTTTCCTGCAATAAGCATCTGTGAGTTCTCCAGTTTGGAGAAATAGGTGTGTTAAGGCACGGTTACACTGACAGTAAGTTTGAAACATTCTGCAACAATACTGTTTGCAGCTATTAGAGTACTATCGATGTTTGTAACATGTTGCAAACATAAAAACAGTGTTCGATGTCTTTATTGATCAAAGGAACACTGCTTCTGGCCTGGTACAACTAAATGTTTCTATGTGGTGCTAGTGTTTGTTTATGTTCTCACAAACTTCACAAACCGCAGGAACTATTTGAGCTATTAAGTGCTGACTATCTTGGTCTCAGAAATGTGGGACAGTGACTGGTCGATGAAATGTAATAATACTGTAGCAACAGGCATTATGACATGCTCATGAAGTTCAGATTTCTAAACCACATACGAATAATGGTACTTTGTCTTATACATGTTCGAGTGGTACTTGCTGTTATTCATGTGACAGACCTGTAGATGATGACCTCAGAACAGTAATAAAATAACATCATATCACTGTAATAAAATAATATCATAACAACAGCTGTTGGTACTGTATTATAAATTCTATTTGATATATCGGTGGCTTTGAAATTTGGAATAAATTTGCAATACTTTGATAGGAATCTCCTGTTACCGAAAACAGAAGTGTGAGAGCAGGTCTTCCTTTCACGGGAACTGCTTTACTAAAATTTGTCTCCCTTTGAAACAACTGGCTCTATAATATTCATTAGAATTTCTAAATCAGACAGCCACGTCCTAGTGAAGTCAAGAAGACAAGAACCGTCTTCCAAATTCAACTCACACATAACGTCATTTCCGTCACATCTTCTATAGTACCAGTAAACCCTCAACTCTTTAAAGAATCAAACTCCAATGCATAAAACAGCTTCAATCACCTGATTATCTTACAAATGAGTCAATATGTTAAATATTTGAAAATTAGCATGTAAGAGAAAAAGTTTAGAAAAGATTTGAAATTACATATAAGGTTCGTTGAAAGTCACTAAGTGCTCTCATTCACGCAATGATGACTACATCTTTCCCTTTGTTTACTTATCTTCTTGAGTAATATTAATGCAGTACCACATATAATTAATTGTTCTGCTTGTCTTTTCATAGCATAGTTCTTAATGTGAATACACAATGTGAAAGTTTCCTGCCAGTTCAGTGTAGCACACTATGTGAATACACATGTAAAAATGTTTGTCAATAATGTAGATAGGAAAGTGAACAATGAACATTGTTGTCAACATGTTGCTGACTGGTGGAACAATGTTGCAAACAGAAACAGGTTTTCAAAACCAGTGTAAATGCAACTTAATGGATAGCAAGCAGTGTCTCGCTTTGATACTTGTTAAAGAGGCTTTTTTCATCAATATGAGTGGAGTTTGGTTTCCAGCACATGCCAACTTTGCTACATGCCCTAGAAGCCAGCTGGAAGAAACTGCCTTCTCATGTCTGTGCACACATCTGACAACATTTGTATGTTTTCAAACTTTTCCACTGTGTTAACATTCAGAATTGTCTGAAGAGTATCTAATAAATCACACTGAATAGTAAAATTATGATCTCTCTTAAATTTCATCTGTTCTAGTGATTGTAGGATCCTGTTGAACTCTGCACTATAGACTGAAAATTCGTTAGAAAGGTGTGCTAGATGACACTAGGAATGTAACTGAGCAGCCAACAGATTCCCCTTGTCCATAATTAATGTTCCAGTTTCAAAACACTGCTCAGCACTATGAGAGTCACTTGTGCAACAATGTCATTCCAACCCTTCAACAGTGTGGATGTGTAGGTAGTATCATTTTCAAGCAAGATGGCACCCATCTGCACATTGCACAGCCAGTGAAGCGGTTGCTGCAGAGGCATTTCGGAAATGCTGGAATCACCAGCTGTCATTTCCCTACAGCCTAGCCATCCAGACCACCCAATTTTAATCTGTGTGACTTCTGACTGTGGGGTTACCTGGAAGATGATGTATTTAATAACAAAATTGTGAATGTAGCTGAATTGAAGGCACACACTGTGAAAGGTATTCAGGGTGATACTCAGATCTCTTGTGGAACATGCTGTTTCTTGATTTCAACTTTTGGCAGAAAATGGTGGACAGCATATCTAACATTTCTTGTGCCAGTCGCACGATAATTACAAACTGATCTCATTTTGCTTTTTATACAATGTTTGCCTTGAGGACAAGGGTTGAAGGGGAAGAAAGAGGGGTGAAGGAAAAGAACTAGTGAGGGTTAGGAAGAGGGGATAGTTGGGAAGTTGTCCACAACTTCAGGTCAGGTGAGACTTACTGGATGAGATGAGAAGGATGGTTGGGGACCATGCTGGACAAGATTTGAATACCTGAGATCTTACATGTGGAACATAAGGGAAAAAGTAAGACAGATATTACTGACCAAACATAGTGCAGGAGTTAATAACAGCATAAAGCTGAGTACATCATACGTGGTAGAAATGGTGTGGAGGGGGGCAGGGGGAGGGGATACACAGGTCACAAAATTTAAAGAAACAGAAAACTTAAATAGAGTGAAGAAAGGCGCAATTACTGACAAGAAACGCTGAGACTGAAGAAATCAACAAAAGTTAAGGCCAGTTGGATGATACGAAACAAAGTCATGTTGTAACACGAGTTCCCAACTGTGGAATTCTGAGAAACTGGTGTCTGGGTGGAAGAATCCAAAAGCATGTGTGGCAAAACAGGCATCGAGATCATGGTTGCAACAGGATATTGTGTGTTGCCAGTATACAATCTCTGCTTACAACCAGTCATTACAAATTGATAACTTGATCGTAGTCATGCCAATATAGAAAGCCGAACATCATTCCCAAAACAGTTGGTATATGACAAGTGTCTTATCACATGTGGCCTCCATTTGACAGTATGTTTTGCTAGTTACAGGGCTGGTGTAGGTGGTGGCAGAATAGTGCACAGAGGGCATCTTACAGTGGGGACAGTCACAGGGATAGGAGCCATAGGGTAAGGACATGGATACAGAAGGAGCTTTTTTAGTTTTTTTTACATCTTTTACTTTTTGACCTGTCTATTTGCCCCACCCCCTACCTCTACCACACACAATGCACTTAGTTTTCCACTCTTATTAACTCATGCACCATGTTTTGTCAGTAATCTCTATGTCGCCTATTACCATATCTTCCATCTTTAAGCTCTCTGATTTTCAAATCTCGTCCAGTGCAGTCCCCAACACTCAATCTTTCCTTCTCATCCCATCCAATAAGTCTCACCTGACCTGAAGTTGTGGTCAACTTCCCAACTCTCCCTGCTTCCTAACCCTCATTACTTCTTTTCCTCCACACCTCTCTTCCTTCCCTTTCAACTCTTCTGCCAGAAGGAGCCACTGGCTCCAAAAGCTCGCAAATTTGAATACCTTTATATGTTTTCTCCTGGCACAGCTTGGTGAGTAGATTTTTTTTATCTATTGGAGTAAATTAAGGATTGTTATATGTATGTGATCATTTGTCACATGTTCCCGTCAGGTGAAATATGTAAAACTTTTGCCTCCATCATTCAAGGGAGAAAGGGGAGGAGGCCCTCTTCCTAGTTAACTTCCTAACTTTCACTCCCATTTTGGGTACAGTTTTTGGTTCACACAGTTACATGCTTTGGAGACATTATTTCATAACAGATGCCTGCAGCCGATCAAGTACCTGTTTTTCTGAGAACTTCGTGTTTTATTATGATTCAGTCATGTTTTCACTTTTACTCAAATGACTTTACTTGTGTAATTTGTTACCGCTTATCTAAAAACAATTTGCACCTATGAGATAAACTTAAAATATACTGCAATATTTTACAATTTTTTTAGAATTATGTTGTCAAAGAAAATACTTGATCTCTCTAATCCTAGAGATATCATAAGGGTGCTCAAAGCAGTTTTTGATGTTGACTCTTATGCAGATGAAAATTTTAAAAACCTGCTCCCAAATAACAGGGGAGAAAATAGTGATACTGAACAATTGCAGTTAATAATTTAGCACTCATATTAAGTGTGATGTGAATTATGCTGTAAAAGGCAATTAGAGAGCAGGAATGTGATTACTGATGATGTGTTGATGCTATCTATTGATAATGTATGCGATATTAACACTGAACGGCTTCTAAATAGCAACAGTCAGGTCTGCACATTGTGGTATAAATAATATTTACAGTTAAGTGAGTTTGTACAAAGCCCATCTTTTCCTGTGAGTAGTGTACATATTATCATTGTTGTGGGAAATAGTAACAACCTGATTAAGTATCAGGCATTTAAGTTTTACACTGATGACAAAAAATATGAGCAAAGTTTCCTGGCAGTTCAATCATTATCTGTTGGGTGTATTTTAGGGACAGACAAAGACAGTGAAAAAAACGTAAAGCAGACTTTTCTGTGGGCATGTTATATATTCAGAAGGGTAATAAGGAAAGAGAAGATGCATTTAGAGGATACTTCAACAAGGCAGAGATGAGAGTTGTGTGCTTGATTTTACGATGTATATTTTTAATTTGAATGTGGAGGGAACTGTGGCTCAGGTAAGTGTTACTGATTATGTTAGCAACGAAAAAATACCAGTAAGGAAGAAAATGTTCAAGCAGTTTTTCATCAAATTTGTAATAAAATTCCAGAGATATCTGATTTGTCGGAAGATAAGAGAGAATAAATAAATAATTAAATGAAGTACTTCTCGATTATCCCATTGTATTTTCTAAGAGGTCACGATTAATTAAACAGTGGACATGCAAACATTAGACTCTCCTTAGCTTTAATTAACCTGTACCATCAACAAGGCATGAAGCTGTAGATCTTGAAATTAAATTAACACTGTGGAAGAATAGTACTGGAAGATCAGTAAGTCACTACTCCAACCTAATACATCTGGTTAATAAACCAGAGAGATCTGTCAGTTTAATGTTGGACACAAGAGCAGTCAACAAAAGTATTTTACTGTAAAGTGACTCACCAGAAAGTTTAGAGGAATTACTGCAACATTTTGGAGACACCACATATCTTAGCACCTCCGATTTAACAAGCAGTTTTTGGTACGTGAAGTTAGATGAAGAAAGCAAGAAATGTACTGCTTTTTCGTGCAAGGGGAAAAGTTATCATTTTGAAGTCATACCATATGGACTGAACATTTCTGTGGCTGCCTTCATGCACACTCTGGATGAAGTCTTATACAATCAATTACTGAAGAAGTTTGTCAACTAAGTTGATATTACATTAATTTGTTCTGAGCCATGGGAAGCACATCTACAGACTATTAATAAAGTTCTGAAAGCTTTCAAAAATTGGGAGTTAACTGTTAATTTGGAGAAGGAAAAAGAAATCAAGTTTTCAGGACATGTCAAGCAATCAAACCTCATCAGAACAAACGGATGCTGTCAGAAAATATGCTGTACCAAAGTGTTATAATCTGTGAAAGTGTGAGCTGTAGTGTTAATGCAGCTATGGGAGTGTTGCATGTGTTACAGCAATGTGCGGAAGTAATCTGAAGTTTATGTGCCATTTTTAATTGACAACAAGAAGATGCAGTGGAAAAGAGAACAAGAATAATTTTTTATGAATACCTACAAGGGGGATTTGAAAAGTCTGTGCAAAAATAAAAACTACTTACGTTTTTGGGGTGAACCTTTTTTATTTTTTGACATAGTCTCCTTTTAGACTTCGTCCAATGCTCTTCTAATTTGTTGATCCCTTCTGAATAATAGGAATTGTCCAAGTCTGCAAAATATCTATTAGTTGCTGCAATCACATCCTTGTTTGAATAAAATCTTTGTCTCGCCAGCCATTTCTTCAAATTGGGGAACAAATAGTAGTCCGAGGGAGCCAAGTCTGGAGAACAGGGGGGATGTGAAATGAGTTGGAATCCTATTTCCATTAATTTTGTGACCACAACTGCTGAGGTGTGTGCATTCTTTCCACAGATGCTACTAACTAAACATGACCTTGATACGCGCCGATGGTGCCATCTCTCAGACTTTGCACGGACTTCTCAAATGCCCCTCGTATGCAGTTTTACAGCACAGAGACCGAACAGCAATTATACACGCACATTTCAGCACGCGTTGTTTTGTCAGTGTAACTAACGTTATTCAGTTTCATATTGTGAGGCATGCTTGAGTGGTGTCGTTGGATGCAGCCACTGCTGTTATGAGAGGTGCAATTTCATACTACGATACAGCGCAACAGAGCAACGATTCTTGTTGCTTGGCACATGAGACACTCCATTCACAACCACTGCAAGCAACTTCAGCACCTGGCTGCAGTCCTGCCTAGCCATTGGCGGGCCGTTTGTTTACAGGACTCTCCTTTCCCCTTACCCACTTCCACTTTATAGCACCGCACCTCATCATGTGTATTGGCATATGCAGTATGTATGATGTCACAGCCACATTCTATGCAATGAATAAAATAATTTAGGAGCATGTTTGTGAAACTAGTGCAGTGTGCAGGATGAGCTGCACATAATTATGGGCTTTAAAAATGCTTCACAAGAATGTGTTTTCTAGTGCTATGCATTAATACAAATATCTAATTGATAAACACATTGCAAAATAATTTTTCTTCCTATTTCAATTTTGATCTCTTAACTTGAGAAGAGGTATTTCTGTTGACCACATGTCAATTAAAAGTTTTATTTTCATCTGAATTGATTACATGCTGACTTGCTCTTTCTATGATTGTGTGTATACACCTATTTTAACTTCTATTGCAAAACATGTATCAACTTTATTTATACAGGGCGGTCGGAAATTCCAGTTACAAACTTCTACGACATGTACAGGGTAGTGAGTAAATAACATTTTGAATAGGAACCCGTGTCCGGAAATGTATCGTTTCCGTTCTACAACAGTTTCAATGCAGATGATTGTCTCATCCACACCGACATGAGGAATGTACTTAGGCGTGACTCAGTACAATTGTTGCAATCCATTTGAAAAGAATACTGACTCGTTCCATTATTACTTACGCATTTGCATTACAACTTACACCTTACAGTTTACATTAGTCGACAACAACAAGAACCCAGCGTCTATGTCACCAGCTGCAACCTTACATTGCATTACAACAGCAGCTCGATGTGGCGACCACCAACGTTGTTACACACATTGTACCTCCGAAGCATGTTCTGGTACACTCTCCCCATCCCACCTGGTGTCTCTTCAATGTCTTGTGCAACGGCCAGAACTCGTGCCAGCAGATCTTCCTCTCTCCCTACAGGTGTCTCATAAATTAGGCTCTTCATACGACCCCACAAGTAGTAGTCCATAGGGGAAAAATCTGGCAACTGTGGCGGCCACACGGTTGGACCATCACGGCCTATCCATCTTTCACTATACCGTCTGTTGAGATGTCTCCAGACAGCCAGTGAAAAGTGAGGTGGTGCTCCATGCTGCTGAAACCACATTTCCTGATGGCCATTCAATGGCACAGCTTCCAAGAACGGGTCCATTACATGTCGTATGAAGACTAAGTATGCGGGCCCCGTGAGCTTGGATGGAAGGAGGTATGGTCCAATCACATGACCGTCCAGAAGACCTGCCCACATGTTAATTCCAAACCTGTCTTGAAATCCTTGAACATGCGTGGCATGAGGGTTTTCGTATGCCAAGACATGGCTACTTTGGGCCTTCAGAACACAATCCCTTGTGAACCTACATTCATCTGTGAAGAGAACTTGACGTGGAAACAGGGGCGCGTCGATGCAATGGTGCAGGAACCATGTGCAGAAGGCGATGCATTGTGGAAAGTGTGCTGCACCCATAGCGTGTACCCTTTGTAAGTGGTACGGATGAAATTGTTGCTCATGCAGGATGTCCAAGACAGTACTGTGACTAACATCCATTGCACGTGCAATTGTTCGCGAACTCACTGATGGGCTATCTTCAATGCGACACAGCACACCTTCAAATTCGGGAGTGTGGCATCGCTGAGTAGCACCACAGTCCTGCCTCCTCACAGTGAAGGTACCCATTTCTCGTAGCCGTTGTGTAACTTGGGCAAACAGTTTGTGCGATGGAGTGTGATGGTACGGAAAATGTTCGTGATACAGTCGACTAGCAGCTCTTCCGTTACCTCCAGCTTCGCCATACACAAGGAGCATATCTGTGTATTCCACAAATGTGCACTGCATCACGTTTCCTCTATTGGTGATGCACAGGTATTGACTCAGTCTCACAGCAAAGCGAACAATAAGTGACATCTGGGGATCATTTGATGTAGTACACGTTATCGTGTCTACCCCGTTGCATATCAGGACAGGGAACTCTGAAAAGTTTCTCTTGTCCTAAGCAGACATTGACGAGGTACACATCTGAGTTGAAACTGTCGTAGAATGGAAACTACATGATTCTGGAGATGGGTTCCTATTCAAAATGTTCTGTACTCACTACCCTTCACATGTCCTAGAAGTTTGTAATGGGAATTTCTGACCACCCTGTATATTTTCAAATGTTTCAAGTTAAACTTTACTGTTTGTGTATGGGTTTTGACACACTGTCAAAATTTAATAGTAATATAATCATGTCTCAGTTTTTCAACACACACACACACACACACACACACACACACACACACACACACACACACACACACATTTTTTGTGAATGTTGGTAAGATATAAGAGAAATTTTTCATGGTGCACATTAGGCAGAAATATCTGATACAGACTGTTGGTTGGTTGGATTAAAAGACGGGGAAAGCGACCAAACCATGAGGTCATCAGCCCCTCGTTGCGAATAAAACAATGTCACAAGTGTGAGAATAAAAAAAAGAGACTGACAACACAAAACAGAATGAAAGGAAAAATCACAAGAACAATGAAGGGCAACAAACATGTAAATGGAGGAAAGGGGGCAAGAAAATTACAGAAACACAAGAAACAGGGCGATGAGATTAAAACATAAAACAACAAAGCAGATTGGCTGGCTGACCATGAGAATAAAAAACGAGAAGCCAGCCACTCTGCAAAACATTAGAACCCCCACACTAGAAGCGCCAGGGTGGAGGACACAGAGGGACAAAGGACATGCGCAGAAACTTAGGTCAAATGATAAAACCCACCCTCACGAATAAAATGTAAAACTAATCAGCCACTGAGGCATTGTCAGATTAGTGGCAATGAGTCTGGTAACCCAAGATGCATCGCTAGGCAGTCAAAGTGGGACAGTGCACCAGAATAAGGGGCCACTGTCAACTGGTCGCCACACCAACACTCCGGCGGGTCTTCATGGCGCAGGAGGTAATCATTGGTCCCGCATGCGTGCCCATTGTGGAGCCGGCAGACGACAACTGATTCCCTGCGAGAGGCCCACATGGAAGTCTTCCACACATTCATAGTCTCCTTAATGACATGCTGTTTGTTGTGTGTACTGTTATGCCGTTCCGTCTCCCAAAGCCAAAAAACCCTACAGTGTAAGTCAGAGTGGAGGTCAGGTTCAGAGATGCCCAGCTCCAGAGCCAGTACCCCGTAGCCTGTTTGGCCAGCCTGTCAGCAAGTTTGTTGTCTGCGATGCCGACTGAACGATGGGACCAGTCAAGGGCATAGATGGACTCCTGGATGGATGCTACCGAAGGATGGGGAGGGTAGCACTGGTTGACAGCTTATAGGCTAAGGAGTCAGTACACAGAAGAAATGTTTCCCCAGGGCACGAACTGATAGACAGAAGTGCACGACAGATGGCCATCAGTTCTGCAGTGAATAAGCTGCAGCCACCGGACAAGAAATGCTGTTCAAAACGGCCTCTGTAGACGTAGGTGAAGCCAACATGAACATCAGCCATTGAGCTGTAAGTGTAAACCACTTCAGAGCCCTGGAACACGTCAAGAATTGAGAGGAAGTGACAGTGGAGAGTGGCAGGAGTAACCGAGTCCTTAGGGTCATGCGAAAGGTCCAGACGAATCTGCGACCTAGGTGTACACCATGGAGGTGTATGCGGACAGACCTGGATGGGAGATGGTAAAAGGAAGAATTCCAGTTGAGACAAATGGGATCACACACGAACCGCAATCATTAGTCCCGACCTGGACCGCCGACGCGGGAGATGAACTGTTGCGGGTGGAAAAAGAAGACTGAAATTCGGATGCTCAGGAGAACTACGAATGTGTGCAACGTAACTGGTAAGCAGTTGTGCACATTGGATCTGCACTGGAGGGACTCCGGCCTCCACCAGGACACTAGTCACTTGACTCATTCTAAAAGCTCCCATAGCTAGGCGAACGCCACAGTGGTACTCTGGGTCGAGTAAATGCAACGCTGAGGGTGCCGCCGAACCATAAACCACACTCCCATAGTCAAGGTGGGATTGAACAAGGGCTTTATAAGGCTGCAGCAGAGTAGAGCAATCTGCACTCCAGTTGATGGTGCTCAGGCAACAGGGGGCATTGAGGTGCGGCCAGCACTTCTGCTTAAGCTGACGAAGGTGAGGAAGCCAAGTCAATCGGGCATTGAAAACCAGTCCTAAGAATTGATATGTCTCCACTACAGTGAGTGGATCATCATGAAGGTACGACACTGACAGAAGGGCATGACACACAACTTGCAGTCAGAAACTGGAAGCCGTGGGCGAGAGCCCATGACTGCACCTTGTGGATGGCTCCCTGTAGGCGCCGCTCAGCAATACCAGTACTGATGGAGCAGTACGAAATGCAGAAGTCATCTACATACAGAGAGGGTGAGACGGACGGCCCTACAGCTGTTTCTAGACTATTAATGGCCAATAAAAATACACTCCTGGAAATTGAAATAAGAACACCGTGAATTCATTGTCCCAGGAAGGGGAAACTTTATTGACACATTCCTGGGGTCAGATACATCACATGATCACACTGACAGAACCACAGGCACATAGACACAGGCAACAGAGCATGCACAATGTCGGTACTAGTACAGTGTATATCCACCTTTCGCAGCAATGCAGGCTGCTATTCTCCCATGGAGACGATCGTAGAGATGCTGGATGTAGTCCTGTGGAACGGCTTGCCATGCCATTGCCACCTGGCGCCTCAGTTGGACCAGCGTTCGTGCTGGACGTGCAGACCGCGTGAGACGACGCTTCATCCAGTCCCAAACATGCTCAATGGGGGACAGATCCGGAGATCTTGCTGGCCAGGGTAGTTGACTTACACCTTCTAGAGCACGTTGGGTGGCACGGGATACATGCGGACGTGCATTGTCCTGTTGGAACAGCAAGTTCCCTTGCCGATCTAGAAATGGTAGAATGATGGGTTCGATGGTGGTTTGGATGTACCGTGCACTATTCAGTGTCCCCTCGACGATCACCAGTGGTGTACGGCCAGTGTAGGAGATCGCTCCCCACACCATGATGCCGGGTGTTGGCCCTGTGTGCCTCGGTCGTATGCAGTCCTGATTGTGGCGCTCACCTGCACGGCGCCAAACACGCATACGACCATCATTGGCACCAAGGCAGAAGCGACTCTCATCGCTGAAGACGACACGTCTCCATTCGTCCCTCCATTCACGCCTGTCGCGACACCACTGGAGGCGGGCTGCACGATGTTGGGGCGTGAGCGGAAGACGGCCTAACGGTGTGCGGGACCGTAGCCCAGCTTCATGGAGACGGTTGCGAATGGTCCTTGCCGATACCCCAGGAGCAACAGTGTCCCTAATTTGCTGGGAAGTGGCGGTGCGGTCCCCTACGGCACTGCGTAGGATCCTACGGTCTTGGCGTGCATCCGTGCGTCGCTGTGGTCTGGTCCCAGGTCGACGGGCACGTGCACCTTCCGCCGACCACTGGCGACAACATCGATGTACTGTGGAGACCTCACGCCCCACGTGTTGAGCAATTCGGCGGTACGTCCACCCGGCCTCCCGCATGCCCACTATACGCCCTCGCTCAAAGTCCGTCAACTGCACATACGGTTCACGTCCACGCTGTCGCGGCATGCTACCAGTGTTAAAGACTGCGATGGAGCTCCGTATGCCACGGCAAACTGGCTGACACTGACGGCGGCGGTGCACAAATGCTGCGCAGCTAGCGCCATTCGACGGCCAACACCGCGGTTCCTGGTGTGTCCGCTGTGCCGTGCGTGTGATCATTGCTTGTACAGCCCTCTCGCAGTGTCCGGAGCAAGTATGGTGGGTCTGACACACCGGTGTCAATGTGTTCTTTTTTCCATTTCCAGGAGTGTAGTTATACACTCAATACAGAGCCCTGCGGGACCCATTCTCCTGGATATGGGGGGGGGGGAGGGGGGGGGGGACTACGGGATGCACCAACTTGGACACTGAGAGAAAGTAAATTCTGGATAAAAATCAAGAGTGGGACTGGGAGACCCCACCCGTATAATGTGGAAGGATATGATGTCGCCAGGTGGTGTCATAACGCTTTGCATAGATAAAAACAGATGGCAACAAGGTGTTGGCATCTGGAAAAGGGTGTTCAGATGGCAGACTCGAGGGACACAAGATCATCAATGGTAGAGCGCCCCTGGCAGAAGCAGCCCTGACATGGAGCCAGTAGGCCACATGACTTGAGGACCCAACCTAACTGCTGATACACCACATGTTCCAGTAGCTTACAAACAATGCTGGCAAGGCTGATGGGCCGATAGCTATCCACATCAAGTGGGTTTTTACAGGGTTGCAGCTAATATATTCAGGGATAAATTCTGGAGGATGATATGCATTGCAGACAGTTATTTCCTACATTGTCCGTATTCTGACAGCCACAGCTTCAAGAGGGGTTTGAAGGGGCACAGTTGCACTACAGACTGAGTTTAGGACTTAAACGCAAACTCCACCTGACCCTCTATTATAGTCGCTACAGTTCCTGTACTATACCTTATAGCCATGGAGGGCAGGAGTCTGCACTGCTAGCGACCAGGTTTCCTGGAGAAGCTTAACAGTTGCTGTAGCTCAGCTAGGCGGTGGAAAAAACCACCGCAATTCCACTGAAGGATGACGACATCGTGAGACAGGGAAGGCATGGAACATTCAATGAGGCAATTTACGCCTCACGGTCACCTGTTGCTACCAACTTTTTGCCTGAGCAGTCTATAGCCATTGTGTATGAGGGTCTGGTGAGATCCAGGTCCTCAGTGGACACCAGAATCTCCACCCCATGCTCAGACACAGAGCTTGTAGGTAGCAGTGGTGTGGGTGCCACAGCAAGTTCCTTGTTCTTGGGGGTCTTCTTTTTCGATTTCTTGCACTGCTCCTTGGGTTTCTCTGGCTGGGAGGACTTCACGGAATCAGTCTCTGGGACTGAGGATGAGCGTGAAGCCCTACAACCCGCTGCTTTTGGGCTCTTCAGCCACTGGCGGGTGTCATCTTTCCCACTAGCAGAAACTTGGAAAGGGAGTGACCCAAGGGACCCCTTCCTAGCGAGAGGAGCAGAAGAAGTCTTACGCTTCTCTGGCTCGGAAGTGGGGACTAAAATCCCCAATGGTTGGGGAGGGGGGGGGACGTTGCTCCTTTAGTAGGTGGTGCAGGAACAACAGAGAGGGAAGTGCCTCCCACAAGCAAGGGGGCAGGTGTAGTCTCCCAGTTCTAAGAGGCAACAGGAATTTGAGGAACTAATTGGGCAAGAACCGTTCTCATAGCAGCGGCATAAGGGGTGGTCATAGCCACAGGATGCAGGTGCTCAAATTTCCTCTTAGCCTCAGTGTAGCTCAGTCAGTCCAGGTTCTTGTACTCCATGATTTTCCTTTCTTTCTGGAGAATCCTGCAGTCAGGCAAGCAAGGTGAATGATGCTCTCCACAGTTGACACAGATGGGAAGCACACTGAGTATTGGGATGCGATGGATGTCCATAATCTCGACAGGTGGAGCATTAAGTACAGAGGGAAGTCATATGGCTGAACTTCCAGCACTTAAAGCACTGCATCGGGGGAGGGACTTATGGCTTGACATCGCAGTGATAGACCATCACCTTGACCTTCTTGGACAATGTGTCACCCTTAAAGGCCAAGATGAAGGCACCCGTGGCAACCTCATTTTTGGCGATCTGGTTATCTCTCAGACCCCAATGGATGTGCCAAACAAAACGAACACCTCGTCACTCTACATTGGCGCGCAGCTTGCCTTCAGACTGCAAAGTAAGGTCCCTGCGGAATATAATGCCCTGGACCATATTTAAGTTCTCATGAGGCATGATGGTAACACAAACAACCCCCAACTTGTCACAAGTGACTAATGCCCATGACTGGGCAGGGAATGCTGTTTTCATCAAAACTGACCCAGAGCGCATTTTGCACAAGCCCTCCACCTGCCCGAACTTGTCCTCCAAATACTCCAAAAAAACTGAGGCTTCATGGATATGAAAGATTCCCCATCAACTCTCGCACATACAAGGTACCGGGGCAAATAAGCTTCACTGCCATCCTTAGCCTCGCGTCCCTCCCATAGTGTGGCCAGGGAGGGGAACAACTTGGGGTCATATTTATTAGCATTGAAGTCAGACTTTGCCCACTTAGAGACTGCTGGCAGGAGACCACCAGCAAAAGATGATGTACTACACTTCATGGCGTGTCATTCACCCTGATGCCATCCACTCCGACCAGGGGCCCTACCCACAGGCACCACCCAGCCGCAGCAAAGGCCAGCCGCAGCAAAGGCCACCTGGCAGGATGGCCATTGCCGGGAGTTCTGATGCCCCAGGGTGACAGGCATCTACTCCTTGGCATACGCAGGGAGTTAAAGGCGCAGCCATCAGCAGAGCGATCCCTGTGTTGTCAGGGGGCTACAACCAACAGGGTACATGGCAGCCCCATCACAATGGACTGGCTACCATGCTGGATGTGATGTGCAAAGAAGTCCGTGGACATTGTCGGCACAAAAATTGACACTGCATATTGCATGACGGAAAATGCACCCAGGAAGGTGTCCTTGCCCAAGAGATGGAGAATGAGCGGGACTGCAATGCGGCAATGAGAAAGTGGGCTAAAGACCTCAATGCACCATGGACACAATGCGTCATGTACTGCGCCCTTCCCCAATTGGCTCGATCTTCGAGAAAAGTTTGAAAAATGGAGGTCAGACCCTACAGTGGACCACAACATACAGGTCGAAACTTGTGCGACTTGTTTTAGTTGCCTCTTATGACAGGCAGAAATACCTCGGGCCTATTCTAACCCCCGGACCCACAGGGGGGTTATCCAATACAGGTCTTTTACAGGTTAGTGAAATGTATTTTTATTGAAATGTATTAGGATGTGGCATTTGCATTTTCATGAACAACGTTTTTTGCACTTTTTTAAAATCATCTACATATTCCTGTTTTAATGCTTGTGTCTTTGCTATGATGCAGTACAGTTGAATAATACATTGTTATCGCTGTTTCTGTATGCTATAAGCAATGTGCTTTGATATTTTTCCCCATATTTATTCTCATACTTTGACGTGTTTGCCACTTCAATTGTGTGTTTTGCCTTGTTTCTAAGTTAATCTGGCAGCAATGAACGAGGATAAACATCTCAAGTTGCATTAGTTCCTTATGGCACAATGCACACATATAAGAAATGTAACACACTCTTCCTAATTGTTTGTTTATCATGACCATAAATTTTCCGTACTATGTAATTTGTACTGCTGTTAAAGATTAACTGATGCTTCTGAAAAATTATTTTCAACTTTTTGACATTTTTCTTACCATTTGTAGACTGTACATAGGTTTATTTTATAGGTATATATTTAAATACTGTAGTCTATTGTATGTATTTGTGGAACGTCCATAGTATATGTTGGGAGGTGGTGCTCACATCCTTTTTTTAGAGTACAGCATTAACACTCACTGTGAAGACGCAAATACATTTGGTAATCTGACATTGACATTCTTTCTGATCTTCAATGAATGTTTTACTGGTAACTGACACAAATTGAATTTTCCAGAAGGAAAATGCTAGTCAGCAACAACAGTGAGAAGCTACTGTTACGCACCATCAAAGTGTACACGCACAGCAGGCAGGAGTGCAAGCAGCAGTTGGAGAGCACGAGACGCCAAAGCCAAGTTGGTGCTAGTGATTGTCTTCAGGCCCGCTGAGTGCAGCGCACCAGCACCGAGTACCAGCTGGCAACACCGAGAGTTAAACAGCTTCAGTAGCTCAGCAAGATTGCGACACATGAGAGCTACTGTTACAGGCAGTTCCTCTGCACACTCACAGTACTCTGCCACCATCTTTATTAGCAGCAATGCTGTCCTGTAGATCAACAATATAATGGCTTTGCATTAAAAAGTGCCATAACAAACCCAGTACATTATTGGTAACACAAACAAACACTTTTCATCATTAAATTTTCAATCTCAGGTTTACATCAGATTAAATTAAATTTCAACATTTAATGCCACAATGTTACTCAAAGTAGGATTCAGAGTAATTTACCATTTGAGGTGGAAAGGGTCAATAATTGAACAGTCAGCAATAACATTCAGAAGCTGAGGGACAGATTCACAGGAAGCCTTGAATTTCTCTTCTGACAACTCACTGACTTTAGTTGAGTATGGATTTAGCAAACTTGAGTACAAACAGTTACTTTCAGAATATTCTAATACAGACATTAAAAACCCCACCTCAATAATAGTAATAATAATATTACTGGAACATACCAACACAAAATCACACATTTGCTATACATGGATGATCTAAAACTACTGGCAGCAACAAATCAACAACTCAACCAATTACTAAAGATAACAGAAGTATTCAGCAATGATATAAATATGGCTTTTGGAACAGACAAATGTAAGAAAAATAGCATAGTCAAGGGAAAACACACTAAACAAGAAGATTACATATTGGATAACCACAGTGACCGCATAGAAGCGATGGAAAAAACAGATGTCCATAAATATCTAGGATACAGACAAAAAATAGGAATAGATAATACAAATATTAAAGAAGAACTAAAAGAAAAATATAGACAAAGACTAACAAAAATACTGAAAACAGAATTGACAGCAAGAAACAAGACAAAAGCTATAAATACTTATGCTATACCAATATTGACCTACTCATTTGGAGTAGTGAAATGGAGTAACACAGACCTAGAAGCACTCAATACACTTACACGATCACAATGCCACAAATTTAGAATACATCACATACATTCAGCAACAGAAAGATTCACATTAAGCAGAAAGGAAGGAGGAAGGGGATTTATCGACATAAAAAACCTACATTATGGACAGGTAGACAATTTCAGAAAATTCTTTCTAGAACGAGCAAAAACTAGCAAAATACACAAAGCAATCACTCATATAAATACATCGGCTACACCACTGCAATTTCATAACCACTTCTACAACCCTCTAGATCACATAACAGCAACAGATACGAAGAAAGTAAATTGGAAAAAGAAAACACTACATGGCAAGCACCTGTATCATCTAACACAGCCACACATCGATCAAGACGCATCCAACACAAGGCTAACAAAAGGCAATATATATACAGTGAGATGGAAGGATTCATGATTGCAATACAGGATCAAACAATAAACACCAGATATTACAGCAAGCATATTATTAAAGGTCCCAATACAACAACAGATAAATGCAGACTCTGCAAACAACAAATAGAAACAGTAGATCACATCACAAGTGGATGTACAATACTAGCAAATACAGAATACCCCAGAAGACATGACAATGTAGCAAAAATAATACATCAACAGCTTGCCTTACAACATAATCTTATAAAACACAACGTTCCCACATACAAGTATGCACCACAAAATGTACTGGAGAACGATGAATACAAATTATACTGGAGCAGAACCATTATAACAGATAAAACAACACCACATAACAAACCTGACACCATACTCACCAATAAAAAGAAGAAATTAACACAATTAATTGAAATATCCATACCAAATACAAAAAATATACAAAAGAAAACAGGAGAAAAAATTGAAAAATACACCCAGCTGGCTGAGGAAGTCAAGGACATGTGGCATCAGGATAAAGTTGACATTATACCAATTATACTATCAACTACAGGAGTCATACCACACAATATCCACCAGTACATCAACGCAATACAGCTACATCCAAACGTATATATACAACTACAGAAATCCGTAATTATTGATACATGTTCAATCACCCAAAAGTTCCTAAATGCAATATAACACATACCGTACAGTTAAAAGGAAGTCACGCTTGATCAAGGTCCACGTCACTTTCCATTTTTGACCAGACATAACGTCTGAGAAAAGAAAGAAAGAAAGAATAATAATAATAATAATAATTCCTGTGGAGGCCCGGGAAAAGAATAGGCCTCCGGTATGTTCTGCCAGTCGTAAAAGGCGACGAAAAGAACAAACCACTAATAGGGCTAACCCCCCTTTTAGTGTGAGTAGTTGGTTCAGGACAGAACTAATGAAGCCTCGGACAAGCGCTGTCAAGGTCGGAGACGACGCTTGAACCATATGCCCGTCCACAATGGTAACGACACTGCTAGCCACATGGCAAATGATTTAAATCCAAATAGAGCTGTTTTGCAGGACATGCTTCCTGCAACCACTCTAGAAGGAAAACAAAGACAGAGGATGAGATGGTCAGATGAAGTTAACCGACACCTCATGTTCTGTTATTACCAAGGAACAAACTTAGGAACCAACACAACTGGATACAGATCACAAGTATACACAACATTTATTACCAGATACCCAGAATTAAAATTTTAACAGAACAACGACTAGCTGATCAGATTCGTGTAATAATCAAAAATAACAGGATACCCCAGTCAGAATTAGAAAACATCAAAAAACAAGTACAACAAATACTGGAATAAAATAATGTGCAATCAGAAGAAGAAGAAGAAGAAGAAGAAGAAGAAAATACAGTAATGGACTCTAACATCCCAGAGCATCAAACAAAGAACAACGCGCATCAATTAAACAATCAGAGGAAAACGAAATCTTAAGACAGCCACCAGAACAAACACAAATAGAACATGAAGTGACACACATGTTAGATATAGAAGAAAAATTTCAGTTGACATACATAGAATACAAAGACACAAATACAGACATTAGACCATTCTTGCATAGACCACCAAATAACCGACAAGTTGAAACAACACTAACAACCATCAACACAATCATACACAACAAAATAAATGAAAATACAACTATGGAAGAGTTTCAACTACTGGTTTATGTAGGAGCACTCACTACACTAAATATACCGTATTTACTCGAATCTAAGCCGCACATTTTTTCCGGTTTTTGTAACCCAAAAAACTGCCTGCGGCTTAGAATCGAGTGCAATGCAAGCGGAAGTTCTGAAAAATGTTGGTAGGTCCCACCACAACTAACTTCTGCCGTCAAATATATGTAGCGCTACACAGGCATGCTTTGTAGGCACAAAGATAAATACTGGCGCCAAAACCTCTGCGTCAGTAAATAAATTTAAAAGAAAAGGTAGAAGACGAGCTTTTTTTTCTCCGCCCCGAGTTTCGACCACTGCATTTTCGTACATTATCCAACGAAGTAAATACAAATTCCGTATTGTTCATCTTAGAATGTAGCAGAATTTCAATGTACTACGAAAATCCGACTGGAAAGATTGTTTGGGATGTTTGTCAATATGGCCAACTCTACGTTCTGAATTTTTTCCTACCAGTGAGAAGAGATGGTTGCTAATAGGAACCTGATGAAATGTGAATCACATGCAGTATTCTCTTCACCATAAGAATAATACGAATATAAACGTTTTGCCATGTATTCTTGCGTGTTTGTTGCTATCTCATTTAAATCCTGTCTGCCTAATAAACTACGAAACTAGAGTGAGACAACAGCAAACGCAGAAGAATATACGTATCGTGTCATGTTTATATTCGTATTATTCTTATGCGTAATAGTGATACAGTCAGAAATGAAGCACAGCAACTAACTAGATTTTTAAATCTAAGATGACTAATTTCTATGCAGAATTTGATGTACTAAAGAAGTGGCCGCAAAGATTTTCAAACGGTGAAAAATTTTCGCCAACTCTCATTCAGAACATGTTCTATCATACGCAGTCTATTATTTGGTTCTTGTTGATCATTATCAAAGAAAGCAGCAGTGTAAGTAACAACAAATAGCAGTCTCTTGCCATTGTTTCGCTAATGAGACGATTCCTATCTCTTTTTAAAAAACAATTGTACGCGGCGGTAGCGCGCACAAAAGCTAGCCATCCCGCGAGCGGCGACAGGCCGTAAACACGCACTATCAGAATGCGACAAACAATGCACGACACAGTATAGTAATGCATTTTCAGCTTAGAGTGACGTAAACACCTATAACAAAGAAGACGGCACTTATCAGATCAAAGCAAAATAAGCAATCGATTCAAACCAGACAAAGCACGTGAAAAAGGAAGGGTACCCGTATCAATACGGACGGAGCGCCTGACGCATAGCAATGGCTACCTGGTAAAGCTTAACTGCTAAGCTTACGACTCGAACCAAACTACTGTAGCTGTATCGTCATTCATTCGACCTAAATCGTGTCTCATATTACAATGGACCAACTTTGTTTTGATTTGGAGGTGCGGCCTTAAACTTTTCTCTCCCCTTGAATTTCGAGTCTCAAATTTCAGATGCGGCTTAGATTCGGGAATTTTTTTTTCTTTTATTTCGAGTCTAATTTTTCAGGTGCGGCTTAGATTCGAGTGCGGCTTAGATTCGAGTAAATACGGTACACACTAGGCAGAGATCAGAACCAACCAACACACAGAAAAAACCCACAAAACGAGCATGGCAACACAGGCTACAGATCAGAATAGAAAAACTGAGAAAAGACATCGGACAGCTAACACAATTTATAAGAAATGAAATATCAAACAAAAAACAAAAAAGGTTAGGTAAAATCTCACAACAAGAAGCGATAGAGCAATTAGATGAAAAGAAGCAGAAATTACAAGCATTGGCCAAACGACTTACAAGATACAAAAAAAGTGAAAATAGAAGGAAACAAAACCAAACATTCAACACAAATCAAAAGAAATTTTACCAGACAATAGAGAACACACACATTAAAATAGACAATCCACCAAACATAACTGACATGGAACACTTCTGGAGCAACACATGGTCAAACCCGGTACAACATAACAAACACGCATGGTGGATACAAGCAGAAACAGACTCATACAAGATGATAACACAAATGCCTGAAGTGATAATTTTGAAACGTGAAGTCACCCGAGCAATTAATTCTACGCACAATTGGAAAGCCCCTGGAAATGATAAAATAGCAAATTTCTGGCTAAAGAAGTTCACCTCAACACATTCACACCTAACTAAATTATTTAACAATTACATTGCACACCCATACACATTCTCTGATACACTTACACAAGGAATAACTTATCTGAAACCTAAAGATCAAGCAGACACAGCAAACCCAGCTAAATATCGGCCCATAACATACATACCAACAATATACAACATATTAACTTCAGTCATTACACAGAAATTAATGACACATACAACACATAACAAAATTATAAACGAAGAACAAAAAAGCTGCTGCAAAGGAGCACGAGGATGTAAAGAGCAACTGATAATAGATACAGAGGTGACATATCAAGCTAAAACTAAACAAAGGTCGCTGCACTATGCATACATTGATTACCAAAAAGCTTTTGATAGTGTACCCCACTCAAGGTTACTACAGATATTGGAAATATACAAAGTAGATCCTAAATTAATACAGTTCCTAAACATAGTAATGAAAAATTGGAAAACCACACTTAATATCCAAACAAATTCAAATAATATCACATCACAGCCAATACAGATTAAGCGTGGAATATACCAAGGAGACTCATTAAGCCCTTTCTGGTTCTGCCTTGCTCTGAACCCACTATCCAACATGCTAAATAATACAAATTATGGATATAATATTACTGGAACATACCCACACAAAATAACACATTTGCTATACATGCATGATCTAAAACTACTGGCAGCAACAAATCAACAACTCAACCGATTACTAAAGATAACAGAAGTATTCAGCAATGATATAAATATGGCTTTTGGAACAGACAAATGTAAGAAAAATAGCATAGTCAAGGGAAAACACACTAAACAAGAAGATTACATATTGGATAACCACAGTGACCGCATAGAAGCGATGGAAAAAACAGATGTCTATAAATATCTAGGATACAGACAAAAAATAGGAATAGATAATACAAATATTAAAGAAGAACTAAAAGAAAAATATAGACAAAGACTAACAAAAATACTGAAAACAGAATTGACAGCAAGAAACAAGACAAAAGCTATAAATACTTATGCTATACCAATATTGACCTACTCATTTGGAGTAGTGAAATGGAGTAACACAGACCTAGAAGCACTCAATACACTTACACGATCACAATGCCACAAATTTAGAATACATCACATACATTCAGCAACAGAAAGATTCACATTAAGCAGAAAGGAAGGAGGAAGGGGATTTATCGACATAAAAAACCTACATTATGGACAGGTAGACAATTTCAGAAAATTCTTTCTAGAACGAGCAGAAACTAGCAAAATACACAAAGCAATCACTCATATAAATACATCGGCTACACCACTGCAATTTCATAACCACTTCTACAACCCTTTAGATCACATACCATCAAGAGATACAAAGAAAGTAAATTGGAAAAAGAAAACACTGCATGGCAAGCACCTGTATCATCTAACACAGCCACACATCGATCAAGACGCATCCAACACATGGCTAAGAAAAGGCAATATATACAGTGAGACGGAAGGATTCATGATTGCAATACAGGATCAAACAATAAACACCAGATATTACAGCAAGCATATTATTAAAGATCCCAATACAACAACAGATAAATGCAGACTTTGCAAACAACAAATAGACACAGTAGATCACATCACAAGCGGATGTACAATACTAGCAAATACAGAATACCCCAGAAGACATGACAATGTAGCAAAAATAATACCTCAACAACTTGCCATACAACATAAACTAATAAAACAAAACGTTCCCACATACAAGTATGCACCACAAAATGTACTGGAGAATGATGAATACAAATTATACTGGAACAGAACCATTATAACAGATAAAACAAAACCACATAACAAACCTGACATCATACTCACCAATAAAAAGAAGAAATTAACACAACTAATCAAATTTTCCATACCCTATACAACAAATATACAGAAGAAAACAGGAGAAAAAAATTGAAAAATACATCCAACTGGCTGAGGAAGTCAAGGACATGTGGCATCAGGATAAAGTTGACATTATACCAATTATACTATCAACTACAGGAGTCATACCACACAATATCCACCAGTACATCAACGCAATACAGCTACATCCAAACGTATATATACAACTAAAGAAATCTGTAATTATTGATACTTGTTCAATTACCCGAAAGTTCCTAAATGCAATGTAACATATACCGTACAGTTAAAAGGAAGTCACGCTTGATCAAGGTCCACGTCACTTTCCATTTTTAACCAGACATAACGTCTGAGAAAGGAAAGAAATAATAATAATAATCCCACTTCCCTGAGACATATGCTGCAATAAATATGTTGTCCTCAGCTAGACAGATACAGGGTAGTTACCTTATTTACCTAATTATAAGATGACCCTGGATATTAGATGACCCCCGCCCACTCCCCCCTGAAAACATAGCAGATTTCACTTTTATACTGACTTGCTTCCAAACCTATCATCTGCCAGCCACTCTCTCATTTGCTGTATAGAATCAGCAGCTGATACAGCTCCAATTGTTCCCGCCACACCTCATGGTGAGTTGCTCCACAAAAAACATTAAGTACGCCACATACCCCAATCTAGACTTTTAGCATATCGTGCAGAAATGTATGCTATTGTTGAGTATTTGTTCAGTTTTAAAGTCAATTTGCTACCGAATGCAAATGGATTCAGGCACAGTGCAGTTTAAAAACTTAGATGTTTGTAAAAAGCCAAGGTACACAGTATTCAATCCCACAGTTGACAGCACAATGTAATTTCTGCTCCCTCACAGCTACACTTGTTGCACTGTGCCCCATCCAACATTCCGTACTGCTGTTCTTGCGCACCAGTGAAAAGTAGATGACAATATCTCCCAGAGTGCAGGACATATGTAACAAAGCAACTAATACGTGAATAAAAGATTGCAATCACCATTCAGTACAATTCTCGAACCTTTGATGTAGTTACATCTGTTGATGCTATCTCCAAAATAGGTCTTCCGCTGTAATTTATTCTTGCGATAAGAATTGCAGTTGGTTTAATGTGATTTATTTTGTTTTTTAGACATTTAACTCTGGATTAATTTTCTTTTATATTTCATCTGAATGTCATCACCTTGTTCCAAAGCTGATTAAAAATTGGTAATGTTTTTCCATGGTATTCTAATAGATGAATGACAATCCAAATGGCAAATTATTACAGTTTCTCATTAACAAATAAAATATTAACTTTGGTTCAGAAACAAGTAATGGTTTTTGAAGGAGAAGATTTTCATCTTTCAATGTTACCTTTACTCAAAAAGCAGCATGATTGTATGCAAACAGTATCAATAGGTACGAGAACTTTTATTATTAACCTGTTAAAATACAACAAAAGTTTGTAAGTTGATAGAATTTAATGTCATTTCCTCTGATGTTTCACTTAACTGTCAATTTTTAAGCAGAGCACTTGATTGTTTTACTTGCTAGTACGTAATTTCTTGTGTACATCCCTTGTGCTAGCACCACGAGTCAAATGTCACGTGATTAGTCAAGCGAGATCGATACTGTATCGAGCGCTTGGGCATATCGGGATATCTTGAGCCTATTTGAATGCAAGAACTGTTTGCTAGACCCTACTCTTTGGGACGGTCCAAAACAAAATTGTATGAAACCTCTGTAAAGGTAAGACAATCCATATATTAATCTATTAACAGTGTAAAAGCACTGTCCTCAGCAGCAATTATGTGATCTGGGAATGTAAGACGATCCCATATTTTTTGAATGACAGATCTGGGAAAAAACCTCTGCTTACAATCAGGTAAATATGGTAGTTTCAGATGAGAGCATTTGCCAAGAAACATTTCCTCTGTCTCATTTTCTTCCATTCTGTCCTCGTCCACAAAATGCAAACATCCCTCAGCTTTATTAGCACTCACTCATTACAATCACACAATACAGGCACATACTACGTACTTCAAACACACTGAATGGAAGCTACGGTAAGCTGTGTCTAGCAGCATGCACTTATGTATGATGACTAGTAAACCAACTGTTGAATAAAGGGTAAATCAACTATTGAATAAATTTGTTTAAAAACAAATAAATAATTTAAAAACACAATCTGAAAGACTCTCCACACATATTTTCAAATCTGCTGGCAAAGTATAAATCATCGAATGCAAAGAAAGGACAAAAAGAGTGGAACATTTCTGGGAGCAGCTAGAAGACGACATGCAAAAACGTTCTAGAGAAACTTAGCATCTTATTAATGGGGGACTTCAATGATCTGATACGGGAGGAAAAATACAAAAAAATTGTTGGAAACTACCCAGAACTAACCAAAGTGGCATCAGACTGACAAAACTATGCCAAGCTCACAACACGATCCTGAATTCCACAGCCTTAAAAAACCATGGGTCTCGCCAAACTCTTACTGAGGTGAACTCTGACTGGATTACATATTAATCAAACTGAAGCTCCATAAAAAAAATAAAAATAAAAAATAAAAAAAACAGAATGTTGAAGTCCTCAGAGGAGTCCAAGTCAACATATTTTTCGATCACTACCTTTCTAAAATAAAACTCAAAATCATTCCCAAAAGGAAAAAACAAACTAGTGGTCCCAAAAGCAGAAAATACGACCCAGGAAAAACAATAAACTTCAAAGACGTTCCCTTTGCAACTGAAGACATGCAAAACTGAAACTGGAATCAAATAAAAGAAAGCTAATAACCAAAGCCCCCCCCCCCCCCCCCCCAAAAAAAGAAACCACACGCACACACACACACACACACACACACACACACACACACACACACACACACAAGAAGACCAGATTCTCTTTCAGAGCAATGAAGACTTCATCTAAAACAACACAAAGAACTTTATAAGACTTTAAACCAAAAATTACCAAATAAGGCCCCACCAACCCTACATCTCTAGGACAAAAACAGAAATACTGTCCACAACAGCAGGGATAACTGCAAAATACTGGCAGAATACTTTAGTAATGTCCTCAACTGTGAAGAATCCGTGTTAAAAAAATGGACTTCAAGATCTCAACAACAACAAAAACAACAACAACCACCATCAACACAAACTGTGAACCACTCATCACAGAAGAACTATAGACAGTCATTTCAAATCTGAAATACTATATGGGTTCATATACAATTGAATAACAACTGAACTTTGGAAAACGTCAACAAAAATAAAACAGACTCTCTTCAACACGGTTTTTAAGAAATCTGGATAAACCAAAAAATCTTAGGTGAGTGGAAGACAGCCCTCAACCACTCATTCCAAAAGGAAGGGTTCAAAACAGATACAAACAACTACAGAAGGATGTCATTCCTAGACACAACATTTAAGATATTCTCAGAAGTCGTACTAAACAGGACAGAACCCCAATTACACCATCAACTTTGATAATACTAAGTGGATTTCAGGAAAGGAAAATCCTGTTTGGAACTAAAGCTAAAACTCAAAATCCTCATGGCCTACCAAAAATCAGAGCAAAATTATATGTTATTTCTTTCGTTGACTTTCATGAACAATATGACTTGACAGACAAGGAATCCCTCATCTCTGTACTGAAAGAACTAGAGAGCACTGGAGAATTAGAATTAAAAGCATTCATGTTCTGGGCGATTTTTCCAAACCATATCACTTTCCCTAAATCTCATCAGTCCTTTTCCTTCATCCCTCTTCCTAACCCTTCTTCCAGAAGAAGGAGCCACTAACTCTGAAAGCTCACTAACTTTAATGTCTTTATATGCGTGTTGTCCTGCCACTGCTTGGTGAGTAGATTTATCTTCGAAAATTGATTATTCTAAAAGAATTAAACCTAGACAACAAAACAACAAACCTAATCTTTGAAAAGATATGTTTCCCTCCCCCCAGTCTGTTTTCGCATTTTGAATATCTTTAATATATTTAGCGTGCATTATACTGTGGATTTACCTGTACATTGAATTTCCAATAGCCCTAGTTGCTATACAGGTGTGACTTGTTTACGCACTGAAGTCAACATCTCTAATGAACTGTGTACATGCACGAGTATTTTTAAAAATACCTTTTGTTCCGAATAGCCATACCAGTGCCTTTTTTCTCGTCACATGAGAGAAGTTTCGGCATCTCGAGTTGTTTTACAGTGCTGTTAGATGTGACTTCTAATGAATGTTTGTTTACATGCGCCTGACGTTTCAGAATAACCTCGTGCCTGACTTTAGTGAACTTTCAGTAGCAATGAACTTAATACATTACCAGAAGTTACATTGTTTTTATAGTGAAATAAACTTAATGCATTTTGTAATACTCCTTGATGTTTCTATTGTTACAGATAATATTAGACGATCAGTGAAAACTGTGGGAGCTATCATAGGAAAGTTAGTAGTGGGATGCACTACGAGAACTGTAGTAAATGGTTTCACTGAGGAATGTAGTGGGGAGAACTCTGGAGAGCCTGCTGATGCTCTCTGCTGGAACTGCAAAATATGCACGAGAGAGATTGGAGCAGGAGGAAGGAAAGATCTGTACCTTTACGCACAGTTGGATAAAACTAGGAGAGCTGGTGGGGACGGGGTAAGGTAGTGATGAGGGGGGCTGTTGGGAACTGGCAGTTGGTAGAAGGGCTTGGAGGAGGAGGACCTGGTCTGACAGTTTTGTTGAGACTGCCAGCAACAGATTTCACCTACCAGAGTTGATGAGAGAGGAGCCTCAAGATGGTGCAAGAGTAGGATACGTGCAGCAGACTCTGTCCATGATTAGGAAGCTTAGGATAACACTATTGTCAGGAAGAAGAGAGGACTGCTGCTATATAGGCATAGCAGATGCATTGGCATTAATTACAGAAGTAAGGGAAGGAGTATTAGGTGACCAGTACTTTCAAGCTGAGTGCTGTGTTGGATCAGGTGATTCATGTAAGAATTTTATGAAAGATGACCAGGTGGTAATAGTGTGTGGGGCAGGGAACAATTTGGATACAGTCAGGGCATACAACATAGGTGGTGACGTGCGTAAAAAGGTTTCTCTAATTAGTGGCACCAATGTGAGTGCGGTTCAGCTGTTCTGGTGGCATGATCAGCCTTGTCTTGGCAGCGATGCAAGGCGTGTCAATGTGGAGCTGGTGATGGCACTGATGACTGCTGGCCAGTCACACACTGAACTGGTGCTGGTGGGAACTATTGGGACATGGAGCTACATTTGGTATGGTCTACAGCTAAACAGGCATGGGAAAGGGAGGTTGGTGGAGATGATTAGTGAACATGGGGTCGCACATGGTCAAATAACAGTTGTTGTGGATAGCTCCCCTAGTATCTCAACCAGCTTAGAGACTTCTGCAGTGTGTATTCAGACAGGGTGTAGTATACATGGATGAGGGAAAAAAATAAACCAGATTTTTCCCCGGATTTCCCAGTTAAAAATACACTTTCTCCCAAATGAAAACACACTTTTTCCGTGTTTTGTGACAGTATACTTTTCTCCAGAACTGTAAAACTTATGAATCCTTTGAATGGTTATGGTTTTATACACAAGCGTAGAATTTCGCGGCACATTAGAAAATGAAACTCAGGGGAAAAAACCAGTTTTGGAAAGATGTCTGACGTGCAGCATCATGTACACTGAATATTTTTTGTATTACAAAAGTATAAATTCGAATTCCACCAAACACCGCATGTTACATTCCAAAGCATTGAAATCGAGATTGTGATGCACTTTTGTAAGCCACTCATGATCGTGTGTCATGATCTTGCCAGCCAACTGCAGCGGATATTCAGAGCACAGGACACGAGATGTAGTCAGCCAACAGCAACATCACTTTTATTTAACGTGAACACAGAAATAGAAGAAGTTAATGGTTTAAATTAGTATACATAGTGTTGCTACAAGAAAAGAAAAGAAAAGCTTTCACATATAATATTGGTCTCTAAGATTAATAAGCTGCAAGTGAAGCGAAGCTTTCACATCTAATGCTGATCTTTCTGGCGCGTGTTACACTTTAAGATACATCACACGAATGTGCCAGTAAAATTTTTAACAACGACATAGGAAGTAAATGTCACCTTCTGGGCTCTAAATTATTCTAAATGGTCATCCTCTAAGAGTTGACTTTTAAATGAGAGTCAAACACACTGTGATTTAAGAATTCACCGTCCATTCTCACACATAGTTCATCTTGCGTAAAAGGAAATATACTTTGAGAGTAACGCTTTTCAAATAACCATTCACAATATTTTCCAGCAACCTGTTACAAATAAGTTAGTTTCAGCAGTTGCCAGAGAGCGCCAGATAACATGCATAACTGTGCTTGCGCAGCTATGATGACGCAGGAACCCCTTATGCTTGTACATGTAAAACATTAAAAGATCTTACATTATGTCCTAAAAGAAAGAAGACATTAGAGAATACTCCAAGAGGATTGGAATTTCGTGAACCATACTATAACGCATAAGATGGCTTAAAGTGCACATTCGTATGTCCAGATTCGGATGTAAAGTTACTTGGAGTACCAGTACTGTATCATCTCATGTTTGGTTCTTTATTATGGTATAATGCCATACGTGTTAGAAGAAGAAAACATGCCCTTTAAATGCAGTGATCATTTGAGACTAGCCAACAGTGTGGAATTAAACACTTCATTTCAAATAAATTGACTCCCTCAGTGGAAAAGATTAATAGAAGCCAAATTTCTTTAGCAAACCGACAAAAATAACTTCACCTTTCTGCAAGACGATTAATACTTGACTGTCAGAAAGATGGAAATAAAATCTGAAACTATTAACATATTTTAGCCTTCTGTAATTACGTGAAAGTTTTTTAATTCACTTGATAGCTCGTGGCCACAGAAATCGGTTTTGTTCTCACATGATGTGACAGTACTAAATGACGAGAAAACAGCAAAATCACTTAATGTAAACAGGGGTCAGGTGGAGGCTACCCAATCCAACTCAGACTGCTTTGTGCATCAGCTCCTGATGCACGATATTTCCAAAACGGGGCAATACTAGATAGTGGATGGTCCAGACTCCCTCAGTGAAATGAAGAGAACTTGTTGGTGGTTTTGATTTCCACATATGGCCTCACATCATCATGGAGTATAGCCACATTCTCCAAATCAAGAATCTCTTGGTGCATCTTTTTGACAGAAGCCCACAGATGTGACAGTCTGAAACAATAATAGTTGGCACTGATGTGTGCACAATTATGAAATTCAATAGAAGTGGTCCTGGGTGATCCCAAACGACTATTAATGTTGCTTTCCAAATAAGTGACACTGCACGGATTTTTTCTTGTTGTCACAAGCAGGCCCAGATGCTGAAATTTTGGCATTAAATGCAGTATCCACATTTCATTATCAGTAACGATGTGGTTCAGGAAACCGTCACCCTCCTGAGCATACCACTGTAGATGATTCGGTGAAGCAATCATGCTTGCCTTTGATCATGTGATGCAACTGCTTAGGCACCCACCGACATGTAAACTTCTGGTACCCTAAGGACCTGTGAACAATGTCAAAACACTCCCATATCAAATTCCACGCTCCCAGGAAATGCCCTTTAGGTACACACACACCAATCTCATTTCACAACTGCATCAGTGCGAGAATGGTGCTACCTGTCAGTGATGAATGCGGTCTCCCCGAACATTCATTGTCATTTAAGTCTTCACAGCCTTTTGTGAACTCTCAACACTAATACCATCTGATACATTTCACAGCAAGTCACTTTTCCCTGCGCTTGGGCTGCTTTTTCCTAGTGCGTTTGTCCCTTGCTCCACAGAAAATGAATCACACTTTGCTGCTCATATGCCATGGATACGTGAATCACAAACGCCATCTTCAACAACTGACAGCAGCACCATACCATGGAACTACCAGCAGATAAGGCCAGTCCGGTCCAAGAACGGTCCACCACTGGGTATGGATAAGTTGACTTCACAATTACAGCCATAACTTGGTTAAAAAATTACATGCAAAGAAGTTCTGATACACCACCACCATGAAATTAAATTACAGTCTTTGAGCAGCGCAGTACTACCCATTATAGTGCACTGGTGTAGACATCATTAATTGCAGCAAATAGTATTATCATCACATGAACATGCAAGCTGCTACTGTTAATCTACCTTTCAGGGTGCAGGATGGTGTAATAAATAACAGGAGTGGCACACATTTTAAAGTTGGACCAGATCTGGCCACAATTAGCATAGTTAAAGATGTTGAATTGGTGTCCACTGAAGTAACAAAGCTAGATGCATAAAGAAGTTAATCACTGTGTGTGTTAACCACTCACCAAGTGATAATGTGGACAAAAGTGTCAACAAATTAAGTGAAGTCCTATGGAAAGCATCTCAGTCCCGAGCACTAACATCACAATATGCAGAGACATAAATATTGACACAGGTGTTGAGGGTGAAATTAGTAATAACTTCCTAAACATTTTGAGTACTTTTGGCCTGGCTGAAATGGTGCTTAACTGGTGGACACTATTATGAGGGTTCCAAAAAAGCTCATCTGCAATTTTAGACCGTGTACTTACAGATAATGACAGGAAATGTAAAGTATTTATAAGAGATCTTGGCTTTCGTATCATTGCTATCAGATAGTAAAACTAAGCACAGGCTCAATGAACCATGCAAAACTGCAGACCTACAAAAGATTTTCTAAGATCATAAGATACATATTTTTATAGGACATTGGGAAATCAAATCTGTGATGAAGTATATACAGAAAGCAATCTAGTTATTGAGTTATGTAAATTCTGCACATTGTTTAATTTAATTTCCGAGCAGACATTTCCAAAAGGAGCCATTTCTACTGAAGCAGCTAATGAAAACACATGGATTACTGTACGGGCAATTAAATTTCTAAATTCTTTGTAAAAGCTTTGCACTAATCCACAGTTTCTAGAGTACATTCAAAGTTTTAAGAAACACATACAAGAGGGTACCGCTTGCTGCAAAAAAATCATTCAAGGACAGAATAATATATAATGCGAAAAAAAGGAAAAGTGGTATGGGACGTTATAAAACAAATTGGAAAACGCTGGCAAGTATACCAACATAAAAACAAAGACGAAAATAGAATAATATAAAGTTCTCAACAATTATCAAATTTTGTAAATGACCATTTCTATGGTTCTGTGGACAAATTGCAGCAAAATTTTCCTAAACGCATATAGCACCCACAATGACTTACACAGCAAGCACAATGATGATGTTTCCCACAACAGAGCTTGAATTTAGAAAGACAATAAAACAATTAAAGAATAAGAAGTCAAAAAAGGCACAAATGAGGTTCCTGCCTCTGTTCTGGAGGCATGCATACCGTATTTACTCGAATCTAAGCCGCACTCGAATCTAAGCCACACCTGAAAAATTAGACTCGAAATAAAGGAAAAAAAAAATTTCCCGAATCTAAGCCGCACCGGAAATTTGAGACTCGAAATTCAAGGGGAGAGTAAAGTTTTAGGCCGCACCTCCAAATCAAAACAAAGTTGGTCCATTGTAATATGAGACACAATTTAGGTTGAATGAATGACGATACAGCTACAGTAGTTTGGTTCGAGTCGTAAGCTTAGCAGTTAAGCTTTACCGGGTAGCCATTGCTATGCATCAGGCGCTCCGTCCGTATTGATACGGGTACCCTTCCTTTTTCACGTGCTTCGTCTGGTTTGAATCGATTGCTTATTTTGCTTTGATCTGATAAGTGCTGTTTTCTTTGTTATAGGTGTTCACGTCACTCAAAGCTGAAAATGCATTACTATACTGTGTCATGCATTGTTTGTCGCATTCTGATAGTGCGTGTTTATGGCCTGTCGCCGCTCGCAGGATGGCTAGCTTTTGTGCGCGCTACCGCCGCTTACAATTGTTTTTTAAAAAGAGATAGGAATCGTCTCATTAGCGAAACAATGGCAAGAGACTGCTATTTGTTGTTACTTACACTGCTGCTTTCTTTGATAATGATCAACAAGAACCAAATAATAGACTGCGTATGATAGAACATGTTCTGAATGAGAGTTAGGCGAAAATGTTTCTCCGTTTGAAAATCTTTGCGGCCGCTTCTTTAGTACATCAAATTCTGCACAGAAATTAGTCATCTTAGAATTAAGAATCTAGTCAGTTGCCGTGCTTCATTTCTGACTGTATCACTATTAGGCATAAGAATAATGCGAATATAAACATGACACGATACGTATATTCTTCCACGTTTGCTGTTGTCTCACTCTAGTTTCGTAGTTTATTAGGCAGACAGGATTTAAATGAGAGAGCAGCAAACACGAAAGAATACATGGCAAAATGTTGATATTCGTATTATTCTTATGGTGAAGAGAATATTGCATGTGATTCACATTTCATCAGGTTCCTATTAGCAACCATCTCTTCTCACAGGTAGGAAAAAATTCAGAAAGTAGAGTTGGCCATATTGACAAACATCCCAAACAGTCTTGCATGTCGGATTTTCGTAACACATTGAAATTCTGCTACATTCTAAGATGGACAATACGGAATTTGTATTTACTTCGTTGGATAATGTACGAAAATGCAGTGGTCGAAACTCGGGGCGGAAAAAAAGCTCGTCTTCCACCTTTTTTTTAAAAATTTATTTACTGACGCGGAGGTTTTGGCGCCAGTATTTATCTTTGTGCCTACAAAGCATGCCTGTGTAGCGCTACATATATTTGACGGCAGAAGTTAGTTGTGGCGGCACCTACCAACATTTTTCAGAACTTCCACTTGCTTTGCACTCTATTCTAAGCCGCAGGCGGCATTTTGGATTACAAAAACCAGAAAAAAAGTGCGGCTTAGATTCGAGTAAATACGGTAGACAGCACACATGCTCCATTAACAAACATAATATGTGAGTCCTTTAGTTCTGGTGTTTTCCAAAAGTACCTACAGCAAGCACAAGTGGTTCCCTAACTAATGGTAATGCAGAACACATTAAAAACTACACGCCAGTTTCACTGCTGTCTTCATTCTCAAAAATAATTGAAGTAATTATGAACAAGAGATTGATAAGTTACACAAGTAAATAGAACCACTTTATTGAAGTGCAATTTGGTTTCAGAAGTGGGAGAAGAACAATATTGACCACTGCACAGTCCATAAAAGTGGCACTTCAACGCCTTAAGACAGAGAATTGTGTTACAGGAATTTTCTTTGCCTTCTCCAAGGCCTTTGACACTGATGACCACAAAATACAATTGAGCAAACTAGAAGCACTAGGTATAGGAGGAATTGCAAGAGTGGCTTGAGTTTTACTTGGAAGACAGGGTGCAAAATGTGGAGATTGTCCACATGTCGGCTGATAAATTTTTACACAACTGTCAGACAAGAAACATACAAACAGAGGTGTTTCTCAGGGTAGCTCGTTTGATCCAGTTCTGTTCTTATTTTATATAAATGACTTTCCAAACAGTTTAAGGCATGGAGAAAAAGTTCTCTTTGCCAATGACAGCATCGTCATAGTTACTGATCAAACATCAGAGCTCCTATCAGAGAAAACAAGTGAAACCCTCAATAATGTTTACAACTGGACAGTATATAATAAATTATTACTGAACATAAAGAAAATGAACAGCATGTACTTCAGCATAAAGAGGGGAAGCAACTCTGTTACTCTAAACATAGATGCTGAAGCTACAAATTGTGTTTAACACCAAATTTTTTGGATTAGAACTCTGGCTGCCAGCTATCATGG
Source organism: Schistocerca piceifrons (assembly GCF_021461385.2). Lineage (NCBI taxonomy): Eukaryota > Metazoa > Arthropoda > Insecta > Orthoptera > Acrididae > Schistocerca > Schistocerca piceifrons. The sequence goes on along the minus strand of NC_060143.1, from coordinate 426,180,701 downwards.
AATGAACATACCAAGACACTGGAAAAAAGAATGTCATCATCTTTTTATGCTCAGAGTATTAGCATCAGTTTGTAACAGCCAATGTCTGGGGGTGATACAAAATGTCTATATACACTCAATTCTTGGCTAAAGGATTCTTTCCTATGGATCAAAGGCACAAAACAAGGACACGGCTTTTAAACTGCAAAGACATTACGAATAATAACCGAATGAGGTAGTCAGGCTAATTATAAAGAGCTATTTTAATAAAATTTGGCAGCCCTACTGCACCAAGTGAGTATCTCTATCACTTTGTGGTGCATCAGCTAAAATGTTACTAAATAGTTCTATACAAAATCATGTAACAAGAGCCAGTTACATTTACCCAGGAAAAATGTGAAAAAAGCTCAAAACTGCAGTTTATATCATGGGATAAGACAGTAGAGTACATTGCCAATAGGAGTGAAAAGATTACTAAAATACATCTGTTTTAAAAAGCAGCTAAAACATTCTTCAAAAGTAATGCAAATTACACAATTAAAGAGTACTTAGAGGACTCAGAGTAGCAGTCAGTAATGTAGGTGGAAAACTACAACTTGTCACATTTCAATATAATTATGATTACTGTTTTCAAACGGTAATCATGTGAAGATGTAAAATGCATGACAGTAATGTCTGTTGACTTGTTTGCAGGTAGACAGTGATACGTTGTTGAAAATGGAGTATGGAATTGATTCACAGAAAACACCAGCATCTTCACTACACAGGAGACATCAGGTGATATCCTCTGTGTGTGGGGCAATGAAGAACAGAACTATGTTTTGTCTGCAAGTTACCTGGAACAAACCGTGTGTAAATTAAGGAACATTATACAACATGGACTTACCAAATCAGGCAGTGAAGCTGTTAAGGCACTGACTTCATATCCGAGAGAATGGAGTTTTTCTGTCCAGCCATCCTGATTTGGGTTTTCTTGCATAACGCAAATGACAAAAGGTTTCTTAATCAAGACCCCTGCCAACCACTTGTGCTACCCAATCCCCAAAAAGCACATTATGTATGCTCTGTGTTTTATGTTTCTGGCTGCTGATCTGCAGTATACTACATTGACAAATCCTGTATCACTGTGAGATGATCCTTGGACGAATTAACAAATAAACAATCAAAAAACCTTTACACCAACACAAACTCCAAAGTCAAATCCATGGGAGAACTCTCAGATCCTTTTGAGATCAAAATTGGTGGAAGGCAAGGAGCTGGATTCTTTCCACTACTACTTAACTGTGCCCTAGTAAAAGAAGTCAAAGAGAGGAACAACAAGATCCATAGTGGAATTCAACTAGTAACAAAAGCAAAGGTAACAAAGTCAATTTTCTAGCCTTTGCAGATGATATGGCTCTACTAGCCAATACTTGGGATGAAGCCGAATAAAAGACTCTTGAGCTACAAAACAAGCAGAAAAAATAGGTCTCAAATCTCCTTTGAAAAGCCCAAGATAATGACAAAGTAAGAAATCCACCTAAAAAATTTAAAGTGGGCGTACAAAAAATAGAGATTATTAAAGAATTCGAATATCCTGAAGAATATGTAAGTTGGAATGCCCTCGAGAAAAAGGCAATGAAATCTAGAAGAAGTAAAGTTGAACTTGTCTCCCAACTCATCAAAAACATGTAACAAAAAGTGTTACACATTATAACACTGTAATCAAACTGGAAGGCCTGTATGCTGCCGAAACATCTGTCCACAACCAACCAAGGTCCAGGTGAAAGGCTGGAGATCAGAGAAAGAAAGAAGTCATGAAAAATCCTTGGCCCCAGATGGTACAACGAACTAATTCACAACAGAAATGAAAACCTTTAAAAAAAACCACAACCGCACAGACGCAATGAGGAAAACAACTGATTTCCGTGGACACTTTCTCAGAATGAACCCAAACAGATAAACAAGAAAAGAACAGAGTATTATAAAGGGACTGTTTTAACATACCCCAAAGTCAGGTGAAACGGAAGAAGAAGTGGCTTCTAGTGTAGTACAAGCCATTAAATCTGACAATGTCAGTGACTTGTGTGGCACACTACATACTTATTTGAGCAGTATTTAATTTGGCCATATCTGGCAAGAAGCATCACACTTGATCTCATGGGGCTGAGTAAATCCCTTCTCAGCACAGAAAAATTAGTGATCACAAACAATTTAAAACAGAACTTTCATTTCAGTTGTGCATAACGCCATATCATTAGACTACTGAGTCAGTCAGCTGAGTTAATGAGACCCATGACAACTACATTATTTCTATGACCATATGCATGCAATAATGGAAGTGTGCATCAGCAGTTATGAACTATGGAAAAAAGTGTAGGTTATCTATATTTGTCTGTTTAGCATGTATGAAACACTAGGTAACTAAAAGGGTGGTCTGAAAAGTTCTCAGAACGGAATAGAAAAAAGTACTTTTATCACTAAAACCTTTTTTTTAATTTTCCAACATAGTCTCCATGTAGATTAATGCACTTGGTCCAATGATGTTCCAGTGCCTTGACCCCATCACGAGAATGAGTTTCCTCCAGTCCTGAAAAATAGTTGTCAACTCTGGCTAGCAATTCTTCGTTTGACGTGAATCTTCACCCACCAAGAAAAATTTTCAAATTTGGGAAGAGATGGAAGTCTTACGGAGCCATATAAGGTGAATAAGGTGAGTGTGGCAACAATTCATACCTTAGTTCATGTAATTTTGCCATGGTGATGACTCGTGTGTGGGCACGCATTGTCTTGATGGAACACGACTTTTTTCCTTGTTAAACCAGGCCCTTTTTCATGTATCTTTTGTTGTAATTTGTCCAGGAGGTTAGCATAGTATTCTCCAGCAACTGTTTGTCCAGTGGGGAGATAATCTACAAACAGAATCCCCTTCACATCCATGAACACTGATGCCATTACCTTTCCCGCCGAAGGAGTTGTCTTTGATTTCCTTGGTGGCAGAGAATCAGCATGTTTCCACTGCTTTGACTGTTGTTTTGTGTCTGTGGTATAGCAGTGCACCCAAGTTTCATCTGTGGTCACAAACCGGCGCAAAAAAACTTGTTCGATTCTCCTATAATGGGCCTAATATTGTTCCGATATGTCCATTCTCAAGTGTTTTTGATCCAGTGTCAAGAGTCACAGTATCCATCTTGCAGATACTTTTTCCATTTCTCATTCTTCAGTTAAAAAGGGGATACACCCTTTCAGATGACATATGGCAAGCATGTGCAATTTCACGCACTTTCAATCGGCAATCCTCCATGATCATTTTGTGCACTTTTGCAATGATTTCTGGAGTAGTGACACATCTTGGCCGACCACTGTGCAGATCATCATCTAAGCTCTCCCGACCAAATTTAAATTCCTTTGCCCACTTGGCAATAGTTGAATACGAAGGAGCAGAGTCCCCAAGTGTATTCTGGAAATCAGCCTGAATGTCCTTTGATTTCATATCTTTCTTTATGAAGTAATTACTCACTGCTCGAATCTCTAGTCTTTCCATCTTCGCAAATAACTATGCGGGTACAACACAGCCACATCACTGCCACAGCTCTCTTCCATGAGCACTGACATGGCACATGTTTACAGGCAATAGTCCCATGAATATCACGTGAACAACTAACTGAGCTACCGCTGGCCTCTCGTGGTGATTTCGGGAACTTTTCAAACCACCCTCGTAGGTACCAGTCCTATGTTTTTATAAATAATTGTATACTTGACAAAATATTTTATTATTTGCTTAGCTAAAACTATGTTAGAAATTAGATTTATCTTACCCAACGACAGCAAACTTCTGTTCCCCATAAATAAGAAAAGCTTCTGGTTTCCTGACACTGCCATCTCCATCATCTTTTTTAGGTGGTGAGAAATGTCCATATGTAGCAATCTGGTCAACAAGATCTTGAAATTCTGCTGGTACGTCAGCTTGTTTCCATCGTTCATTATCCAAAATTAGGCTAAGCTTTGTTTTACGATCTTGATGAAAGCGTTGAATAAATTTGCTAGCCTGAGAAACAGAAAATTTTAAAACTAAAACAATTTTGTAAGGAGCTGCATTTCAATTACGTTGGAAGAGAACTAATATATTTTTAAATTTAATATGAATATGACTTGAAAACACTCACACACGCACACACGCAAATGCAGCTCACACACACTACATGACCACTATCTCTGGCTGCTGGGGCCAGTCTGCAAGCACCTGCGAATGATGGGAGAAGCAATCTGGTTGGTGAGGGGTACAGAGGAGGCTTGTGTGCACACGGGGAGGGAGGGCAGGGTATTGGTGGGGAACAGTAAAGTGCTGTTTGTGGGAGCATACAGGGACAAGGTGGAGAGAGGGTAGGACAGCTAGGTGCATTCATGGAGGGAGGTTAGACAGATGGCGAGGAGGAGGAGGAGGAAAGAGAGCAGAAGGAGAGAATTTAAGAAGACTGTGGTTGGTTGCCTGGTTTGTTTAAAGGGGGGGCGACGGGGGGGGGGGGGGGGGGGCAATGGGACCAAACTGTGAGGTTATCGGTCCTTTCTTACCGGTAAAAATATTACACAAGCCAAAGAAGAAAAGAAAGGAGATGTACACCAAAATAACAGGAGAAAGGAAGATCCGGAAGAACCAGACAACCAACACTTCTATGGACAAAACAGGAAAAGAAAACCATAGAGAGAAGCAACAAACGGGTAGGAGGAGGAAAAACAAGAGAGCAGAGGCTGGCTGACCATGAGAATAAAAAGGAAAAACCAGCCAGTTGGTGACACATTGAAACATTGGCCTAAAAGCATTAGGGTGGAGAACTCGAGGAACAAAGACATGCGCGAAAACATATACAATGATCCACCGTCACGTAGAAAACGTAGAGCTAAATTAGCCGATGAGGCGTTGTCCACTAAAATTAATGGCAACGAGTCCAGTAACTGAAGAAACCGTATCAGGGCAGCCAAAGGACAGCTCACCAAGACATGGGCCAATGTCAGCCAGGCGCCGCACTGACACTGGGGTCATCACGGCGCAGGAGGTAGCCGTGTGTCACCCAAGCGAGGCCAATGCGGAGCCAGGAGAGAACCACAAAATCCCTGCAACCCGCATGGAGGACTGCCACGCATTCATAGTTCTCCTCAATGGCACGCAGTTTGTTGTGCATGCTGAGGTTATGCCATTTCATCTCCCAAAGCCACAAAACCTTGCAGCATAGTACTGAACGCAGGTCAGTTGCAGAGAAGCCGTGTCCACAAGTGGTTTCCACGTAGCCTGTTTGGCCAGCCTGTCGGCAAGTTTGTTGCCTGGGATGCCTAAGCGCCCAGGGGTCCAGACAAATATCACTGAACTACTGGACCATTCCAGGGCATAGATGGACTCCTGGATAGTCGCTACCAAAGGATGACGAGGGTAGCATTGATTGATAGCTTGTAGGCTGCCACGGAGCCAGAACACAGAAGAAACGACAACCCAGGGCAAGAACGGATGTGCTCAAGAGCACGAGCCGCCAGCTCCGCAGTGAAAACGCTGCAGCTATCAGGCAAAGATTGCTGTTCAATATGTCCTCCATGGACATATGCGAAGCCAACGTGACCATCTGCCACAGAGCTGTTGGAGTAAACCACTTCATGGACTCAGTACATGTCAAGTATCAAGAGGAAGTGGCAGCAGAGAGCCGTGGGGTTAACTGAGCCCTTAGGACCATGCAAAACGTCCAGGCGAGGCTGTAGCCTAGGTGTAAAGCACGGAGGTGTAAGTGAATGGAACTAAAGAATAGGTGGTGAAGGCGAGGACACCAGTTCAGAAAGAATGGATTGGACATGAACTGCAATTGCAAGGCCTGACCTGGGCCGCCGATGTAGGAGATGAACTGCCGTGGGTGGGAAAAAGAGATGGTAATTCGGATGAGCAGGAGAACTACAAACGTGTGCAACATAACTGGCCAGCAGTTGTGCACGCCTAACCTGCAGTGGAGGGACTCCGGCTTCCATCAGGACACTAGTCACCGGACTCATTCTAAAAGCTCCCATCGCTAAGCGAACGCCACAGTGGTGCACTGGGTCGAGTACACACAACTCTGAGGGTGCCACCGAACCATAAACCAGACTCTCATAGTCAAGGTGGGATTGAACAAGAGCTTTGTACAACTGCAGCAACGTAGAGCGATCTGCGCCCCAGTTGGTGTTGCTTCAGCCAGCGGAGGGCACTGAGGTGCTGCCAGCACTTCCACTTAAGCTGATGAAGGTGAGGAAACCAAGTCAATCGGGCATCAAAAACCAGTCCTGAGAATCGATATGTCTCCACTACAATGAGTGGATCGTCATTAAGGTAAAGTTCTGGTTCTCAATGCATGGTACGATGCCAACAGAAGTGCATAACACACGACTTTGTGGCCGAAAACTGGAAACCGTGGGCTATATCCCATGACTGAGCCTTGTGGATGGCTCCCTGTAGATGCCGCTCAGCAACACCAGTACTGGTGGAGCAGTACGAAATGCAGAAGTCGTCTCCATACAGGACAGGTGAGATGGACTGCCCTACAGCTGCTGCTAGATCATTAATGGCCACTAAAAATAGAGAGAGACTCAATACAGAGCCCTGCGGGACCCTATTCTCCTGGAAATGGGGGGAGCTATGGGAGGCACAAACTTGGACACAGAAAGTACTTAGATAAAAATTGGGAGCGGGTCTCAGAGACCCCACTCGTATAATGTGGCAAGGATATGATGTCGCCAGATCATGTCATAAACTTTTAATAAATCAAAAAATACGGCAACCAGGTGTTGGTGTCTGGAAAAGGCTGTTCGGATGGCAGACTCAAGGAACAGAAGATTATCAGCGGTAGAGTGACCCTGGCGGAACTGACATGGAGCGAGTAGGCCAAGTGACTCCAGGACCCAACCCAGCCCAACCCAACCCAACCCAACCACCGACACAACATATGTTCTAGCAGCTTACAAACAATGTTGGTGAGACTGATGGGCCAACAGCTATCCACATCAAGCAGGTTTTTACCGGGTTTGAGCATCGGAATGATGGTGCTCTCCCGCCATTGCGATGGAAAGACGCCACTCTGTAAATGGGGCGTTCTAGGATTCACTGTGGCATGTAGTGAATGAGAGGACTTTCCCTTCCAGCCACCATTTGAGAGTGCGAAAGGCTGGGGGGTAATTCTCCAATGCAGAGGCTCAAGCATAGTGCTCAACAAAGTGCTCGGCAATCGCATGTGCGTCGGTAGATAACACGCCATTTGTATTAACAATAGGAACACTTGTTGGGGTCTGGTACCTGAAAACACGTTTGATATTTGTCCAGACTTGGGATGGTGACATATAAAACACAATGGTCTAGGCATATCTGTCCCAACACTACTGCTTCCGTAGTTTGATTAGTTGGCGAAGGCGGGCACGGAGCCGTTTAAAGGCTATGAGGTGCTCCAGGGAAGGGTGCCACTTGTGCCACTGTAGAGCTTGCCGATGCTCCTTAATTGCTTTGATGACTTCCGTCAACCACCAGGGACTGCATCTCACTGGGGGCACCCTAAAGAGTGAGGGATCGTGTTTTCTGCCACAGAAACGATTGTTGTAGTCACCTGCTCAACCATCACATCAATTTTACCGTGTGGGGGAGAGTCAACGTGACAGCAGAGGTGAAAGTTTCCCAGTCCACCTTGTTTAAAGCCCATCTGGGCAGGCGTCTGTGGACATGATGCCGTGGCAGTGACAGAAAGATGGTGAAGTGGTCACTACCACACAGGTTGTCATATGCTCTCCAGATGGAAGAAATTCAGGGCTGCAAATTGATAAATCAATGGCCGAGTAACTACCATGACCCACGCTGTAATGTGTGGCGGCCCCAATCTTTAAGAGGCAGAGATCGATGTGAGACAGTAAAGTTTCGACATCTCTGCCTCAGCCAGTAAGCACGGTGCCACCCCACAAGGGGTCATGGGGGTTTAGGGAGTTGATCCATCAGTGCAGCCAATACGTTCAGGGGTACCACACAATCTGCAGTGAGATATATGTTGCAGACAGTTATTTCCTGCGTCATCCGTATCCTGACAGCTACAGCTTCAAGAGGAGTTTGAAGGGGCACAGGTTCACCACGGACAGAGTTTAGGACATAAATGCAGACTCCACCTGACACACTATTTTAGTCACTACAGTTCCTGTAGTATCCCTTATAGCCACAGAGGGCAGGGGTCCGCATTGCGAGGAACCAGTTTCCTGGAGGGCAATGCAGAAAGCAGCTGTAAAGCTTAACAGTTGCCATAGCTCAGCGAGGAGGTGGAAAAAACCACCACAATTCCACTGGAGGATGATGATATCGTGAGACTGGGAAGGCATGGAAAATTCAATGAGGCAGTGTACGCCCCTGGGTCACCTGCTGCCAAAGACTTTTTGCCTGAGCAGTCTATATCCACTGTGCCTGAGGGTCCGGCGAGAACTAGGTCCTCAGGACACCAGAATCTCATCCGCAGACAAAAAGACTATGGGTGCACATGTGGAATAGAAGGCCGTGGAGTGGGAACAGGGAGGGGGATAGGTGGGTGAAGAACAATGACTAATGAATGTTGAGGCCAGGAGGGTTATAGGAACTTAGGATTTTTTTCAGGAACAGTTCCTACCTGTGCAATTGAGAGAAGCTGGTGCTTGTAGGAAGGATCCAGATGTCACAGGTCGTGAAGCAGTCATTAAAATGAAAAATGTTATGTTGGGTAGCATACTCGGCAACTAGGTGGTCCAGCTGTTTCTTGGTCACATTCTGTTGATGTCCATTCATGCGGACAGACAGCTTGTTGGTTATCATGCCCACGTGGAATGAAGCACAGTGGTTGTACATCACATATTTGGTTCACAGGTAGCCCTGCCTTTAATGGGACAGGTGATGCTTATGACTTGACTGAAGGTGGTGGTGGTGGTGGTGGTGGTGTTGTATGGGACAGGTCTTGCATGACAGGATACAAGCCATGAGGCAAGAGGTTGGGAGCATGGGATATGTAGGGATGGGCGAGGATATTGTGTATGTATGGTGGACAGTGGAATACAACTGTAGGAGAGCTGGGGAGGATAGAGGGTAGGACATTTCTCATTTCAAGGCATGAGGAGAAGTTGTCAAAACCCTGGCAGAGAACATGATACAGTTGCTCCACTCCTGGGTGGTACTGAGTCACAAGGAGAATGTTGTTCTACGTCCAGATGGTGGAACATTGAGTGGTGATGCGTGACTGAAGAGTTAAGGTGTGGGACATCTATTTCTGTACATGGGTGGGAGGGTAATTACAGTCTGTGAAGGCTTCAGTGAGACCCTTGGTATAATTCAAGAGGGACTGCTTGTCTCTACATACGTAACTGCAAACGGATGGTTAGAGTGTATGGAAGGGACTTCTTGGTATGGAAGTAGTGCCAGCTGTCAAAGTGGAAGTACTGCTAGTGGTTGGCAGGTTTGTTATGGTCGGAGGTACTGATGAAGCCCTCTTTGAGATGGAGGTCAACATTGAGAAAGCTGGCTTGTTGGGTTGAGGAGGACAAGTGGAGTGATTTGGGGTAAAGGTGTTGAGATTCTGGGGGAAAATGGATAGCATGTCCTCATCCTCAATCCAGAAGATGTCATCTAGGAATCTGAACCAGGTGGAGGGTTTGGGGTTCTGGGTGATAAGCAAGGATTCCTCTAGATGGTCCATGAATAGGTTGGCATAGGATGGTGCCTTGTGGGTGCCCATTGCTTAACCCCAGACTTGTTTGGAGGTGATGCCTTCAAATGACTAGTAATTGTGGTGAGGATGGTGACCAGGAAATAAGTTGTAGATTCAAAATGTGTCAGGCATTAGGAAAGATAAGTGTTCAATACCAGCTAGACCATAGGCATTAGGGGTGTAAGTGTGAAGTGAGGTTACATCAATAGTGACAAACTACGTCCTCACCCACAATTACTTCTCTTTTGAATGCATCTTACTTACTTACTTCCTTCCTTCTTGTCTCTACAGCCCTTGAAGGGCCTTGGCCTGCATCACAATATCCCAACATTCTATCTGGCCCATGGCTTCCCGTCTCCGTCCTCTGACACCAAGGTTTTTCAGGACTTCTTCAATTCCATCCACCCATCTCTTTCTGGGATGTCCTTTCTGTGGTCTGTCCCCAGCCTTGCCATCAAAAATCCACTTAAATGTTCTGTCTTCCTTCATTCTGACCATATGTCCTGCCCACTGGAGTCGTCTTATTTGAATAGTGATAACAATGTCATGTTCTTCAAAAAGGTGTTCCAATTCTGGATTCATACATATGCGCCAACCTTCTTGATCATGTATTGGGTCATGTGTCTGATGTAGAACCTTTCTCTCCCAAATGCTAAGGATCTTTTCCTCATTTGCAGTTATGGTCCATGTCTTGGCAACATATATAACAACTGGTCTTATAATTGATATGTAAATGAGCATTTTAGATTTTTGTGATACAAGCAAGCTACGCATGGGTAGTGTGGCAAACTAGCGTCTGTTGTCTGCCACTATTCCAGCTTTCACCTCGCTGCTGATGTCATTTATATCTGTGATAGTTGATTCAAGGTACTTTAAGTCTCTCACCCTTCCAAACTCCTTGTCGGCTATCCTGAGATTTTGTTGGTTGGTCATTGCTATATATTTGGCCTTTTCGACATTAACTACCAGGCCAAGTTCCCTTGTACCTCTCTCCAGTTGTTGATAGGCATCGGCCAGTACAGCAGTGTTTCGTGCAAGTAATGCCACATCGCCTGCATAGGCTGGATACTGCAGTGAACAATTAAAAATGATTCCTACTCTTACGGTATATTGATAAATTTTACTTTTTGGACTGTCAGACTACAACTAAATCCAACAATTTTCATGCCATATGCATTTTGCCTTTATTCTCTGCAAGGTGTCTTCGGTGGCCTGGAATATGTGCATATTTTTACTATTTAGTTTACATTTTGGGGCAATGTACCCATAGGCTATACACAGTTCTGGTGGTTGGTGTTTGCTATCAAGTAATAATATCTTAAATTCTACTTACAGGTTGCATGGACGATTTTCTGCATATTACGTTTCTGTTCCATTTTTGGTGCCGTTCCACTTCTTGTAATTGCCACTTGCAGTTTTTTCCACATTTCACAGCACTAGGAACTGAACAAGTGTTTGGTGCGTTCTCCTCTCTATCCACTTCCCGGCTCCTGGCTTTAGTTGAGAAAGTCCTGTCAATTTGCTGGGTGAAGTATTCATTGTCTCTGAACTCCGCCCTTAAATGTGCAAGTTCCTTAGGGAAATTCTCTGCATCCAACACTATATGTGCCCTGTGCACAAGGGTTTTGAGCACACTCACGGTTTGGGATGGGTGATGGCAACTTTAAGAATGCAAGTACAAATCAGTGTGAGTGAGCTTACGATAAACAGAATGTCCCACCGAGCTGCCATTCTTCCGTTTGACCAAAACATCCAGAAATGGAAGGCAACTATCTTTTTCTAGTTCCATAGTAAATCAAATATTCTCATGGATGGAGTTAAGATGATGAAATAACTCCATTAACTTTTCTTCTCCCTGGGGCCACACTATGAAAGTATCATCAACGTATCTCCAAAAAACAGTTGGTTTACAAACCGCTGATTCAAGTGCTCTTTCCTCAAAATCCTCCATAAAAAAGTTAGCCACCAGAGGAGACAGAGGGCTGCCCATGGTGACACGATCAGACTGTTCAAAATATTCCTCGTTAAACATAAAACAGACTGAGGAAAAAGCATGTCGAAACAAAGCCTTTATTTGTCATCGTCCTTCACCCACCTATTCCATTCCTTGTTGCCACTCCACAGCTTTCTATTCCACAAGCACATCCATAGTCTCTTTACTTCTCTCCTTCAGCTTCCTCCCCCCTCCCCCTTGGTGCCTCTTGAATGCACCTAGCTGCCTGCTCTCTCTCCACCTCATTCCTGTATGCTTTCACAAACAGCACTTCACCATACCCCACCCGCACCCTGCACCCCCCCGCCCCCACCCCAGCCTTCTCCTTACCCCCACCACCCAGATTACTTCTCATATTCATACCACGCACAGTTACTCATAGTCCGGCCTCAGCAGCCGGAAACAGTGACCACGTGTGTCTGTGTGTGTGTGTGTGTATAATGCTCCCTATGTCACCCTGTGTCACTTATTATTTAATAACAAAATTATATCTTTACCACAGTATATTGGCAGGAGGAGCAAGACTTTTGGTCAGGTGATTACAGGGTTATAAATACAAAATCAAATAGGGGTAATGCAGGAGTAGGTTTAATAATGAATAAAAAAATAGGAGTGCGGGTTAGCTACTACAAACAGCATAGTGAACGCATTATTGTGGCCAAGATAGACACAAAGCCCATGCCTACTACAGTAGTACAAGTTTATATGCCAACTAGCTCTGCAGATGATGAAGAAATTGATGAAATGTATGACAAGATAAAAGAAATTATTCAGGTAGTGAAGGGAGACGAAAATTTAATAGTCATGGGTGACTGGAATTCGTCAGTAGGAAAAGGGAGAGAAGGAAACATAGTAGGTGAATATGGATTGGGGGGAAGAAATGAAAGAGGAAGCCGCCTTGTAGAATTTTGCACAGAGCATAACTTAATCATAGCTAACACTTGGTTCAAGAATCATAAAAGAAGGTTGTATACCTGGAAGAATCCTGGAGATACTAATAGGTATCAGATAGATTATATAATGGTAAGACAGAGATTTAGGAACCAGGTTTTAAATTGTAAGACATTTCCAGGGGCAGATGTGGATTCTGACCACAATCTATTGGTTATGAACTGCGGATTGAAACTGAAGAAACTGCAAAAAGGTGTGAATTTAAGGAGATGGGACCTGGATAAACTGAAAGAATCAGAGGTTGTAGAGAGTTTCAGGGAGAGCACAAGGGAACAATTGACAGGAATGGGGGAAAGAAATACAGTAGAAGAAGAATGGGTAGCTCTGAGGGATGAAGTAGTGAAGGCAGCAGAGGATCAAGTAGGTAAAAAGACGAGGGCTAATAGAAATCCTTGGGTAACAGAAGAAATATTGAATTTAATTGATGAAAGGAGAAAATATAAAAATGCAGTAAATGAAGCAGGCAAAAAGTAATACAAACGTCTCAAAAATGATATCGACAGGAAGTGCAAAATGGATAAGCAGGGATGGCTAGAGGACAAATGTAAGGATGTAGAGGCTTGTCTCACTAGGGGTAAGATAGATACTGCCTACAGGAAAATTAAAGAGACCTTTGGAGAGAAGAGAACCACTTGTACGAATATCAAGAGCTCAGATGGCAACCCAGTTCTAAGCAAAGAAGGGAAGGCAGAAAGGTGGAAGGAGTATATAGAGGGTTTATACAAGGGCGATGTACTTGAGGACAGTATTATGGAAATGGAAGAGGATGTAGATGAAGATGAAATGGGAGATAAGATACTGCGTGAAGAGTTTGACAGAGCACTGAAAGACCTGAGTCGAAACAAGGCCCCGGGAGTAGACAACATTCCATTAGAACTACTGATGGCCTTGGGAGAGCCAGTCATGACAAAACTCTACCATCTGGTGAGCAAGATGTATGAGACAGGCGAAATACCCACAGACTTCAAGAAGAATATAATAATTCCAATACCAAAGAAAGCAGGTGTTGACAGATGTGAAAATTACCGAACTATCAGTTTAATAAGTCACAGCTGCAAAATACTAACACAAATTCTTTACAGACGAATGGAAAAACTGGTAGAAGCGGACCTCGGGGAAGATCAGTTTGGATTCCGTAGAAATGTTGGAACACGTGAGGCAATACTAACCTTACGACTTATCTTAGAAGAAAGATTAAGAAAAGGCAAACCTACGTTTCTAGCATTTGTAGACTTAGAGAAAGCTTTTGACAACGTTAACTGGAATATTCTCTTTCAAATTCTGAAGGTGGCAGGGGTAAAATACAGGGAGCGAAAGGCTATTTACAATTTGTACAGAAACCAGATGGCAGTTATAAGAGTCGAGGGGCATGAAAGGGAAGCAGTGGTTGGGAAGGGAGTGAGACAGGGTTGTAGCCTCTCCCCGATGTTATTCAATCTGTATATTGAGCAAGCAGTAAAGGAAACAAAAGAAAAATTCGGAGTAGGTATTAAAATTCATGGAGAAGAAGTAAAAACTTTGAGGTTCGCCAATGACATTGTAATTCTGTCAGAGACAGCAAAGGACTTGGAAGAGCAGTTGAACGGAATGGACAGTGTCTTGAAAGGAGGATATAAGATGAACATCAACGAAAGCAAAACGAGGATAATGGAATGTAGTCAAATTAAATCGGGTGATGCTGAGGGGATTAGATTAGGAAATGAGACACTTAAAGTGGTAAAGGAGTTTTGCTATTTAGGGAGTAAAATAACTGATGATGGTCGAAGTAGAGAGGATATAAAATGTAGACTGGCAATGGCAAGGAAATCGTTTCTGAAGAAGAGAAATTTGTTAACATCGAGTATAGATTTAAGTGTCAGGAAGTCCTTTCTGAAAGTATTTGTATGGAGTGTAGCCATGTATGGAAGTGAAACATGGACGAAAGATAACCAGTTTGGACAAGAAGAGAATAGAAGCTTTCGAAATGTGGTGCTACAGAAGAATGCTGAAGATAAGGTGGGTAGATCACGTAACTAATGAGGAGGTATTGAACAGGATTGGGGAGAAGAGAAGTTTGTGGCACAACTTGACTAGAAGAAGGGATCGGTTGGTAGGACATGTTTTGAGGCATCAAGGGATCACAAATTTAGCATTGGAGGGCAGTGTGGAGGGTAGAAATCGTAGAGGGAGACCAAGAGATCAGTACACTAAGCAGATTCAGAAGGATGTAGGTTGCAGTAGGTACTGGGAGATGAAGAAGCTTGCACAGGATAGAGTAGCATGGAGAGCTGCATCAAACCAGTCTCAGGACTGAAGACCACAACAACAACAACAACATTGATATGTTAAAAATGCGGCTTATCAGGAAGAAAGATGCTTTGTTCAATAAGGTCTGAAAAAGTTCTACATTCTTTGAACTTGCAGCAGTGTGACTTTATTCTTCAGGCAAATTTTTTGAGATTTCAAAGTACATTCACATCAGACAATGTGTATTTAAGACAATTACATCTTTCTATAATTATGATTTTTAACAGTGACTATCTTGTAGAAAAGTTAAATATTTTGAAATATTAACTTGAACTGAAATACAATGTTAACAGAGAAGCAAAGATCAATACACAAGAACTAGAAGGAAAAACAAACCACCGTACCAAATTTCATGGTGTCTACAATGATGGCATACCTGTATTTTAAATGCTGATCGTAAAGCTGTGCTGGAACGGCCGCAGATCTTCTCGCAGGCTACAGCAAACTTGTCTATCACCCGAGAAAGCTCACACACTTCACTAGCTGTTGCTTTATCTGCCAGCCAACAGGATGACTGTGAATGGAAAGAGCTTCTGTAATAAGGAATAAAATAAAACAATTGCAGCAACTGAACACTTACAAAATTACAAACTGACTCAAAACTAAATTTCATTTCAATTTACCCTTAGACTGAGAAACACAAATTAGTAATGCAGTTAGGTCTGCTATATTCTATTCATTCCTGTAATACGAGCTGCCACCATGACTGACTTCTCAGTGAAGAACTTACTGTCCCACTGATGGCTAAAATTTATTGACACTCTAACAGAAATGTCTTATTCAGTAATACATTTCCAGAGCAACATTTTTAACAAACAATTTCATTCTCAATCGAACAATCCCCACAAAGGACAGAAGTTTGAGGTTTAACTGTCAGTCAACAGAGAGGCCATAATTAATTTAGCACTAGCTCTGGAAGAGGATGGGGAAGACAATCCAGTCATAGCCTCTTCAAAGGAACTGTCATATAAACATTCTCTTAAAATATTTCAATCAACTATAGATTGCCTGGGAAGCTAAACTTTAATTACTGTATAACAATAGCCTTAGAAAAAGGAATGGGACAAGGAAATGTGGAAGAAAAGCAGTACTTTCCACAAGAATATCTTCAAGGGAAAGATAAAAAAACTGTCGGCAACAAGGTCATTAGAAATGGAGCAAAAGCTCGGATTAGGACAAAACGGGGAAGGAAATCTGCTGTGCCCTTTCAGAGGAACAATTCTGGCATTTGCCTGGCGCAATTTAGGGAAATCACAGAAAACCTAAATCTGGATGGCTAAACTATGATTTAAATCATTCTCCTTCAAATATAAGTTCAGTGTCCTAACCACCTTGCTTGGTGATGAACAAAACGGTAGCACTGCCCTGGGCACCAACATGGCACTCCTATACGCTAACCTGTTTATGAGCCATATAGAAAAAAAACTACCTTCACCTCTGATTATTCTAAATACCTTATCTAGTTTAGGTTCACTAATTGCATCTTCATGATCTGGACCCCAGACTGAGACACACTATAATCATCCCTCCACAGCTACAACACTTCCTTTTGTGTCTGCTTCACCTGGTCCTTCTTAGCTCAGTATGCCACCTTTCTGGGCATATGGCTCCATCAAAGCCTCTTCCCCTATAAAATCCACCAACAGGGTGTATATGCAGACGAGGACAAAAAATTTCTGGATTTCCCTGTTAAAAGTACACTTTTTCCATGTTAAGTGACAGTATACATTTCCTTAGAACTGTAAAATTTATCATTCCTTTGAATGGTTATGGTTTCATACACGAGCGCGGAATTTCCCAGCACATTAGAAAACAAAACTCGGGGGTAAAAAACACGTTTTGGAAAGATCTTTGATGTGCAGCAACATGTACACTGCATATTTTCGTACACATGAAAGTATAAATTCGAATTCCACCAAATACTGCATGTGACTTTCCGAAGCATTGAAATCAAGATTGCGATGGGCTATTGTAAGCCAGTCATAGCTCATGTCACATGACCTCGCCAGCCGATGACAAGCAGATATTCAGAATATAGGACACATGACGTAGTCAGCCAATAGCAACATCACTGTTAAGTAGCGTCAACACAAAACCAGGAAAAGTTAATGGTTTAAATTAATATACATAGCATTGCTACAAGAAAAAGCAAAGCTTTCACACACAATATTTGTCTTGAAGATTAATAAGCTACAAGAGAAGCTAAGCTTTCACATATAATGTTGATCTTTGCGCATGTTACACTTTAAGATACATCACATGAATGTGCCAGTAAAATTTCTATTAACGACAAAAACGTCTGATCTTCTGGGATTGAAATTATTCTAAATGGCTCGTCATCAAAGAACTGATTTTTTAATGAAAGTCAAATGCTCTGTGATTTAAGAAATTCATCGTACATTCTCACAATAGTTCATCTTGCTTAAAAGGAAATTTACTTTGAAAGTAACGCTTTTCAAACAACTATTCGCAATATTTTCCCGCGATCTGTTAGAAATAGGTTCATTTCAGCAGTTGCCAGAGTGGCAGATAAGAAGCATCACCGCACTTGCACAGCTACGATGACATAGGAAGCCCCTATGCTCATACATGTAAAACATTGAAAGATCTTACATTACGTTGTAAAAGAAACAAGACATCAGAGGATACTCCAAGAGCATCAGAATTTCGTGAACCATACTAAAATGCATAATTCGGGTTAAAGTGCACATTCGTATGTCCATATTCCCAATGAGGTAGGCCTCGACCTGACATTAAGGTTTTCAGTGTGGTTTTTGGGATGTAAATTTTGCTTGGAGTTCCAGTATTGTATCCCCTTAAGCCCCTTGAAAAGTGTAAAAGCGAGGTTTCACTGTGTGTGTGTGTGCGCGCAATGACTGAATACAAAGTGGTAGCTGTAATCTGCATAAATCCATAATGGCATATGTGCTATAAGATGAAAATATGCACTTGAAATGCAGAGCACAGTTGAAACTAGCCAATAGTGTGGAATTAAACACTTTAAAGCCAAACTTCTTTAGCAAACCGACAAAAATAACTTCATTGTTCTGCAAGGCGATTAACGCTCGAGTGTTAGAAGGGTGGAAATAAAATAAAATCCAAAACTAATAACATATTTTAGCCTTCCTTGCTCACTTTGTGTTACTAAAATGTTTTTGGTTTAAACTGAGCATCAGTTACGTATTTTTACATGCATAGGAAGACGAGTTTTAAGAAATTATTCTCATTGTCAAGTGCACAGTATTTTTTGTGATGTATTACAATTAAACCAATGTGAGTGATAGTTTGTATGTGTGTGGTTTTCTACATAACTGAGGAGGTACAGTACTTGATATCCTCAAAAAAGGTGATTGTACCGCAAGAGATGTAGAACATCACATATGCAAACACCACACAAAATACTTTTGCAAATATTTGCACTTTACAACAAGAATAAATTCTGAAAATGTGTCACGTTAAGCATGAAAAAATATGTAATTGGTGCAGTATTTCACTATTTACATAACGAATGACAGTTGTTGGCTTTCCAAAAACACTGATTATGATGTATGAAATTAAGCCAAACGTTCCTATTCCCAGACAGTTTCAGCTCCAGTTACACAGAGAGTTTTTATTATATAATATACTGTTATTAGATTATAAACGTTTCCCTGACAAGTATTCTGAAACCTATTATGTACATATATCATACATAAAGTGCAGAAATGCAAGGGGGGATCCTACATGTAACTTTTTGTAAAAGCGGGGTTTCACTGTATGTATGTGCAATGGCTGAATACAAAGTGGTAGCTGTAATCTGCATAAATCCTTTTTGCACTTCTGAACTTCACCACACTTAAAAATCTGTCAGCTGACACTATTCAGCATCATACCGCAAATATTTAATAATTCAGCTGTCTCGGTTTATTAGTAACTTGGACAAAACGCAGGAGTTCTTTTGAGATTTCTGCTAGCAGAGGTGGGAAACAGATTTGGCTATGTCATTTCTCGAAACAACTGAATGTTTATAAGCTAAATATAAATAAATTTAGAAAATACTTTCTTACTTGTCGTTCCAAGACCCTGTCTTGTGCTTGAACAAGTTGAGCCACCCTTTCGTGAGCATAGTCACACACTGACGTCATGAGGTCATGCAGCTTGTTGCTGACACGCTGGTGTTCATCCGCAGCCAACAGACTTTCACCTGGGTCGGATCTAGAGAAAGAATACAATCTCTTTATTTCCTTCCCCTTCTGATCAACAGAACTTTACAAAATTCTATAGGACTTACATTACTGGAAATTATAGGTTATCATTTCACATCTTTCAGATTTTTTCAAAAGGGAAATATTTCACTTTTAGCTTATCTTGGCGTTACTATTTACATTTCAATTGCTATAACCAAACAATGCTACCTGCACTTTAAAGTACACCACTGAACAATCTAATTTATATATTTTTCCTGAATATTTGGAAAATTTTACATGTTCATATGGAAAGTGTAAGTGGAACAATGGAATTAGCAGTTTGAATGTATTTCGGTTTCTTTTCACAGGCTGCACAACAAAGGTTTATAAGGACTGATACTCTAAGAAAAAGACAGAGTTGTTCAAGACTTTTCTGATGAATTAAATTTTTAAGATCAAAAACACAGAAAATCAACACAAATTAAGAAATGATTTACACACAATATCTGTATGGTGCAATAAATGGCAACTGATCCCGAACAGTAAAGATTGAAGTCCTCCACACATTACAAATAATTTGTTAAATTTCAATTACACAGTAAATAACACAACTTTAAAAGATGACAATCCATCACATAAAGGAGATGCTGAGTCACAGACAACCACAACAAAAAGACTGCTATTGATATCTCTCTCTCTCTCTCTCTCTCTCTCTCTCTCTCTCTCTCTCTCTCTCTCACACACACACACACACACACACACACACACACACACACACACACACACACAATATTATCATTATTCCATCTTGCATTTTCTATTGTTTAAATTTGGGGTTATTGATTCAACTAAATACCTAGGGATTACAGCCATGAACTACTTAAATTGGTACTGTCCCATAGAAAATGTTGCAGGAAGGCAAACCGAAGACTATATTTTATAGGCAGTGCATTAGAAGACAAATCCAATTTATAAAAGAGAATTACTACACTATGCTTGTCCACCCTCTGCTAGGGTATTGCTGCAAGGTATGGGTTCCTTACCAGGTACAATTAACAGAGGCCACTGAAGTAGTTCAAAGAAGGGCAGCTAATTTTGTATTGTCACACAACAGAAGAGTGTCACAGATATGGTACGCAAGCTGAGGTGGCAATTATTAAAACAAAGACTTTTACACCACAGCGAGATATTTTCACAAAATTTCAATTACCAACATTCTAATCTGAATGCCAGATATTTTGTTGTTTCCCATCTACATAGGGAGAAATGAGCATCATAATAAAACAAGAGAAACCAGAGCATACTCAGAAAGACTTAAGTGTTCATTTTTTCCAAGTGCTATTCAAGAGTAGGATGGTCAAGAAATTGTCTAAGTGGTGAAGCAGCTGAACACAACTGATTGACAACAATGAAATTTGTGTGGTGCGTCAGTACTGAATTTTCATTTGTAAAGAGAATCAAACAAGGCAGTATGCTTCTCTGGATGAATAGATATAATGAGTGGTGCAGGGAGCTACTCCCAGTGAACTACTTTTATAACAGAGAACCTGCAAATGGAGATTACTGGAAAGTATCTGACATGTTCAAGCAAATTCAGTATCTTTCCAGGTGGCTGTGCCCCACTATCAAAGATTTCTCTAAATTTCTGAACTTAATGGCTATCATAGTTCAGCATAGACCTCAGAAATGGGTAGTTTGCACAATGGACAATTTTACTGCATCTGAGTGTTGAACTGCTTACATTAAGTACACCAAGTGGACTGTTATTCTTAGTTAGGGCAACATTTCTGTGAAGTGTTATGATAACCAGAATATCAGCTGCTTACTACAGGCTGCTTTGTGAGAGGAACACTGGAAGTTCATTAAATTCTGCTTCTCCGAGTAGTGCCATCATTAAAAGTAATTACAGAAACATTACAGTTGATGATAAAATTCTCTAGGGATTCCAGTCACATCCAGATATTTAAAATCTACAAGCTTTCAAATGATTACTTCTCGGTTACTATTGAGTGGTGAATGTTGTGTGGTTACTGTCGCTGTTCTTATATAGTGGGCTACTGCCTGTAATGTCACTGGTGCCCAGTCCAGTGCCACATAAGGTAATATTTTGGTTGCAAGACAACCCCCGCCCCCCCCCCTCCCCCTTAACCACCACCACCACCACCACCACCACCACCACCACCACCACCACCAACCTCCTTATACCTCAGGGGATCCCCTGACCTGTGGTTCTGGGCAACTTTTCCATAACTCCCACTTCCAAAACCTCGCTAATCCTTTTTCTTCATCCCACTTCCTTTCCCTTCAACCATGCTCCTAGAAAATGGAACCACTGCTTTCAAAAACTTGTACATTTCCATACCTATTATAGGTTTTCACCTTCAACAAATTATCGATAGAAGAATAAGCATTTTGTCCGCAGTTCACAGAAAACTACGGGACAATTATGGTGATTATAACCCTTTGGAGAGTAATAGTGAAGAAAAAAAAAATAGTTAACCCTTGAACTGAATATGACATATGTAGCAGTCCCAAATCAGTATGTGGACTGTGCTAATAATGCAGCATCAGAAGAGTCAAAGTCAGATACACTGTATACACTCTGAAGTTTCCTCTAGGCAAGTACATACTATACCAACAATGGTCAACGAATGACAGTCAACCACTTTGATGGCCAAAATTTTCTTAGTGTGTACAGGCAGCAAATTTGAGCCAACAAAGCATTTGGCCATAGCTGCAGTTCAGACTGCAGGCAGTAACATCAAAGCAGTGGAAGTCAGATGGGCTTGGGGTCCACTTCTAGTGTGGACACCGAGTCAAATGTTTCAGTTCAGAAGGGACTTATTGTATCTGTTGAATGAGTATGTATTTCCCGTGTCTAAAAATACTGAGAGTATTGAGTGGAAAACAGAAACAGCATTAAAGGTGATAGTCTCATTGTGAATGGGAATATTTATGGGATCCTATGAACTGAGCTTGTAAAAATACACTCCTGGAAATGGAAAAAAGAACACATTGACACCGGTGTGTCAGACCCACCATACTTGCTCCGGACACTGCGAGAGGGCTGTACAAGCAATTATCACACGCACGGCACAGCGGACACACCAGGAACCGCGGTGTTGGCCGTCGAATGGCGCTAGCTGCGCAGCATTTGTGCACCGCCGCCGTCAGTGTCAGCCAGTTTGCCGTGGCATACGGAGCTCCATCGCAGTCTTTAACACTGATAGCATGCCGCGACAGCGTGGACGTGAACCGTATGTGCAGTTGACGGACTTTGAGCGAGGGCGTATAGTGGGCATGCGGGAGGCCGGGTGGACGTACCGCCGAATTGCTCAACACGTGGGGCGTGAGGTCTCCACAGTACATCGATGTTGTCGCCAGTGGTCGGCGGAAGGTGCACGTGCCCGTCGACCTGGGACCGGACCGCAGCGACGCACGGATGCACGCCAAGACCGTAGGATCCTACGCAGTGCCGTAGGGGACCGCACCGCCACTTCCCAGCAAATTAGGGACACTGTTGCTCCTGGGGTATCGGCGAGGACCATTCGCAACCGTCTCCATGAAGCTGGGCTACGGTCCCGCACACCGTTAGGCCGTCTTCCGCTCACGCCCCAACATCGTGCAGCCCGCCTCCAGTGGTGTCGCGACAGGCGTGAATGGAGGGACGAATGGAGACGTGTCGTCTTCAGCGATGAGAGTCGCTTCTGCCTTGGTGCCAATGATGGTCGTATGCGTGTTTGGCGCCGTGCAGGTGAGCGCCACAATCAGGACTGCATACGACCGAGGCACACAGGGCCAACACCCGGCATCATGGTGTGGGGAGCGATCTCCTACACTGGCCATACACCACTGGTGATCGTCGAGGGGACACTGAATAGTGCACGGTACATCCAAACCGTCATTGAACCCATCGTTCTACCATTCCTAGACCGGCAAGGGAACTTGCTGTTCCAACAGGACAATGCACGCCCGCATGTATCCCGTGCCACCCAACGTGCTCTAGAAGGTGTAAGTCAACTACCCTGGCCAGCAAGATTTCCGGATCTGTCCCCCATTGAGCATGTTTGGGACTGGATGAAGCGTCGTCTCACGCGGTCTGCACGTCCAGCACGAACGCTGGTCCAACTGAGGCGCCAGGTGGAAATGGCATGGCAAGCCGTTCCACAGGACTACATCCAGCATCTCTACGATCGTCTCCATGGGAGAATAGCAGCCTGCATTGCTGCGAAAGGTGGATATACACTGTACTAGTGCCGACATTGTGCATGCTCTGTTGCCTGTGTCTATGTGCCTGTGGTTCTGTCAGTGTGATCATGTGATGTATCTGACCCCAGGAATGTGTCAATAAAGTTTCCCCTTCCTTGGACAATGAATTCACGGTGTTCTTATTTCAATTTCCAGGAGTGTAAATTGAAAAGCTTAGGTGCTATGAGGGAAATAAGTGAGCTGTTAAAAAATAATGTGCATGATGTGAAAAAGAAAATGGAATGTTTACAAATATCTTTTTACTGCAAATACAGCTCTCCTGAGAGAGGTGTCATCTTGGGAAATTTTAGGGCCTACACAATTCAATGACAATACAAAATCTGTAGCCCTCACTTGCAAAATAGTTATGAAGCAGCCCATACTCCAATTCAGCTTTAAGGTCGATCTTAATTTTGTCCCACCACATTGCTCCCTACCGTTTTTTAAAAAGAGAGTTCATTGACAAGCATCATTTCTTCTTCTTTTCCTGACGGTCTGCTTATTGCAGCAAAATAAATGCTGCACCTGTGACAATTGCTAAATCCTCTTTTCCCCAACACAGTATCGGCCAGTGAAACTGTTGTTACAGCACCACTTTATAACAATAACACATTGGAAGCAACCTCGACAACTTATCAGCATCAACTACAATTCCACTTGGCTGAATACCTAGGTCCTGACCCCCTGGTTTGGTGAGGAAGACAGACTGAATGCCAATGAATTGGCGACCAACATTCGGTCAAATCCATTAGCTGTCATACATTTGATGGGCTAGTGTGTGCGTGCCTTTACAGGTACATGTGATATGAATATGCAACTCGGCCTTGCCACTCAATGCAATTGCTACTGGTAGTAATGGCTTTATTAGTGATAAATAGGAGAGGCATATTTAAGTGGTACTTTTCATCTGGTGAAGTTTGCAAAATTACTATGTTGTGTGTTTCAATGCAATTTAAAGATGTGATTTGAAATTTGTCAAATGAAGAATTAATGTTATTTCTATTCTTTTTCCCCTTCAAATGAGAACACTGGGACAAAATCCTGGTCCTTTAGCTCCTCAACAAATGAATTTCCTGTCACTGCCCTCCACGACTTAAACAGATAATGGGGGGAAAAAAAGGAAAGAAACAAGATCCCTTACCTCCAGTAACAAAAAGCAACACATAGGACAGTACACAGTGGCACACAAAAGAGCTTAATATCAAGGAACATGACTGTGTCATCAAATTTGAGAACAAATTTTATCCTTATTAATAATGGTACTGTGTTGGAAATATTTCACAATGTTTTTCAGTTTAACTTACAACAAAATGGTTCAACGCAACACGACGAGACCTAACCTGAAATTTTTTTACACAGGAGAGATACACAGAAATAAATGTGCAAATAAATTTTAGCTTCTAAGATGCACTGGAAATATTCTTAAAATAATGCTAATAATATTTTTGTCACTCGAAAAACCATCTGTAACCACAGTTTGTACAGCCCTTCCTGCCTAGTGTTTGAATTGGCGAATGAGCAGACACAGCTGCAACAGGAGACCACAACACAAAAATCCAGGGTGCACACATGCAAATTTTAAACACTTAATCCATACCAAATATGCCATGTATCAATTTGAACAGCTTGCAGTTCACACTCACAGCTAAAATGTCTCAGATGTAATTCTTATAAAGCTGACTAGCAGGGGAAAAACATCACAGCAGCGATTGATGTTACATTACAAACTACTTCCATCTATCAGGACTTCAAGTTGTTAAAATATTTCTTACAGATATCACTTTATAACACTTCCTGCATCACAGATTTTATTATAATTTCTGAGTAATGTATACTGTACTAACAACGAAACATTTCCTTAATATTCCCCCTACTAGTAACAAAATTGCAAAGTGTCTACTGAATGATGAAAACATTTGCTTTGCAACATGCACACATTTATAAAACATTGTGTGATGCAGACTAATATTGCACAAATGACTGATCTGTAAGAATACTGTTCTGCTGATAAACCAGAAACAACAATGAGGTACTGGAAACTATGTTGTCTGACTATTTCCTGTAAAATGTTTTCCACTGTCGAAAGTCTTTACTGTGGGGTTCAGTCACATTAGTTGTTCCAGGTGGAATCTGGATTAGATCAACAGTCTTTCCATCCTTTTCCTGACGGCATGTGTGGTGTCATGTCCAGGCCAGGAGTACAACAAAAGCAACAAATACTTTTCTGCAGCTGGGGTATGATATTTTGAATAGAATGTTAAAACTATTATTTCCTATTTTTCCAGCTTCTGATACATCAATTACAAGCCCTAAACAGCCATTCTTTAAATGTTGGTCCAAATTTACCTTGAGGTTCCTGAAGACAGGTAATAAAGCTGCAGAAATGGTAACCCACTCAGACTTGTCATTGGCATTATTGTCTATGAATGTGTCATAGCATATACCGATTGCACAACCATTTTTTTTTTCCGCCTCAAAACGATAAACTACGATAAATATTTTAGACAAGAAGAGAATAGAAGCTTTCGAAATGTGGTGCTACAGAAGAATGATGAAGATTAGATGGATAGATCACATAATGAGGAGGTATTGAATAGAATTGGGGAGAAGAGAAGTTTGGGGTACAACTTGACTAGAAGAAGGGATCAGTTGGTAGGACATGTTCCGAGGCATCAAGGGATCACCAATTTAGTATTGGAGGGCAGCATGGAGGGTAAAAATCATAGAGGGAGACCAAGAGATGAATACACTAAGCAGATTCAGAAAGATATAGGTTGCAGTAGCTACTGGGAGGTGAAGAAGCTTGCACAGGTAGAGTAGCATGGAGAGCTGCATCAAACCAGTCTCAGGACTGGAGACAACAACAACAACAACAACATGGTTTCAAAAAATCTGACAGACTGGCTTTATACACAAAAGACATAGGGGTAACAACAAGCTTCATTTTCATGTCCTACAAATTTCTCTATACTACCCCGTCTATTAACAGCAGCTCCTCTACATGTTAACCTCAAGTAACTGGCAGAAGTTTCATTGCTGTATGTCTGTTAGTTACTGTTCAGTGCTGTACTCTCCAGACCAGGCTCCTGTAGATTTCTGAAATTGTTTGGCCATAGGGCATACTGCCAGGAAAGAACTGACCTTTTTTTTCCCCAACACATGAAATCTGTACAGAAAGTTCTGGAACTTTGTCCTTAAAATTTTTCTATGCTAACCATTGACTTATTATGCATGGTCTCCTTTGAATTGCTGGATAGCACCAAGTGCCATCTGCAGATTTTTTTATCTCATCTGTAGTTGCAAATCTTTGTCCATTCAGCAGGTGATTTTTGAGATGGCAGAGTTCAAGGAGCAGCACATCTGCATTAAATTTTGCTTGAAACTCAAGGAAACATTTACAAAAAAAACACCAAATGATGCAGGAAGCCTACGGTGATGAGTGCTTAAGTCATACTTGATGTTATGAACGGTTCACATGTTTTAAAAATGACCGGATGGAAGTGAAAGATTACCCTTGTTCAGGATGCCCTTGGATGTCTCCTGACAACGCCTATGTCAGGAATGTCACTGAAATTGTGTGTGCCAATCGAAGACAGATTGACAAAGATTGCAGAAGAATGGAACATTTCAATTTAATGATGTCATAAAATCCTGACACAGCATCTTGGAAGGCATCGTATTGCTGCCAAGTTCGTCCCACAGCCCATGAGTCAAGATCAATAAGACTTTTTCCTCACAACCTGAGAAGAACTTTTCGTTCGTGCAAATGAGAATGACTTGTTCCTGAAGAGAATCATAACTGGTGATGAAATGTGGGTCTATGGTTATGGACCACGGTTCAGTCTTTACAAAGGGTCAGGAATGGTTCTCCAAGACCAAAGAAAGCTCGTTAGGTCAGGTCAAAGGTCAAAGCCACACTGATAGTTTTCTTTTACTTTGACGGATTAGTTTATCATGAATTCGTGCCACAGGGACAAACTGTTAATCGATGGTATTATTGGGTTGTGTTATGACTCCTGCGAGATAATGTGACAATAGACTGGCCTGAAATGCGCGAGACAATTTATGGCTATTGCAGCATGATAATACACCTGTACATTCATCTCTGTTGGTCCGTCACTATTGCACAAAAAATGAAATCACTGTGCTGCCTAATTCTCTGTACTCTCCAGACCAGGCTCCTGTGGATTTCCAAAGTTGAAAACCCTGCTTCAAAAAATATTTGCAACTAAAGACGAGAAAGAAAAATCTTGGCGCTATCCAGCAATTCAAAGGAGACCATGCATAATAAGTCAAACTTAAGCATAGAAAAATTTTAAGGACAAAGTTTCAGAACTTTTTGAACAGATTTCATAGGTTGAAAAAATCAATTCTTTCCTCGCAGTATGCCCTATGGCCAAATAATGGTACCACAAGTTATGAAAGCTGTTCTTTTTATCAGCTCTTGTTTATGACTGCTGGTCTGCTGACATTTGCTATTTTCTGCAGACTGCAGCCTCAGATCAGCTCTGAATTATATATTAGTTTAATTTTGTTGAATCAATTACAATAACAATTCACCAAGAAGGTATCAGCTACACTCACCCTACACCAACATGTATTTCAGTAGGGATATCTTCAGCAGATCCAGTACTGCTGATTGCAGCAGGCATCTTCCCTGCACTCACATCTGCTGCTTGCTGCATGACATCATGAACTGCCTAGAGAAAAGACCAATACCAGTTTTTTTATCTTAGCAATGCAGGTCTTAAATATCAAAAAGTGTGTGTCAACTGTGTAGATCTTAATGTAAATGTAGTGAACTAAATCTGCAAACTTTCAAAAATAAATTCCTTCCGAAAAAACGGAAGTTCAGTGTTGCCAGACCCTACCATCAATTTCAAGGAGGATTATTTTCCAGTAATACCACGCTAAATCATTGGTAGTTTCCCCAGAACTAAAAATTAGTAACTGCTCACAAGGCAAGGAATCCACTAATAAAATTTATAAAATATAATTAATGACATAAACATTAATAATTATACACTGCAGAATCCACTGGTAAAGTCATACTGTAGATGTGCGAGCAAAAATGACAACTGATCTCATTAGTTCAATATAAAACAGATGTTACCCTGCCCCCATAACTTTATTACTACAGCACACTGTTTAGCAAAAAATTGTAGCTTCCTGGCAAATTCAGGCAATTAATACTTAATTCAGACCGTTCTGATGTAAGTAATTAGCATGGTTAGCGTACTTTTACTCTTGTAAGCAGCTGCAACAGTGTACCCGTGGTGCGCCTGAGCAAGTGCAACCAGTCAGAGATTGCTAGCCCTTGCAGTTGGTCACCAACTCCTGTAAGGGCCACCTCATTGTCAGTAGAATCACTTGCAGCCACCTCTTCTATAACAATCTGGAAAAAAGTGTGCTTTGAGCAAGCAATACTCAAAATAATTCATTAAAAACAACCAAGTCTTCAGGTTACATTGCACTTATTTTATCTACAATTCTCTCCCCGGAAATTCATACATCTCATTTCTTCAATGTAATTTTCAACTGTAGCAAAGCAGTTGCTTCAACATAAAAAAAAAAAAAAAAAAAAATTACATAGTTGTCGATCACATCACTTAACAGATCTAGTCTCCTTCTTCGATCCACCTCGAACACAAGGATTCAATATTCTGCGTGCAGCTAGTGTTCTGACTAGGGCTTTCCACACCATTTATACCTCAATTGGCAATAAACTCATATCTATGAAATACACATAGAGACAGGATAATTTTGCAAAAAGGAAAATATGAAAAATAACAGCAGATTTTAGTAAAATAACATTAACTGTCAATTTTTATGAGATTTCGCAAAGTTTGCCGTATAATAATGTCAAAAGTCTGAAGACGACAGTTTACTAATATTTGTAACCGATAGTTAATAGACGGAAAATTGCACTTAGAGTTCAAACTTCCTCAATGTTGATGTTTGTTTACAATCTTAAAATAACAATCCATTTCCTGTATTGCAATTTTTTGAAGTAACAACAAAAATAGAAAGTTTCAAAGTGAAGATGTTTCCAATGACGACTTTTTGTGTTCTAAATGTTTTGACGAAATAACAACAATGATAGTATCTGAAAAAGGTGAAGCATCCCGCGGCACAGATGATGCAGATGTTGCATCAATAGAGGAAGAATTAAATACCCTGAATCAGTCAACTACAGAGGTAAGTGTTAGTCCTGTTAAGAAACCGTGGTCAGTGAAGTCAAGTCATAAGCTCTACGCATCAAGAAAGCACAGAGAAACTACTAAAGCTATGGATGAATACACTACAGCAAAACTGACCACACTCTTCAAAGTAGAAATTCCATCTTCAGAAGAAAATGAACCAAAGCACTCTTGCACCTCTGGTCACAAATTTTTCACAAATATCAATTCAGCTGTTGAATATTGTGCATCCTACAGTGAAAAGGTGCAAGTTTTAACTATTATTCTACAGACATTTTCAAAGAAAACAATTTTGAACCACATTCCATCAGTATCAAAGTACATGGTAGACAAACAAGAAATGTGAGGTCTGTAAAAGGTGTCTTTGGAAGACCAGATCCACATTATGGTCATACTGTAGAAGCAGCCCAAGTTCAAATAGTGCAGCCATTTTATCTTGAAGATAAATGCGACTGTTCTCACCAGAGTACCAACAAGAAAGACACTAACTGTAACAATTGAAGGTCAAAAAAATTGTGAAAGTGAAGAGATACAGGACTCACAGTATTAAAGAAACTTTTGCAATTTATAAGAGCAACTATACAACTTCACATACTGGAAAATCAAAATTGTATGCACTACGACCTAAGTGGGTAGTTCCACATCCACCTAGAGATGTCTTGTGTGCTTACTGTGTAAATTTTGAACTTTGTATGGTAACATTGAAGAACTTACTGGAGTATGTGACATATGACACCTTGGTTACGCGTTTGAAGTCATTAGTAATCTACGACGTAAAGCGAGAGACTTGTTTGTTTCAAGAATGTGGTGACTGCCCTGGAAAGGGAGGACTGTCTTTACAGACACTTGGCCTGGAAGATGTAGCAGATAACTCTGCAGAAATTACATATGCGACATGGCAGGAAAAGAAACTAATTAAGAAAAATGTTGCATTTGACAGTTTTACTGATGAACTTGGTAGATGGTCAGTAACACACAAGCATATGAAGAAATTGCAACAATAACACAATGCAGAAGTGAAGGGGTGTGTACAGGCTGAAGAACTATGTTTAGTGCCTCATTGTGATTTTGCTGAGAACTGGTCTGTAATTCTCCCACAAGTAATACACGTGTATCATTGGAGTAATGACCAGGTTTCAATTTTTACAGGAGTGACATATTTTCAAAACAAGACCACAAGTGTTGCAGTTGTAAGTGATGACACAGGACATGACTCAGCACATGCTTTGCTAGCAATGAGAAAAATTCTTCAACTGCAAACAGAGGCAGAGAAGATCATCATTTTATCTGATGGCGCTCATAGTCATTTTACAAATAGTTACCAGTGGTTTGAATTGAGTAAGTCGCTTGTGCCAACTGACAGGGTATACAGTGCTACTGGTCAGGGGAAGGGGCCTTGGGATTGTGTAGTAGGCCCGCTGAAACACCATGCTACAAAACAATCTTTCCAGACCACATACAGCTGCAATTCAGAATGCTGAGGATTTTACGAGAGTCGTGAAATCTTGCACATCCACAGCCCTCATTCTTTTGTCCAAAGAGGATATCAAAGAATTCCGTGAGCAGAAAAAAGAAGGATGGTCCAAACAAACTACTACTGTGAAAGGAATTCAGAAGACACACTTTTGGACTCAAAGTGATGGGCCAACTCACGTTGCACGCACTTTAAAGAGCAAGTAAGAAGAAATTCCTGTTTTTCAGCCAACACCTCAGAAACAGCTGGATAATACTCAGATTCACAACCTGAGAAAGGGGATGCTTGTGGCGTGTTTGTATGACTGTGACTGGTGGATTGTAGAGATTATAGGCACCAGTTATGAGTGCAACGAAATTGTAGTGAACTTCATGCTACCACATGGACTAACTGCTGGGTATAGGTTTCCAGCTGAAGAACAGCAACAATGCCATCAGTGCTCACTTCCAGTTCACAATGTTTTGAAGATTGTAAGGGCTCCAGTTCCTATTGTTTCAACAGGAAGCCATCACTACATCAAAGGAAGATACTGAAGCAGTGGAACACATTTTTAGTTCATTCACTGGCTAATTTAAGTACAAAATAGAGAAATTGAAACCTTTACAAGTCTTTGGACCTTTCACATACATTTTGGAACTATTTAAAATGCTTGAAAAATGAGTCTCTCACTCATCTTTCAAAACTAAAATTATGTTAAAAAAAGTCTAGGTTTTGATTTTTACGAGCCTGTTATGTGATAATGTAATAAAACAGGTTTTATGTATGGCAAAAACTTCAATTGTTTATAAAACCTGTTCAGCCTTAAAGTGGAAGCTCCCCTTTTCAGGGAATTTAGAACTATACGGTATTAATCAACAGGAAAAAAATCAAAATTTTATGGATCGGCATTTTTTTCCCATAAATTATAGAAAGTTCAAAACACTTTAGTAAAAGAACTTTGACAGATAAGTACAAATGGAGGATTTCTTTGTAATCATAATAGAAACAAAAACCAATAAAATATCTAGAACTGTTCCAGAGATACAGCATTTTAAAATTTTTTCCAAAATTTGCATCTTCAAAATGGTATGCGCAGAGTCATCTTTGGAGGGCAGTATCTCAGAGCAGAAATTTTTTTGGAGAAAACAAAAGAATACATATTCCTTACTTAGTCTTTCATTTTAACATATGCTAAACTCCATAACATCTGATACTATGAAGATAAGATTTTTTCCTAGACTGCCTGAATCGATATGGACTCTAGATGGTAGTGTCTAATATTTTATGATTCCCCAAGAGTAATGGTAGATAAGATGTATGTAGATTATTTTAATATATGCTATGACACTTACAAAGCCTTCCAATGTAATAAAGAGAGAGGTAAGAACTATTACTGGCATCTCAGATCTTAAAAATACTCACTAAAATAGCAGATTAAATATAAACATGAAGAGTTATTGTATGTAAAATAGTTTACATTCCCAAAAAGTAAAGAGGCATCAGATACATAAATTTCATTTTGGATTTGCCACTGGATTGAAGTGTGTGGAAAAGTATGATACCTTCAAGATACTTATTCATTTAGTACTGCGAGAGACAGTAAATGTACGAAATCGTGAGAAGAATAACGATGAAACATCTGAGACCTGAGTGATCTGTAGCATTTCTCAATAAGAATACACAATTTACATTGCGTGCTATTTTCATTCTGATAGGTTGGCAACACTTTTTAATATTCAGGTGTCGTTTAGAGATATTTCATAAAGTGTATATGATTTTTAGTCAGTAAAAGGGTATTTGAATTCATCCACAATTTGACAATGCACTGAAAACCTTGAAGTAAGTGGATGTTAAGTTGCCAAAGCAACATCATTCTGGCCAGTCTATGGAAAATATCGCGTGAGTAAATGAGTGCAGATCAAAGTCTCCGAGCCTTTATCAGAAGGACTGAACGTTTCAAGGAGCACAGCACAGCAAAATCTGAAAAAGAATCTTCGTCTACACCATTACAACGTCCAACTCATGAAACAACTACTGCCAACTGACCATTTTCAATGGTGTCAATTTACCAATTGGGTGGTGGACAGCCAAAATGTGGATGACAATTTTATGAGGAACATCAGTTTAATGATGAAGTGCATTTCCTTCTGGATGGCTACATTAACTAGCACAGTTGTCAGATTTGGGCAACAAGGAAGCCTCGAGCAACACTTTGAAAGCCAATGCACGTAAAATGAGCAACTTCTTGGCGTGGATTTTGGGAAGCCAGGGTGGCTCGGCCATAGTTTTTAAGAGAATGAATCAGGTAACTGAGTAATGGTTTTTAAGAGAATTAATCAGGTAATTCAGTGATGGTAAACATAGTATGTGAGTTTCTTTGGCCCTAACTGAAGGGGGATGGACTTTTAAAACAGGTGGTTCAAACAAGATGGCCATATGTGAATCATGCTAACTGTTGCAGGAGAAATTTCCTGGGTATGTTATCTCAAGCCATGGCGATCTGCCCACCAAGAACTTGAGACAAGACACAATGTTACTACTTCCTCTGAAGCTACATGAAGTTACATATTTTCACAAACAAACCAAAAATGATTCCCAAGTTACAACAGTAAACTGAGTGCGTCGTCATGGAAACTAAGTCAGAAAAAAAGGGAAAGAAAGAAACACTAAGAGTTTGTAAACAGAGTTAGAATTTGTCAACAAAGAATTGTCAGACATATGTCCCATTGTTTTCCACATGTAACTCCATTCTATCCTCATGAGTTTAAAATAAAAATAATTCAACTTTTCAAGTAACTAATGTGTTGTATTCAAAAACTAAATTGCGTTTTTTTATTGGGACACCCTTTATACATCTGCACAAGCCACGAGAATTTTGTATAAGCTCGAAGATTAGAAGTTGACACTGAGATGGATATAAGGTAAGTTTGCAACTTATTGCCACAGTTGTTTTTTTTTTTTTCTTTTCCGTTTGTAAATGATTAGACATATAAATTTAAAAGATTGTTATGTATGTGCCTGAAGACAAAGCCACAGGGCTTTTAAACTAACTGCTAAAATGAAATTGGGACTGGGTAGCTTTCTCATTGGAATGTGTGCTTTTGCAAAAAATTTAATTTTTTTTCTGAAGTGTTCTTTACTTGTTTTCTTCTTTTGGCTGGCTCTGTTTAAGGTTCCAATAAATTACCATTTCTGTTGAGAAGCAGCAGCATTTTCCAACTGGTAAGTTGTGCGCTACCTGACTCAACCCACCTAATTCGATAATTATAAAATTGACAGAATGTTGATTTTGATCTTTTGTTCGTATTCATAGCCATCTGATCCATACTTAACAATACTACAAACAGAACTGACTAAGTGTTTGGCACAGGAGTAGTAAGAAAAGTAACTATTCCAAGGAGCAAACACTCCAGGACAAATCGGAAAAGTGTGGGACTTTTTTCATCTGGGGAAAAAAAACATGGGAATTTTTTATTGTTTTAGTATTCAGTAAAATTTTTGTAATAATGACTGGTAATAACTGAAATGCTAACAAAGAATTTTACTTTAGCCAGTTACTGCAGAGTAAGACTGTAGCTATGAAAAGTAAATGAGAGAACACTACCAAAATAAAACTTTAGTTGCAAAGAAAATGTGCCATTTGCAACAAGAAGCAGTGCCAAAAGAAATGTCTGTAGGCAGTAAAATGTGTTGAAGGCTTCAAGACAAAGACAATGCAATACTTCGTAACACAAACTGCTTTCAATGAGTGTGACGTCAGAACTGTTGACATTTTTAATGGGTCGTGGGATTATATTGTGAGTGGTGGTTTGAGAAGCAGTACTTTTAAAGTAAATTACCTTTTATACATGATGAATTACGTTACCTGTGAGAATATGCAATGAACTTCTTAAATCACGGACGGTTTGACTCATTCAAAACATGTACACTCTGTAGACCAGCCCCTTAGAAAAATTTCATGCCGAAAAGAACAGGCATTTATGCCATTATTTAAAAATACTGGTGCATTTATGTTTGATAGATCATAAAGGGTAACAAACACTAAAAAAGACCACACTTCAAGGTAAGTTTTTCATATTTATTTTAGTTTTTTCTTATATTACAAATTATAAAATAATGATGGCAAAAAGTATAACTACTCTTAAAGAAAGTGTAAGGTAAGAATCTTTGGTAACAGGCTTTTTTATGGAAAAGCTGAAGTGCTCGATGCAATACATGTTCTTCCAGGTAAGACAAAAAATAACCAGTATACAGAAGTGAAACTCTGCTGCAATTTAAATTGTGCTCTTAGGATCCTGTCTAACCATACTCTCAGAGAAACAGCAGCAAACAAATTTCGAAGACCAATATTACACAAGAAAGCTCAGCCTTTCTCGCAGCTGTATTGTACATACATTAATTTAAAAATTAACTTTTCCTATTTGTCTGTTCATGTTACATTACAGTGAGGTTGCTATTGGCTGACTACATTTTTGTCTATGCTCTGAAAATATGCTGTCATTGGCTGGTGAGATCACGTGAAATGAGTTATGATTGGCTGACAAAAGCGTATCGTGCAGCACAATTTCTATTTCAGTGCTTTGGAAACTACCATGGTTTATTTGGTGGAATTCATATTTATACTTTTGTAATATGAAAATATACAGTGTACATGTTCCCACACATCAAAGGTACTTCCAAAATGGGTGGTTTTTTGCTGGGTTTTGTTTCCCAAAGCACCAGTAAGTTCCAGGCTGGTGAATAAAAAGGTTTACCATTTATATGATTGATAAGTTTAGCAGCTCTACAGGAAAGTGTATTGTCACTTAACATACAAAAAGTGTACTTTCACCCGAGCTATAGTGTATTTTCACCTGGGAAAACATTTGTTTTTAAAGGGGAAATCCAGGAAAAATCTGGGTATTTTTGCTTCTTGTCTGCATATACACCCCGTATTCACATGTTACGGGAAAACTTTCAATGTGGTCAAAATACAAGGACAGATTTTGTTTTCTGGTCTCTATATTGTAGAGCGCAGATGCTATAAATTAGCAGTCAGCTCGAGCATAAACAAACTAGAATTAAGACCACCAGAGGGTAGAGCACCCTCTCAGGGAACACTGCCTTATCGTAGGCACCTGAAGTGCCAGTCGGGAGGGTTTGCGTGCCTCGATGAAGTCTAAAGCTATGCCGGCAGTAGCGAAGCTACTGGCAGTGTCACCCAAGCCGGACTGGTCTCTACTGAGGAGCCAGACAAATTCCTCCAAGATGGGGATTGGGTGTGGGGCTGATAAACACACATTGTAAAAATGAAATATTACGGAACCTCAACAAGAGCCACGGATGATGGATGGGACACAAAATACACACAACCTCAACTAAGTAAAGGACAGTAGATTTGTCAATAGTAACGTGGAAGGTACAAACGATGTTGAAACCCGGAAAAATGGAAAAAAAAATAGCTGGTGAAATCATGAAGTTAAAGTTCATTGTAGCGCTACAAGAAGTAGCATTACAAGGACAAGGACAGATAGATGCACCCCAGTATTCTCTGCTGTATAGTGGATCAGACAGAAGAACAGTACAAGCAAGAACGGGATTCATAATAACAAAGGAGGTTGGTAAAAGTGTTTTGGAATTTGAACCCATAAATGAAAGACTTGGCAGACAGAGAGAGAAAGGGAAATACAGAAATATAATGATCATAACAGCATACATACCAACAGAGGAAGCAGAAGAAGAAACAAAGGAAAAGTTTTATGAAGACCTAGAAAGGTCATGCAGTAAAGTACAAAGGTATGATCTGCTCTTAGTCTGGGGGATTTTAATGCACAGGTTGGGCGAAGCGAATATGAAAGAGTATCTGGGAGATACACATTACATAACGAAAGTAACGAGAATGGAGAGACGTTATGTAAGTTTGTTGCTAGAAATAATCTAATCATCAGGAGCACGTTTCCCACATAAAAGAATACATCTCGAAACATGGAAATCAAATGTAAGTGGAGTAGTCAATCAAATAGACCATGTGTTAGTAAAGGTATGACATGCCACGTCTATTATCGATGTGAGAAGCTGCAGGGGCCCTAACTGTGACTCAGACCATTACGCTGTAAAAGCTGTAGTGAGAGAGAAATTACGTGTAACACCCAAGCCTGGACTGGAGAAAAATACAAACTGGGACACAAGAAAACTGAATGACCCAGAAGTTGTTGGTTGCTTGGTCAGTTTGCTGGCTTAAAAGAGGGGGGTGGGGGTGGGGGGAGGAGGGATCAAACTGGGAGGTGATCGGTACCTTGTTCCTGGTAAAATGGCTACAAAAGGGAGAGAAGAAAAAGTAGACGTACAGTACAATAACTGGAGAAACAACAGGACACCTAACACTACAATGGACACAATAGGAAAAGAAAACCACAGAGATAAGCTAGAAACACATAGATAGGATAAAAACAAGAGAGCACATGACCCTAGCTGGCCAACCACGAGAAAAAGAGGAAAAGCCAGCCACTCTGTAACACATTAAAACATCCAGCCAAAAGCATTAGAGCGGCAAACACAAAGGACAAAGGATATTCACTAAAACTTATATAGAATGATAAAACCCACCATCACATATAAAACGTAAAACTAAATTAGCCAATGAGGCATTGTCCGCTAAAATTAATGGCAACTAGTCGAGTAACTGAAGAGACCATATCAGGGCAGCCACAGAAGGACAGCTCACCAAGATATGGGCCACTGTCAGCCAGCTGGGCGCCACACCATCACTGAGACGGGCCATCAAGGCACAGGAGGTAGCCCTGTGTCACCCAAACATGGCCAATGCAAAGCCGACAGAGAAACACAGAGTCCCTGTGAGAGGCCCGTGTGGAGGTCTTCCACACATTCATAGTCTCCTTAATGTCACGCAGTTTGTTGTGCATACTGAGGTTATTCCATTCTGTCTCCCAAAGCCGCAAAATCTAGTGGCATAATACTGTACACAGGTCAATTGCAGAGAAGCTGATCTCCATAAGCGGTTTCCGCATAGCCTGTTTGGCCAGCCTGTCGGCAAGTTCGTTGCCTGGGATGCCAAAGTGCCCAGGGGTCTAGACAACCACCACTGAACTACTGGACCATTCCAGGGCATCGATGACAAGGGTAGCACTGGTTGATAGCTTGTATGCTGCTCAAGGAGTCAGTACACAGAAGAAACGACTCCCCAGGGCAGGAAAGGATGTGCTCAAGAGCATGGTATATAGCGACCAGATCGCCAGTGAAAACACTGAAGCCCTCAGGCGAGGAATGCTGTTCAGTATTTCCTCCATGGACATATGTGAAGCCAACGTGATCATCAGCCATCGATCCGTCAGTGTAAACCACTTCACGGCCTCAGTACATGTGAAGAACCGAGAGGAAGTGGCAGCAGACAGCTGCACCGCAAGGTTAACCGAGTCCTTAAGGCCATGTGAAAGGTCCAGGCAAAGCTGTGACCTAGGTGTACACCATGGAGGTGTGCATGAATGGCCCTCACGTACAGGTGGTAAAGGCAAGGACTCCAGTTCGGAAAGAAGGGATCGGACACGAACCGCAATTGGAAGCCCTGACCTGGGCCCCGGTATATGAACAACCATCAGCGGGAAAAGGAGATGGTAATTCGGATGAGCAGGAGAACTACAAACGTGTGCAACATAACTGGCCAGCAGTTGTGCACGCCTAACCTGCAGTGGAGGGACTCCGGCTTCCATCAGGACACTAGTCACTGGACTCATTCTAAAAGCTCCCATCGCTAAGCGAACGCCACAGTGGTGCACTGGGTTGAGTACACACAACTCTGAGGGTGCCACCGAACCATAAACCAGACTCTCATAGTCAAGGTGGGATTGAACAAGAGCTTTGTACAGCTGCAGCCAAGTACAGTGATCTGCACCTCAGTTGGTGTTGCTCAGGCAGCAGAGGGCATTGAGGTGCTGTCAGCACTTTCACTTAAGCTGACAAAGGTGAAGAAGCCAAGTCAACTGAGAGTCAAAAACCAGTCATAAGAATCTATATGTCTCCATTACAGTGAGTGGATCGTCATTAAGGTAAAGTTCTGGTTCTCGATGCACAGTACGACACCGACAGAACTTCATAACAAACAACTTTGCGACCGAAAACTGGAAACCACAGGCTAGAGCCAATGGCTGAGCCTTGTGGATGTCTCCCTGTAGGCGTCGCTCAGCAACACCAGTACTGCCACGTGGAGCAGTACGAAATGCAGAAGTCGTCTGCATAGAGAGGTGAGACGGATGGCCGTAAATCTGCTGCTAGACTATTAATGGCCACTAAAAATAGAGATAAACACAATACAGAGGTGTGTGAGACCCCATTCTCCTGGATATGGGGGGGAACTATCAGAGGCACCAACTTGGACACGGAAAGTACGATGCGACAGGAAATTTTGGATAAAAATTGGGAGCAGGCCTCAGAGACCCCACTCGTATAATGTGGCAAGGATATGATGTTGCCAGGTCGTGTCATATGCTTTTCGTAAATCAAAAAAGACAACAACCAGGTGTTGGTGTCTGGAAAAGGCTGTTCAGATGGCAGACTCAATGGACAGAAGATTATCAGTACTAGAGCGACCCTGGCGGAAGCTGCCCTGAGATGCAGTCAGAAGGCCAAGTGACTCCAGGATCCAACCCAACCGCCGACACACCATACGTTCCAGCAGCTTACAAACAACATTGGTGAGGCTGATGGGCCGACAGCTATCCACATCAAGCGGGTTTTTACCAGGTTTGAGCACTGAAATCATGGTGCTCTCCCACCAATGCAGTGGAAAGATGTCATTGCACCAGATCCAGATGAAGATGACGAGGAGATGTCACTTGTGATCAGGTGAGAGATATGACTGGATCCAATTTGGGCCAGGGGCTGTGTCAGGGAAATGTGCTAGGGCACTGAGGAGCTCCCACTCCGTAAATGGGGCGTTATAGGATTCCCTGTGGCATGTAGTGAATGAGAGGACTTTCCCTTCCAGCCTCTGTTTGAGAGTGGGAGGGGGTGGGGTGGGGTGGGGGGGGGGGGGTAATTACCCAACCCAGAGGCTCTAGCAAAGTGCTCGGCAATTTCGTTTGCATCAGTAGAGAACATGCCATTTATGTTAAGACCGGGAACACCTGTTGTGGTCTGGTACCCGAAAACTTGTTTGATGTTTGCCCAGACCTGGTAAGGTGATGTATGGCACCTAATTGTTGAGACATCTCTCTCCCAACACTCCTGGTACCGTCACTTGATAAGCTGGCGAACGCAGGCACGGAGCCATTTAAAGGCTATGAGGTGCTCCAGGGAAGGGTGCCACTTATGCCACTGCAGAACTCCCAACGCTCCTTAATGGCTTCAGCAACTTCTGGCAACCACCAAGGATCTGTCTTTCGCCGGGGGCACCCTAAAGAGTGAGAGATCGTTTTTTCTGCCACAGGAAGGATTGTTGTAGTCACCCACTCAACCATCACATTGATGTTACCGTGTGGGGGAGATTCAGCGGTGACAGCAGAGGTGAAAGTTTCCCAGTCCACCTTGTTTAAAGCCAATCTGGGCAGGCGTCCATGGACATGATGCCGGTGGAGTGACAAAAAGATGGGGAAGTGGTCACTAACACACAGGTTGTCATGTGCTCTCCAGTGGGTGGATGGGAGAAGTCCTGGGCTGAAAATTGATAAATCAATGGCCGAGTAACTACCATGAGCCACACTGAAATGTGTGGCAGACCCTGTATTTAAGAGGCAGAGGTCAAACTGAGACAGTGAAGTTTCGACATCTCTGCCTCAGCCAGTAAGCATGGTGCCACCCTACAAGGGGTTATGGGCAGTAAAATATCCCAAAAGTAGGAAAGGTTTAAGGAGTTGATCAACCAGTGTAGCCAATACATTCAGGGGTACCGCGCCATTTGGAGGAAGGTATACACTGCAGACAGTTATTTCTCCTATGTCTTCCCTTACTCTGACAGCCACAGCTTCAAGAGGGGTATAAAGGAACCCGGTTTCACAACAGACTGATTTTAGGACATAAATGCAAACTCCATCTGACACACTATTATAGTCGCTACAGTTCCTGTAATATCCCTTATAGCCGTGGAGGGCAGGGGGTCTGCATTGCCAGGAACTAGGTTTCCTGGAGGGTGATGCAGAAAGAAGGTGTAAAGCTCAACAGTTGCCGTAGCTCAGCCAGACAGTGGAAAAAACTGCCGCAATTCCACTGGAGGACGATGTCATCGTGAGACTCTGAAGGCATGGAGCATTCAATGAGACAGTTTACGCCTCAGGGTCACCTATTGCCACCGACTTATTGCCTGAGCAGTCTATATCCATTGTGTCTAAAGGTCCGGCGAGATCCAGGTCCTCAGTGGATGCCAGAATATCCACTCCTCCCTCAGACACAGAGTTTGTAGGTAGCAGTGGTGTGCATGCCACTGCAAGTTCCTTGTTCTTGGGTGTCTCCTTTTTTTATTTCTCGTGCTGTTGCTTGGGTTTCCCTGGCTGGGAGGACTTCACAGAATCAGTCTCTGGGACTGAGGATGAGTGTGAAACCCTACAACCAGCTGCTTTTGGACTCATCAGCTACTGGTGGGTGTCATCTTTTCCTCTAGTAGAAACCTGGAAATGAAGTGAGCCAAGGGGAGCCATCCTAGCGAGAGGAGCCAAAGAAGTTGTACGCTTCTCCGGCTTAGAAGTGGGAACAGATGTCCCCAATTGTTGGTGGGAAGTTGCTCCTGAAGTAGGTGGTTCAGGAGCAACATGAAGAGAGGTGCCCCTCACCATCAGGGGGGCAGGTGTAGCCTTCTGGCTCTGAGAGGTGACTGGGTTTGGTGGAGCTGATGGGGCTAGAACTGTTGGAGCAGCAGCGTAAGATGATCTTATGTAGACGTTCAAATTTCCTCTTAGCCTCAGTGTACATCAGTCGCTCCAGGGTCTTGTACTCCATGATTTTCCTTTCTTTCTGGAGAATCCTGCAGTTTGCCAAGCAAGGCGAATGGTGCTCTCTGCAGTTGACACAGATGGGAGGCAGGATACATGGAGTATTGGGATGTGATGGGCATCCGCAATCCCTGTGAAATATGATACCCTGGACCATTTAGGCTCTTATGGAACTTAATGGCTACAGAAACATCCCCCAGCTTGTCACAAGCGAGTAACACCTGTGACTGGGCAGAGGATGCTGTTTTGATCAAGACTGGCACAGATTTCATTTTGGACAATCCTTCCACCTCCCCAAACTTGTTCTCTAAATGCTCAACAAAAAACTGAGGTTTCATTATCATGAAAGATTCCTCAGCTCTCGAACATACAAGGTACCGAGACAAATAAGATCCGCTGCCATCCTTAGCCTGACGTTCGTCCCATGATGTGACCAGGAAGGGGAAAGATTTGGGGCCGTACTTCTGTACACTGAATTGGGCGCATGAATGCTTAGAGACTGCTGGTGTTTGATCACCAGCAAGAGATGATGTACTACACTTCACTTCAACATGTGTCATCCGTCCTGATGCCACCCACTCCAACCAGGGCCCCTCCCCATGGGCACCACCCAACCGCAGCAAAGGCCACCTGGCAGGATGGCCATTTCTGGGAGTCCCAATGCCCCAGGGGGATGGGCATCTACCCCTTGGCATACATGGAGAGTTCGTGGCGCAGGCATCAGCAGAGTGATCCCTGTGTGGTCAGGGGGCTACAACCAATAGGGTACATGTACATGGCAGCCCCACCACAACGGACTGGCTATGGTGCTGGATATCAGGTGCAAACAAGTCCATTACCATCGTCAGCACAAAAAACAATACCGCATAGTGGATGGAGGGTGACCTCGCCCAACAGCTCGAAAATGAGCAGATGTGCAGATCCACCTTGACATGGGATGCAGAACATCTCAGTGCACGATGGACACGATGCACCACGTAAGGCATCCTTCCCCAACTGGACTGCATTTCTGGAAAATTTTGAAATATGGAGGTCGAACCCCACAGGGGACCATCACATAAAGGCCGAAATGTGTGAGACTCCTTTTAGTCACCTCTTATGATAGCCAGGAATACCTCGGGCCTATTCTAACCCCCGGACCAGTAGGGGGCCAGAAGTTGTGAAAGCATACCAAGAAAAAGTTAAGAGATGCACTGACTGCAGTGAGGAAACAATGGGAATCGAAGATGGATGGACTAATATCCAGAAAACGCTGAAAGAAGCAGCAGAAGACATTGTCCCGATGAGAAGAAATGCACAAAATGATTGGTTTGATGATGAATGCAGATAGAACATAAAAATGCAGCACGACTGAGAATGATACAGAGAGAAACAAGAAGAAACGTGGACGTGTACAAAGCATTAAGATCCAATGCCCAAAGAATATGCAAGAAAAAGAAAAACGAATGGCTGAAATCAAAGTTTACTGAGATAGAAGAATTAAAGGAACATAATGGAACAAAGAAATTCTATCATGCCGTGAGAAAGATGAGAAAAAAATTTTCAACCAATACAAAATGGATGCAAAAACAGAAACGGTGAGATAATAAGAGATGATCAAGAAATGGTGTGCAGAATACTTGAAGGTATGCTCAACAAAAACTCAGATCAGGCTCCCCAAGAGGTACACAGGAACAGGAAGAGAACG
The DNA here is from genome assembly GCF_021461385.2 of Schistocerca piceifrons. NCBI lineage: Eukaryota > Metazoa > Arthropoda > Insecta > Orthoptera > Acrididae > Schistocerca > Schistocerca piceifrons. The sequence goes on along the minus strand of NC_060143.1, from coordinate 426,137,133 downwards.
CAGAGGCAAGAGAAATTGAAAGGGATGAGGCACAAAACCCAACAATGCTGGAAGTGGAAACAGTGATAAATAAACTAAAAAATAATAGTGCATCCCCTGAAGATTGGATCATGTCATAACTATGAGCGTTGATTGAAAAGTAATGCCTCCACCTTCTAACTCTTCAACAGTTGGCAGCATTAGTATGCGGCAGGTACTGGCTTGTTCCGTAGCCTCATCTCTACAGCTTCATCTGGCAGGAAGCCTTAGCACTGAATGGTTGTGTTGTTACAGTGTAAAGTATGGAACCCTGCTCCGGAGGTCAATGCGATCTCAGCAACATGCAGTAATTGAATTCTTGACAGCAGAAGCTGTCACCCCAAAGGAGATTCATCAGAGAATGAAAGCAGTTTATGGTGAGTGTGTTGATGCGAATACTGTGGGTCATTGGGTGAATACGTTTAAAAATGTTGAGGCGGGAACATCTGATCTGCGTGACAAACAAAGAGTTGGACATCCTGTGACAGCAACCACCGAGTTTCACAAGCAAAATGTTGACAGACTGATTCAGGACGATCGCCGTATCACTCAGAGAGAAATTGCAATCACAATCAGCATTTCACAAGAACGTGTGTGTCAAATTATTATTTTGCTTGGCTGTTGGAAGATCTGTGCACGACGGGTGCCACGGATACCGACTCCTGAAATGAAAGCGCACAGACCTGAAATTTGCCAGGAACTCCTTTCGCATTATGAGAATGATGGTGACGCCTTTCTCCATTCAATTGTGACAGGAGATGAAATGTGGGTACACCATTATGACCCAGAGACGAAACATCAGTCAATGTAATATCAACACAAAGACTTGCCCCAGAAAAAAATAGAAATTCATGGTGCAGCCCTCAGCTGGAAAAATCATGGCCACAGTGTTCTAGGACACAGATGGTGTTATCCATGTTGATTTCCTTGATCGTGGAACAACAATAAACTCAGGGCGTTACATCACAATGCTGCAAGGCTAACAAAGATCTGAAAGGAAAGGGGAAATGTTTTCCTGCCAAATGACAGTACCAAACCCCACATTTCACGTGCTACTACAGCAGAACTTCAGAGATTGAATCACCACCATACAGCATTCTTCATACAGTCCAGATTTAGCACCATCTGACTTCCATCTGTTCCCGATAATAAAAGACGATCTGCGAGGACATCATTATGCTTCTGATGAAGGTGTTGAGAGAACTCTGAAACCGTGGTTGCGGAAACAGAGTACAGACTTCTTCCGTGACGGCTTGAGAAAACTTGTTCATCGTTGGCAGAAATGTATCCAACTGGCTGGTGATTATGTGGAAAAGTGAATACTGGTAATTAAAGATCACATTTTAAGGTTTATTTCTGAGTGTGATTTATTAAGATACTCCCATCCAAACCTAGTTAATGAAGGTGGAGGCATTACTTTTCATTCAACCCTCATAGTAAAATCAAGGGGGCAGCCT